>NC_083718.1:106940085-107250085 GCF_028564815.1 Eubalaena glacialis | reverse complement strand
AAATAAATACATTTTTATAATAACAAAGAAAATGGCATTTAGAGCAGGACTTTAAGAAATATAAGATCCAGCCATAAAGCACTGTTGGTTTATTTACACTAATATTAGTCACTGTATAAATCAACAGTTAGGGGAGAACATAGTGCAAACTCCATTCTGCACCAGGAAGGAGTTGCTTTCCCAGCCCCTGAGGCCACTGCTGCCACCTCAATGTGGAACCAAAGTGGCTCCTTTCCTCTCCTCCCTTCAAAACAATGGGACTCAGGGCCACGCAGGCTCCAGCACAACTGCTTTAAGAAGCACTACAAGTGTTGCTGTTGCTGTCGCAAGCTGTGCTCAATGCTGTGACAAACTAGAAACCAGATAGCAGGCATTCTTTGCACCTGTGCAAAACTCCAGCACCAACTCAACAGGTGCCTACCACCTGCAGTAGCAGTGTACTTGAGTCCTCAGGATAACCTCACAGAGTAGACACTATTATTCTTTCCACTTTACAGATGAGCAAACTGAGGAACTGTAAGATTGAGAACTTACCCAATGTCATAAGTTAGGACTCAAACCCAGGCTCTTTAGGTGCAGAGCTTGCCCCACGACTGACTGCCTGTAGATAATATATCCCTTATTATTTTATTATTATTGGTTTATTATTAATTTTAAAATGTATTATTAATTTTAAAAATTTATTATTAATTCTAAAAATCATAAAATAGATAATGCTATTATGAAAAAATTCCAGTCCCCAGTTCAAGTCCCAAAAATTGAACTGTACTCGGTTTATACAGGACTCTGAAAATATTATGACCTGAGTAATTTAAAGGCCTTTAACCTTGTTTCAAAAAATTTTTAAATGTTATCCAGGATCTATTCTAAACTAGGCTCTACAGAAAAAAAAAAAAAAAAATGTGAATAAGAGTGGATCATTGCCCTCAAGAAACTTCTTGTTTTTCCATCACTTAGTAAAGAGTCTTGTTAAATGGCCTCTTTTGGCTACTTCTAAATTATTGTTATTATTATTATTATTTGGTTTATAAACAACAGAAAATTATTTTTCACAGTTCTGGAGGCTGAAAAGTCCAAGAAAAAAAGTGCTGGCCAACTTGATGTCTAGTGAGAACCCCCTTCCTAGATGGCTATCTTTTCCCTGTAACCTCACATGGTGGAAGAGGGAAAAGGAGTTTTCTCAGTCCTGCATTTTAAGGGTGATGATCCCATTTATGAGGGCTCCACCCTCATGACCTAAGCACTTCCCAAAGGCCACCCTCCTGATACTATCACATTGTACATTAGGTTTCCACATGTCAATTTTAGTGGACATGAACATTTTGGTGATCATAGTAACTAAAGAGCCAATTCATAATTCCACATAATTGGAAGGCTTCTCCAATAGAACATCTCAAACTATGAATTCTTTTTTTAAACAATTTTTAAAGGTTTATTTCTAAATTATTAATTTTGTATATTTGATAAAAAGGAGATAGACTTTTACTTCCTGACTGGATTTTCAGTCTTCTTACTTTTACCCTTGATCATTCAATTCATCTATCTCAAGGGAGAAAAATATTGAGAAAAAAAAATGTTGCACATCTCTTTACTAAGATGTTAAAGTGTGTCTTTGCAACTCACTTTTCAATCCAAACGTGGTTACTGAAGTGAAACATATTTTTAAGGGGTACCCTTATTCTCTGATCTCTTTGAGTAATCCTTCCCCCACCCCAGTCTTTTTCTTCACTTTGCTTATGCCAGTCAGTTTATATTAAACAAATGCCTTAAATTTTCTTGTCCTAAAATTTTAGTCCATGTCTAAAACACCTAATATTACTGATGAAATTTTCTTTGAAAGGAATCATTTTTTTCATTAATTCATAACATAAGGAAAATGGCATTTAAAGCAGAACTTTAAGAAATATAAAATCCAACCATGGATCTGAAGGAAAGTGCTATAAATAATTTCATACAAAACAGTGATTGTTTCATAAGGGAAAACTGTAATGTGGTCTATGTCTTAATGATTCTACATTTTAATAAGCACCTCAGGTGATAAACATTCACACTAGCATTTGGAAAACATTGCATTGGGCAGTATCCACCAGGAGGACAAGGACTTTGTTTTTCCTTTGTATTTCTAGTGTCAACTGCAGTGCACTGGTGTTGGAGAAACTCAAAATCATCCATATGAATTTATTAAATTCTTCTCACAACTTAATAGTTATTATTATTTCAACTTGAAAACTGAGAAACAAAAACTCTAAGAAGTTAGAAGACTCTGTCAAGTTCACTAACTAGCTAGTGACAAGCCAGATTTTTAAATCCAGGTTCTGCGATTGCAGCTATGTCTATGATGGTGCTCCCCCCAAATCTGACTTTTTTCTTCCTTCTTGGTGAGTATCCGACTCAAAAATGTCCACTCATTCAGGCTGGAGAAGACATCCAGATTTGGAGGGAGGTGGAGCAAAGAATTTAATCCACCAAAATCCCATCAAAGGGCTTTAGCTTGTAAAGTTCCTTATCAATAGCAAAAAAAGTATTGCTTCTTTTGATAATGGACTTTTGAACAGAGGCCTTGTTCTAATATGAGTTCAGTTTATCATTTACTAATTTTTTCTCATTTTTAAAAAAACACTACATTTATTTAGAATCCCTTAGAAGTAGTCTTAGGGGAAAAAAAAATTAAGGGACTCTTCCAAAATCTAAGACTATCCAGATCAGGATTCCTATCTCTAAACTGAGCTTTTAATCAGTTTCTAACTTTCTTGTTAATTGATAGATACCAGGAGCACGGCAGGAGCCTATGCCTTCATACGGTCTCAGAACTGAAATGTTCCCAGTAGGTAACCATCACCTTTCAGCTCTGTTATCCCTGCTCTGTCCACTTCCACACATGCCTTGCAAGACCCTGGAGCATCATCATTGGGTAGCTTCATTACCAAGTCAGAGAAATTCTTTCAGTTCTTGTGGTCTAGATTGTTAGATATATATAAATATGTGGTGTGTGGGTTTGTGCATGCCTGCGCATAGCCTTTAAGAGAAAACATACACCTGTTACTATGTTAGTTGAAGCTTCTAAGTAGTGGGTGTATGAATATTTCATGTTTCCTCCTGGCTCTTGCTTCTGTAACCTGTTTCTAAAGTGATAAAAAGAGAGAGAGAAGAGTGCAAGAGAGGTCGGTTTCCATAGGAACGAAGGTAACCATGGAAAAAACCGGTTAAAGCTAGAGTATTGCCTCTAGGGAAACTGAACTCGCACCACCAGCGTGTTAGGAACAATACATTTACCTAATTCAATTGCATTTTCAAGAGTCATATCTAAACACCTTCCATAGTGAACTACCATACAAACATGAACTATCTGGCCTCTGAAAATCAAAATATTTTAAATCAGAAAATTAACTATATTTTTATTTGGGTTAGTACCATTTGAATATGGTGTGTGTGGCGGGGAAGCCAGCTGAAGCATAAATATTCTAGGAGAAAATTAAGGCATTACAAAAGAATTACTTTTTCTTAAATAATAACTTTGTAGTACATCTAACTGTAAAACACACAAGGTACTTGACAGGGAGCCTGAAGAATCAAAAATAAGAATAAAGTAATAAATAACTTGTAAAACTTTTCTAAATTTACAAGATGAATTGATAGGAAAAATTCAATTTAAAAGAAAAATTGGTAATTTACAAATAACTTCTCACAATCAATATAAGAAAACAAGTCTGATCTGTAGTATATTTTAAGGGCCCAGAGAAAACGTTCCATTTTAGAAAAATCTCTAATTCTCACATAAACTTTAAAATGTCTGCTTATAGCTTTTGAAGAGGAGTTTAAGTACTAAAATAATGACAACAGTTAAGTTCTGGAAACCTCAGAATTATCTTTCAATTCTTCTTCTTTCCTCTCTCTCCATGCCCAACTCCTCATAAAATTCTGTGTTCTGTCAATACTCATCCTTAACCCATGACCTCGCTCGAGTACCCCTTTATCCCAGCTGCTCTAGTTCCCCACCCTGCAAGCTTCCACTCCAAGCAGAACCACAATTCTTTCTTGTACTTACTTGCCCACACTCCCAGTCCTAATTGGCCAGTTTCTCATTTGTTTGCCAGGAGGGACTGATAAAATGATTTTACAATATAATGTAAATGACTGATAGGGCAGTCAGTGTGTTACACTTCCCACCCAGGGTGATCTGAATTTAAAAGGGAGATTTATAATCCAAAAAAATTAATTTGTTGATTCAAATCATTTAGAAATGGGAGAAACAATTTTTTTATTTAAGTAAGTAAACAAATGAATATTCATAGGAAGAATAAATCAATGATGCTAGAATTTCAGCAATAACACAACTGTAGACTGCAATAGTCTCTTAATTTGCACACTTTTGGCAACTAGCTCTTCACATACAACCAACAGCTCTGCAATAAAATTTTGGAAACTTAGAAGCAACCTGATTTCTTCTTCACCACCTCTCCCACAATGCTGAGCTTGCAGCACTGGGTACATTTTTTTCTTTTTTCCCGGGGGGTACCTTTAAAATGGAGACAAGGTGAGGCTGAAAACAAGAGGCTGTTTAAGAATCAGCAAGAGCCACCAAATACTGTTCCGCATAGTCCCTTCCCCACCTCTGCAGAAGACTGAAAATTTGTCCTTGAGATGGTGAGACAGAGGCTTATTTGAGAATAAGAAGTCTGTCCCTTGGACACATCACAGATGGAGGCAGGAATCACGTTAAAAACTCAAAGTTAAGTGAAAGTCTGTTGGTCATATACTGAATTTTGAAAACCCAACTTCTTCCCCCACTGGGATCTCAGAAGGATGGCAAGTAGACTAATAATCTCCAGGTCAAAGACTGAAAAATTCATTTTGAGGAATCTGATTGGCACAAGAAAAAAGAACTAAAGGTACTGATGTTAGCCCAGCCAGATGAACCAGGCCAGAGATCAATGGATCAAGAAGATATAATAACAAAAATTAACACTACTGAAGGGAGAAATGAACAAATCCCCATTCACAGGTGGTGATTTTAATATCCGTTTCTTTGTAATTGATAGAACAGGCAAACAAAAAAAGTAACAACATTGAAGTTTTGAATAACACTGCCAAACTTGACCTAACTGATACTTACACATTACACAAAACTGCAGAATATACATTTTTCAAGTGCACCATGAAATGCTCACTAAGACAGATCACATGCTGGGCCATAAAACAAGTCATGATAAATTTTTTAAAAACTGAAATCATGTGTTTTCATATCGCAACTGCATTTAATAAAAAAAATCAGTAAGATATCTAGAACATCTACAAATACTTAGAAATTAATTAACTTCTAAACGATTAATGGAACAAAGAAGAAACCACAGGGAAATTAGAAAATATTTCTTATTAAATGATAATAAAAACACAACAGACCAAAACTAGCGGGATGTAGTTAAAGTAGTGCTAATGCAGTACTTAGAAAGAAATTTATAGTTTAAAATGTTCATATTTAACCGCAAAGCCAATTATCTGAAACAAGGCACTCTGCTGGACACCAGAATACAATGGTAACAAAAATACAGTCCCTGTCCTGATGGTGAATACAGCCTGTGCAAAGGTTGCCATATATTAGCATGAAAAATCACTATGAGGGGTATTCATTAAAATGTAGAATCATTAATATGTAAACCAAATTACAGATTTCTCTTCTGAAGCAATCACTGTTGTGGTATGCCCTTCACAGCAAGGAGATCCATGTGGCTAACATACATATGCAGAAGTCTTCAATTTCATCACATATTAGGAAGGTGCTAATTAGAAACAATGAGAATTCATTGTTCATTCACATTCATTCAAAAGTGCCCACTGAAAATAAAATTCAGTTAATCTTTATGGGATTTTATCACTTTGATGGTGGTATATTATGCTTCCTGACCTCTTCTTCAGTTTCAACCAGTGGATTTAACACAAAGTCTGTGTAATGGTAGTTGCAAGTGTGAGTTTGAGTCAAGATATCTCTCCGTTAAATCAGAATGATTTGGAAATTGCACTTAGATAAGTCTAACATTGGAAATTAAGAGAGAGGAATAATAGTGGTTTGTCTTAAGATTTAGGCCTCTCAAAGTACAGAAGAGTTTTATATTTATCCAGTTTCTTAAAATAACTGATTTCTTGACAGCATCTTAAAATGAGAGTATGCCAAACTTCACTGCAGTTGCACGAATTTATACTAGTGGATAAACCATAATTGTAAACTGTTTTTCCTTCTGTTATCATCCTTTGAAAAAAAATTCTATTTTGCATTTTTTCTAATAATTATGAGGGATTTTGTGTTTTATTGCTTTCTATTCATAATACTCACATCTTTACTTACACTTTCATGGTTTCTGAATTGATTGCTGTTTTAGTTTCTATGGTAACTCTGCCAGTTGCAGTTACCTATAAATAGATATTTTATAATAGCAGGCTTATGAAAGTTCATTTCTTGAATACCCTTCTGCAATAAGAAGAATTGCTAGAAAAGTAACATATGAATCAAGGTTTAAGGAAACAGATATCTTATACCTGTCAGTGTGTAAAAATAGAAGACTAAAATTAAAAATTCATGTAGATGCAGGCTGGCAAGTTACACGGTGAAAAGAGAGAATACACTGAATATTTAAAAAGAAAAATGTAGAGCTGGGATATACTTTTTATTTTAGCCCCCACTACAAATTTCACAATACCTTTAAGAAAACATTTATTAACCCCATATAAACTACCTAGACTCCATTTCTTTCATTGGCATCTTAATACGATTTTGTAGAAACTCTCTCGTACAAATATTATCCTTTGAACATATATATATAATCTCCCAATCTATTCTTTATCTTTTAACTTTCTTTGTATTATGGTTTTATTTGCCATATAGTTATGGCCTAATTTATGTAGTCAAAATATGTCAGTTTTCTTCTGTGGCCTCTGAGTTCGTGTCTCACGTAGGAAGTCTTTCCTACTGCAAGGTTATAAGAACATCCCCCTATATTTCGTTTTTTCTTAAATAGTCTTTAAATTATATTATGCTTTTAATTGATCTGGAATTTTTTGTGTGTTTAGTGTGAGGTAGGAGTTTTTTATAGAAAGTCAGCTGGATTTCAGCACTTATCCTTTTCCTGATAATTTTAAGTATCTTATTTATCATGAATTAAATTTCAAAGGTACATGGATCATTTTTGGACCCTGTACTATGGTTCCTTCATTTGTTTTTCTGTTCCCATACTGACAGTCCTTAAATACCATGTTTTAATATAAATGTTTCGAATGTGTATTAGTATCCTGTTTATTTGCTCATCTATATGAGCTTTAGAATCAGCTTGAAGTTCCATAAAATCCCCATTACTGTTTGCATTTAGTCTATTATTTAATTAAGGAAAACTTACATCTATAAAACCTTTAGTCTTCCCATTCAGAGACACAGGAAGTATCTACATTTACTCTGCTCAGTTTTATGTTCAACGGTACAGTGACAAGTTATTCAGATAGAATTGTGTAGTTCAGATAGAATTGTGTAGTTTTTGTGTTATTGTACATGAAATATAATAATGCTAGCATGCTTATCTTGCATTGCATCATTCAACTATACTCTGTTATTAGTTCTATTGGCTTTTCAGTTTTATATATAAATATTTAAAGGCATGTTACGATATGCTTTCCTTTGTTACCCATATATCTTATAAACATGTAAAAACTTTTTATAGTCCTCAAGTTTTTTGTAAACTTTTAAGAATAATCAAAAGTACCAAAATCTTGAGGAAAAATAAGATTGTACATGTACATAGATGTATATGAGTCTGTATGTACCTGTCCCAATGAATATGTGTGTATCTAGACAGAGTGGGAAATGTAATTCTACAAAATAAGTAACATTATCACTCTTTCTTATAAAAATTATTAACTTCAACTTTTTCCTAGATTTAAAATGCATTATAAATTTTCACATGATATAATCACCAATGGATTGAGAACTCAAGTTCTGTGGATCCACCTAATCTTGTTAGCGTCCCCAAGCACACCCAGTGATCTCATTCAATGTTGTTGGAAAAATCGACCAGTCCTTACTACCCTAACTACTTTTGGTCAGCAAAGAAAGCCACAGTTTGATCGAAGCCTATGCTTATGAAATTTTTCTCTGTTTTGAAAGAATTGTATTTTTGTACCACATTTGGTCTTATTCCTAAATGCTTTTTACATACCAGATAATTGTGCATTCAACTGAAGAAGGGGCTTTTTCACCTTAATCAGAATCGGAGGGCTATCTGTAGGTGTCTCACACATAAGAGAACAGAAAGATCAAAAATGACTATGCTCAAATATGTCTAGTTTTCTAGAAAAAAAAAGTTTTGAAACAAAACATCAATATCCTTTGAATACTGGTCGTTTTCCTTTTCTTCTGAATTTTGACTGTAGCCATCATTAGCATTATACTTTCTGGGTAGATTCATGACACAAATAAGTAAATTGTATTTCCTGTGTCCTTTTAATATAAGGAATGGATGTTAGTGTAGACAAATATAAATTACTCCTAACAGTTAAAATTCACATTAATCACTCCTTTTGAGGTTTCTTCAAGAACGATTGTAATAGCATGAAGAAGTTGCAAGACAGTAACTTGATTTTATTGCATTCAGTACAATGTTCCATTAATGGATGCATTTTTGCGTTCGTTTCAGGGGAGACTGTGTATTGAAATGTATGCCAGACGTTTAATGTCTGTTAGACATTTAAGCTGCTTTGTATTTAAAAGAGTAAGTTGACCTTATCAGACGCCTAATAAGTGAAGTAATTGTATCTTGTACTAATCAAAATATCTTCTATTATAACGGAAATGAGATTCAATTACTTCATGAAGCTATTATTTCTGAGGTTCAGTAGATTATAATTAAATACATATTTCCAGTGCTAAAGAAACTCAGCCATTTCTTCAAACAGTTATATTTGGTATGCATACAACAAACAATACTTTTAAAACATATAATTGTTATAAGTATGGGAAGGAATACATAGCATAAAAAATCAAATATCAGCAATGCCTTCCATTTTCTGATCTGTTCAAACAAGTGGTATGTATCCAAAGCAGAACTTATTCCATCTAAATCCCTGTCAATGGTATTTTGGTTGAATAAATTATCAGAAAAACAGTGATTTTAAAAACAGGTTGTGATACTAAAAAACAGACCTTAATATCTGTGAGGAAATGCCTAGTTCTAGAAACTAGAAATTATAAGACATGTCACTACTGTAAATTAGATTATTTCTCTAGTGCTCTAGTTATATAAATGTTATCTCTGATGCCATATTTGCAATGTTGTCAAGTTCTAGCTAGATCCAAAGCCTCCCATTTGTTCTGTCTCCAATTCACTTTCTGATTGACTCTGCACTGCTCCTGGTCTGTATATACCTGTAAGAACAGCCTTTCCATAACTCTGTGAATTTCTTACAATTCTCTTAAAGTTAGACATACTCTCTTTTGTATATGGTCCAATCCTTTATCTCTCTGAGGGCTTTAAAATATGGAAATATTAAATTCTAAATGAAAAAAACAGTATTCTCATTGGTACAAAAGTGTATTAATTATGGGAATTCTCTTTAAAAATATGTCCTATGAGGTCTTATCTAATGTTAAATGATTTACCTCTGATAAGGCTTAGAGGTCTTAGAAAGCTTACAGCATTTTTCTTAAATAGCTTTAATATACATTATCCTATTTGTCTTTGTCCTAAGGCCAAACTTCAGTTCCAGGATTTGTATTCCAGTCTCAGCCTCAGTTCTCTCAACCCCACCCTGGCATTCTTCCTTACAGGACAGCTTTTGCATCTTGACCATCCTACAATACAGGTGACTTTTGACCTTTTTGATGTCCAAGTAGGAAGTACAGAAGAGAGGCTACTAGGTCAGTCTCCACCCTTCACCCTGACCTGTACAATTTGCCATTATGTTTCCTCCTGCTCTGCATTATGTATTCCTATCACAATACTCACACGGGTTCTCACTCACCCACTATCTTTGTAGTTAGGATCCTCTGACTGCTCCCTTCTCTCAAGATGTTCCCCAGCCTTCTCTAAAAGAGAGATCTTTTAACTCTGGTTAAGAACCCTGGACTCTGCTTCTGCCAACATGTAGACTCAGCTAGCTTTGCTGAACACATCCTTCAGACCCCAGTTTCCCCATGGAATATAGCATTGGTTACATCGTATGAACTCTGACTCATTCTAAGTTCTATTTTGGACTTCTTCACATGGCTCATACACCTCTGGTTTTTAAGACTTCACATGGCTCATACACCTCTGGTTTTTACTTTCCAACCTGTACATTTCTTTTATTTCGGGTATGCTCTCCTACCCCCAACTCCAAAGTCTTTTCCCATTCTTTCTATTCACTTAAAATCAACAAGTGTTCACTGAGCAACTTACTATGTACCTGGAATGTGCTTAATACAAAGACATGGTCCCTGGTCCAAGAAGCAGACTTTTCAAAACTTGTGTTTCCTCCAAAGCATTCCGAAGTCCAGTTTATGCATGTTTGAAGGATCGGTGTAACAGAAGGGAATAGAGAGATGTGAACCAATAATTTTCTTTTTTTTTTAAAGTATGACTATCATGTACTCAAGGACTGAAACTTGAGATTGGTGAACCATTCATGTTCATCCAGAAGAGTTTGGGGATAAACTATTTTTAAATTGTATGGAAGAGGCAGAACTTAAATGCAAACTTTGTCTATAAATGTATAATCTAAAATTGTATCTGATTTTACTTAATTTTGAGCTACTGTTTAATCTGAATCTGCATATTGTGCAAGCCTCTAGGAGCACTGAAGTGAATTACATATAAGGGAAAATCAGAACCTGCCTGCATCAGAAAGCTCCAGTAATTATAATAATCTGTAAACGCAACAGGAGAGTCTAAAAACAATACAAATTACAATCCAAAGACAGAAAACCTACTGGGCAAGAGGTTCACAAAAAAGCAAACAAAATAAGGTAAATCTGCTTCCAACCCTCATCAAGTAGGAGGTGTGAGACAGTCCTAAACTACTGTACAGCTATTTTTTGAGTGTGGGTGTTCAAGGGTTTTTCACCTGCACAAATGAGAGACTTTGAAACAAAGAATAATAATATCTCTTTCCACGTCTGAAGCACTTTTTAAAAGGAGTTTCATATTTCTCATGACGTCCTTACAAGAATTTTCACAGGAAGTCCTATGTCCTATGTTCATCTTGTAGGATCTGAAAAGGAAAAATGAACTGGAAAATGGTTTGAGGAATAATGGAGACAACTTTCTCTGACCTCACAATTGTAACTGGAGGTTGCCTAGCTGTAATATAATTGCAGGAAAGCCTTTGGTAGGACCCAACGCAGAGGCAAGTGAAATATTGGTATAGATCAGAGGATGCTTAGAACTAAGCGAACTTCTACATGGACTCTATAAGCACTTGTGCATAAGGAATGCCTATTATTTGCTTAACTAGTTAAATATACACTTCCCTAGTTTACTGTGTGCTTTTATGCATAGATCTATTTGATTGTTCTCTCAACAGGTCTGTGAGGAAGGAAACATTTGCCACTTTTTAAGCAAGAGAAAACAGAACTCAGACAGGCTCGGTGTCTTGACCAAAGCCACTCTGGTACTAAGTAGCAGGTAAATCCAGGGACCTGAACTTCAAAGTCATGCTTTTTGCTACTTTGCCAGGGACTGGAAGGAAAACACAGAAAGCGTTGTGTTAGGTATATAGCCCTGTGAATACATGATTTATTGAATTTTTTTCTTAAGTCAAATAACCATGAGATTAATTTTCTTAGTGTCACAATAATGAAGTTAATTGAGTCTATATTTTGCATCTTTCTTTCCTTGTGACTAAATTGTTGTTTTGTTATTTAAGCAGCAGTGCTAAAGCAAAGTTAAACAGTATATTCAGAATTGACTAAAAATGTCCAATTAATTTGCTAATGATTCTCTCATTTTGGTCTCTCTTCATTATTTGATTATATATTGTCTTTGCCTGGTTTAAAATATAGCCTTTCACTTTCTCCTCTAGAGAGTTCAGCAATTTTTTGTTCCAAAATAGAGTAATGAGGGAACTATGTACGTAATCTCTGTCCTGGTCCACACTGAGCTAAGTGACCCTCATTCCTCTTTAGGAGAACTACTCAGCAGTCAGTAGAAACACCTATATGGGTCTTTTATCACCTTCCTCCTTATCTTAACAGCCAGTGAGAAAACCTGAGCTTTAATCAGCTCATTTAAAGGTGATCGAGAACTAACACAAGCCAAATTAAGTGACTAACTGATAAACTACAATTATAAATTATAACTTAACAATATAGAACTTCTACTATATGTGTACCGGGTTTAGTATTCTTTCTGATGAATGGATTTCAGGGATGAGTCTAAATTCACCCAATTACCCCAAGATTGCAAGGGCCAATGTGCTTAGGTCAAATCCAGAGTTATGTATTTATGGGGTGTTTTCCAAAGTCAAACAGTTTTATATATTTATTTATTTTTGGCTGCGTTTGGTCTTTGTTGCTGCATGTGGGCTTTCTCTAGGTGCAGCGAACGGGGGCTACTCTTCGTTGCAGTGCGCGGGCTTCTCATTGCAGTGGCTTCTCTTGTTGTCGAGCACGGGCTCTAGGAGCACGGGCTTCAGTAGTTGTGGCATGCGGGCTCAGTAGTTGTGGCTCACGGGCTCTAGAGCACAGGCTCAGTAGTTGTGGCTCACTGGCTTAGTTGCTCCGCGGCAAGTGGGATCTTCCCCGACCAGGGCTTGAACCCATGTCCCCTGCAACCCCTGCATTGACAGGTGGATTCTTAACCTCTGTGCCATCAGGGAAGTCCCTCAAACAGCTTTTTATATTTAAGAATCTACTTCCAGTGCTGTTCCTTCAGTTATGCAATTAGTTCATAGCCAGCCAGAGCTTGTCACCCAAGTGACCTTTTTCTGAAATGCACTCAGAAAATTGTCTCTTTTCTTTGGAAATGTGGATTCCTCCCATGGGTAAATGAATACCAAAAATATTGTATTTGAACTTGAACATATTTGAGTGATTATGTTCATGGAGAGAACTTATTCCCTATACTTTGAACTTAATCCTACATATACTTAGACTAATGTATAAACAACCACATTTCATATTCATTTATTCATTTGAAATGAGGGAATGTGGTTACATTAAGCACAATCAACACATATCCCCTAATGAATTATATTATTAAGTGGTTAAAGGCATCAAATACTAAGATGGTAAAATTTCTAATAAATTTGTCACTTGGGTAGGAATTTCCAATAATGTACAGAATTGTAGGACATTTATCCATATTTTTTACATTTCTCTTTACAGCGGTGTTTGAAAGTTGTTTAGGCTGTAACTGAAGTATTAATATGAGTCTAAGCTACCAGATAAGGAAGATCAAGGGGTTTCTCAGACCGGTTATTATAAGATGAAAGAGGTTATTTATCCACTATTTCTTCCTGTACTGGTCTCTAATTCCAATTAATTGATAATATGTTTGATTCCCTAGTAAGTTTAGTGTTTCAAATCTACAAATATTTTCTTACCTTTAATTTCTTGGAAAGGCTTTGATGCATCATTAATTTTGCCAAATCTATATAAAAACTCAGACTAGAAAAAGTATTTGTAACTAGGACTAAGAGGTATACCCTTGTCATAATTTACCTTTAATTAATATTTGAAATGAGTTGTTTTTTTTTTTTAAACAACTCTATTGGAGTATAATTGCTTTACAATGGTGTGTTAGTTTCTGCTTTATAACAAACTGAATCAGTTATACATATACATATGTTCCCATATCTCTTCCCTCTTGCATCTCCCTCCCTCCCACCCTCCCTATCCCACCCCTCTAGGTGGTCACAAAGCACTGAGCTGATCTCCCTGTGCTATGCGGTTGCTTCCCACTAGCTATCTATTTTACCTTTTGTAGTGTATATATGTCTATGCCACTCTCTCACCCTGTCACATCTTACCCCTCCCCCTCCCCATATCCTCAAGTCCATTCTCTAGTAGGTCTGTGTCTTTATTCCCGTCTTGCCACTAGGTTCTTCATGACCTTTATTTTCCCTTAGATTCCATATATATGTGTTAGCATACTGTATTTGTTTTTCTCTTTCTCACTTACTTCACTCTGTATGACAGACTCTAGGTATATCCACCTCACTACAAATACCTCCATTTCATTTCTTTTTATGGCTGAGTAATATTCCATTGTATATATGTGTCACATCTTCTTTATCCATTCATCCGATGATGGACACTTAGGTTGCTTCCATGTCCTGGCTATTGTAAATAGAGCTGCAATGAACATTTTGGAACATGACTCTTTTTGAATTATGGTTTTCTCAGGATATATGCCCAATAGTCGGATTGCTGGGTTGTATGGTAGTTCTATTTTTAGTTTCTTAAGGAACCTCCATACTGTTCTCCATAGTGGCTGTATGAATTTACATTCCCACCAACAGTGCAAGAGGGTTCCCCTTTCTCCACACCCTCTCCAGCATTTATTGTTTCTAGATTTTTTCATGATGGCCATTCTGACCGGTGTGAGATGATACCTCATTGTAGTTTTGATTTGCATTTCTCTAATGATTAATGATGTTGAGCATTCTTTCATGTGTCTGTTGGCAATTTGTATATCTTCTTTGGAGAAATGTCTATTTAGGTCTTCTGCCCATTTTTGGATTGGGTTGTTTGTTTTTTTGTTATTGAGCTGCATGAGCTGCTTGTAAATCTTGGAGATTAATCCTTTGTCAGTTGCTTCATTTGCAAATATTTTCTCCCATTCTGAGGGTTGTCTTTTGGTCTTGTTTATGGTTTCCTTTGCTGTGCAAAAGCTTTTAAGTTTCATTAGGTCCCATTTGTTAATTTGTGTTTTTATTTCCATTTCTCTAGGAGGTGGGTCAAAAAGGATCTTGCTGTGATTTATGTCATAGAGTGTTCTGCCTATGTTCTCCTCTAAGAGTTTGATAGTGTCTGGCCTTACACTTAGGTCTATAATCCATTTTGAGTTTATTTTTGTGTATGGTGTCAGGGAGTGTTCTAATTTCATACTTTTACATGTATCTGTCCAATTTTCCCAGCACCACTTATTGAAGAGGCTGTCTTTTCTCCACTGTATATGCTTGCCTCCTTTATCAAAGATAAGGTGACCATATGTGCGTGGGTTTATCTCTGGGCTTTCTATCCTGTTCCATTAATCTATATTTCTGTTTTGGTGCCAGTACCAAACTGTCTTGATTACTGTAGCTTTGTAATATAGTCTGAAGTCAGGGAGCCTGATTCCTCCAGCTCCATTTTTCGTTCTCAAGATTGCTTTGGCTATTCGGGGTCTTTTGTGTTTCCATACAAATTGTGAAATTTTTTGTTCTAGTTCTGGAAAAATGCCATTGGTAGTTTGACAGGGATTGCATTGAATCTGTAGATTGCTTTGGGTAGCAGAGTCATTTTCACAATGTTGATTCTTCCAATCCAAGAACATGGTATATCTCTCCATCTATTTGTATCATCTTTAATTTCTTTCATCAGTGTCTTATAATTTTCTGCATACAGGTCTTTTATCTCCCTAGGTAGGTTTATTCCTAGATATTTTATTATTTTTGTTGCAATGGTAAACGGGAGTGTTTTCTTAATTTCATGTTCAGATTTTTCGTCATTAGTGTATAGAAATGCAAGAGATTTCTGTGCATTAATTTTGTATCCTGCTACTTTACCAAATTCATTGATTAGCTCTAGTAGTTTTCTGGTAGCATCTTTAGGATTCTCTATGTATAGTATCATGTCATCTGCAAGCAGTGACAGCTTTACTTCTTCTTTTCCGATTTGGATTCCTTTTATTTCCTTTTCTTCTCTGATTGCTGTGGCTAACACTTCCAAAACTATGTTGAATAATAGTGGTGAGAGTGGGCAACCTTGTCTTTTTCCTGATCTTAGTGGAAATGGTTTCAGTTTTTCACCATTGAGGACAATGTTGGCTGTGGGTTTGTCATATATGGCCTTTATTATGTTGAGGAAAGTTCCCTCTATGCCTACTTTCTGCAGGGCTTTTATCATAAATGGGTGTTGAATTTTGTCAAAAGCTTTCTCTGCATCTATTGAGATGATCATATGGTTTTTCTCCTTCAATTTGTTAATATGATGTATCACATTGATTGATTTGCGTATATTGAAGAATCCTTGCATTCCTGGAATAAACCCCACTTGATCATGGTGTATGATCTTTTTAATGTGCTGTTGGATTCTGTTTGCTAGTATTTTGTTGAGGATTTTTGCATCTATGTTCATCAGTGATATTGGCCTGTAGTTTTCTTTCTTTGTGACATCTTTGTCTGGTTTTGGTATCAGGGTGATGGTGGCCTCGTAGAATGAGTTTGGGAGTGTTCCTCCCTCTGCAATATTTTGGAAGAGTTTGAGAAGGATAGGTGTTAGCTCTACTCTAAATGTTTGATAGAATTCGCCTGTGAAGCCATCTGGTCCTGGGCTTTTGTGTGTTGGAAGATTTTTAATCACAGTTTCAATTTCAGTGCTTGTGATTGGTCTGTTCTTATTTTCTATTTCTTCCTGGTTCAGTCTCGGCAGGTTGTGCATTTCTAAGAATCTGTCCATTTCTTCCAGGTTGTCCATTTTATTGGCATAGAGTTGCTTGTAGTAATCTCTCATGATCCTTTGTATTTCTGCAGTGTCAGTGGTTACTTCTCCTTTTTCATATCTAATTCTATTGATTTGAGTCTTCTCCCTTTTTCTCTTGATGAGTCTGACTAATGGTTTATCAATTTTGTTTATCTTCTCAAAGAACCAGCTTTTAGTTTTATTGATCTTTGCTATTCTCTCCCTCATTTCTTTTTCATTTATTTCTGATCTGATCTTTATGATTTCTTTCCTTCTGCTAGCTTTGGGGTTTTTTTGTTCTTCTTTCTCTAATTGCTTTAGGTGCAAGGTTAGGTTGTTTATTCGAGATGTTTCTTGTTTCTTGAGGTAGGCTTGTATTGGTATAAACTTCCCTCTTAGCACTGCTTTTGCTGCGTCCCATAGGTTTTGGGTCGTCGTGTCTCCATTGTCATTTGTTTCTAGGTATTTTTTGATTTCCCCTTTGATTTCTTCAGTGATCACTTCATTATTAAGTAGTGTATTGTGTAGCCTCCATGTGTTTGTATTTTTTACAGATCTTTTCCTGTAATTGATATCTAGTCTCATAGCGTTGTGGTCAGAAAAGATACTTGATATGATTTCAATATTCTTAAATTTACCAAGGCTTGATTTGTGACCCAAGATATGATCTATCCTGGAGAATGTTCCATGAGCACTTGCGAAAAATGTGTATTCTGTTGTTTTTGGGTGGAATGTCCTATAAATATCAATTAAGTCCATCTTGTTTAATGCATCATTTAAAGCTTGTGTTTCCTTATTTATTTTCATTTTGGATGATCTGTCCATTGGTGAAAGTGGGGTGTTAAAGTCCCCTACTATGATTGTGTTGCTGTCGATTTCCCCTTTTATGGCTGTTAGTATTTGCCTTATGTATTGACGTGCTCCTATGTTGGGTGCATAAATATTTACAATTGTTATACCTTCCTCTTGGATCGATCCCTTGATCATTATATAGTGTCCTTCTTTGTCTCTTGTAATAGTCTTTATTTTAAAGCCTATTTTGTCTGATATGAGAATTGCTACTCCAGCTTTCTTTTGATTTCCATTTGCATGGAATATCTTTTTCCATCCCCTCACTTTCAGTCTGTGTGTGTCTCTAGGTCTGAAGTGGGTCTCTTGTAGACAGCATATATATGGGTCTTGTTTTTGTATCCATTCAGCCAGTCTGTGTCTTTTGGTGGGAGCATTTAATCCATTTACATTTAAGGTAATTATCGATATGTGTGTTCCTATTCCCATTTTCTTAAATGTTTTGGGTTTGTTTTTGTAGGTGTTTTCCTTCTCTTGTGTTTCTTGCCTAGAGAAGTTCCTTTAGCGTTTGTTGTAAAGCTGGTTTGGTGGTGCTGAACTCTCTCAGCTTTTGCTTGTCTGTAAAGTTTTTAATTTCTCCATCCAGTCTGAATGAGATCCTTGCTGGGTGGAGTAACCTTGGTTGTAGGTTTTTTTCCTTCATCACTTTAAGTATATCCTGCCACTCCCTTCTGGCTTGCAGAGTTTCTGCTGAAAGATCAGCTGTTAACCTTATGGGGATTCCCTTGTGTGTTATTTGTTGTTTTTCCCTTGCTGCTTTTAATATGTTTTCTTTATATTTAATTTTTGATAGTTTGATTAATATGTGTCTTGGCGTGTTTCTCCCTGGATTTATCCTGTATGGGACTCTCTGTGCTTCCAGGACTTGATTAACTATTTCCTTTCCCATATTAGGGAAGTTTTCAACTATAATCTCCTCAAATATTTTCTCAATCCCTTTCTTTTTCTCTTCTTCTTCTGGGACCCCTATAATTCGAATGTTGGTGCGTTTAATGTTGTCCCAGAGGTCTCTGAGACTGTCCTCAGTTCTTTTCATTCTTTTTTCTTTATTCTGGTCTGCAGTAGTTATTTCCACCATTTTATCTTCCAGGTCACTTATCCGTTCTTCTGCCTCAGTTATTCTGCTATTGATCCCGTCTAGAGTATTTTTAATTTCATTTATTGTGTTTTTCATCATTGCTTGGTTCCTCTTTAGTTCTTCTACGTCCTTGTTAAATGTTTCTTGCATTTTGTCTATTCTATTTCCAAGATTTTGGATCATCTTTACTATCATTATTCTGAATTCTTTTTCAGGTAGACTGCCTATTTCTTCTTCATTTTTTAGGTCTGGTGTGTTTTGACCCTGCTCCTTCATCTGCTGTGTGTTTTTCTGTCTTCTCATTTTGCTTATCTTACTGTGTTTGGGGTATCCTTTTCACAGGCTACAGGTTCGTAGTTCCCGTTGTTTTTGGTATCTGTCCCCAGTGACTAAGGTTGGTTCAGTGGGTTGTGTAGGCTTCCTGGTGGAGGGGACTAGTGCCTGTGTTCTGGTGGATGAGGCTGGATCTTGTCTTTCTGGTGGGCATGTCCACGTCTGGTGGTGTGTTTTGGGGTGTCTGTGGCCTTATTATGATTTTAGGCAGCCTCTCTGCTAATGGATGGGGCTGTGTTCCTGTCTTGCTAGTTGTTTGGCATAGGGTGTCCAGCACTGTAGCTTGCTGGTCGTTGAGTGAAGCTGGGTCTTGATGTTGAGATGGAGCTTTCTGAGAGATTTTTGCCATTTGATATTACGTGGAGCTGGGAGGTCTCTTGTGGACCAGTGTCCTGAAGTTGGCTCTCCCACCTCAGAGGCACAGCCCTGATGCCTGGCTGGAGCACCAAGAACCTTTCATCCACACGGCTCAGAATAAAAGGGAGAAAAAATAGAAAGGAAGAAAGAAAGAGGATAAAATAAGATAAAATATAATAAAATAAAGCTATTATAATAAAAAATAAGAAAAAAATTATTAAGAAAAAATTTATTAAGAAAAAAATTTTTTTAATTTTTTAAAATAAATTTATTAATTTTTTATATTAAAAAATAAGAAAAAAATTATTAAGAAAAAATTTATTAAGAAAAATTTTTTTAATTTTTTAAAATAAAAAATATGAAAAAACTTATTAAGAAAAAAATTTTTTTAATTTTTAAAAATAGAAAATAAGGAAAAAATTATTAAGAAAACACTTATTAAGAAAAAAAATTTTTTAAGTTTAAAAAAAAAAAAAACGGACGGACCGAACCCTAAGACAAATGGTGAAAGCAAAGCTATACAGACAAAATCTCACCCAGAAGCATACACATATACACTCACAAAAAAAGGAAAAGGGGAAAAATTAATATATTCTGCTCCCAAAGTCCACCTCCTGAATTTGGGATGATTCGTTGTCTATTCAGGTATTCAACAGATGCAGGTACATCAAGTTGACTGTGGAGTTTTAATCCGCTGCTCCTGAGGCTGCTGGGAGAAATTTCCCTTTCTCTTCTTTGTTCGCACAGCTCCCGGGGTTCAGCTTTGGATTTGGACCCGCCTCTGCATGTAGGTCGCCTGAGGGCGTCTGTTCTTCACTCAGACAGGATGGCGTTAAAGGAGCAGCTGATTAGGGGGCTCTGGCTCAGTCAGGCCGGGGGGAGGGAGGGGTACGGATGCGGGGCGAGCCTGCGGCGGCAGAAGCCGGCGTGACGTTGCAGCAGCCTGAGGCGCGCCGTGCGCTCTCCCGGGGAAGTTGTCCCCGGATCGCGGGAGCCTGGCCGTGGCGGGCTGCACCAGCTCCGGGAGGGGCGGTGTGGAGAGTGACCTGTGCTCGCACACAGGCTTTTTGGTGGCGGCAGCAGCAGCCTTAGTGTCTCATGCCCGTCTCTGGGGTCCGCGCTGATAGCCGCGGCTCGCGCCCGTCTCTGGAGCTCGTTTAGGCGGCGCTCTGAATCCCATCTCCTTGCGCATCGCGAAACAAAGAGGCAAGAAAAAGTCTCTTGCCTCTTCGGCAGCTGCAGACTTTTTCCCGGACTCCCTCCCGGCTAGCTGTGGCACACTAACCCCCTTCAGGCTGTGTTCACGCCGCCAACCCCAGTCCTCTCCTTGCAATCCGACCGAAGCCCGAGCCTCAGCTCCCAGCCCCCGCCCGCCCCGGCGGGTGAGCGGACAAGCCTCTCAGGCTTGTGAGTGCTGCTCGGCGCCGAGCCTCTCTGCGGGAATCTCTCCACTTTGCCCTCCGCACCCGTGTTGCTGTGCTCTCCTCCATGGCTCCGAAGCTTCCCCCCTCCTCCACCCGCAGTCTCCGCTCGCGAAGGGGCTTCCTAGTGTGTGGAAACCTTTCCTCCTTCACAGCTCCCTCCCACTGGTGCAGGTGCCGTCCCTATTCTTTTGTCTCTGTTATTTCTTTTTTCTTTTGCCCTACCCAGGTACGTGGGGAGTTTCTTGCCTTTTGGGAGGTCTGACGTTTTCTGCCAGCGTTCAGTGGGTGTTCTGTAGGAGCAGTTCCACGTGTAGATGTATTTCTAATGTATCTGTGGGAAGGAAGGTGATCTCCGCGTCTTACTCTTCCGCCATCTTGCCCAGCCTCCCTGAATTCGTATTTTGTTTTTTTTTGAGATTTATACCCAGGTGTGGAATTGCTGGGTCGTATGGTAGTTCTATTTTCAGTTTTTTGAGAAACCTCCATACTGTTTTCCACAGTGGCTGCACCAATTTACATTCCCACCAACAGTGTATGAGGGTTCCCTTTTCTCCACATCCTCACCAACATTTGTTATTTGTGTTCTTTTTGATGATAGTTATTTGGACAGGTGTGAGATGATATCTATAGTTTTGATTTGCATTTCCCTGATGATTAGTGATGTTGAACATCTTTTCATGTGCCTGTTGGTTATCTGCATTTCCTCTTAGGAAAAATGTCTATTCAGTTCTTCTGCCCATTTTTTATTCAGGTTGTTTGTTTTTTTGGGGTTGGGTTGTATGAGCTGTTTATATATGTTCTATTTTTTTTTTTTAATATTTGAAATCGGTTCACTTTTTTTTTTTTTAAAGATTTATTTTTTGATTGATTGATTGCTGTGTTGGGTCTTCGTTTCTGTGCGAGGGCCCTCTCTAGTTGCGGCAAGCGGGGGCCACTCTTCATCATGGTGCACGGGTCTCTCACCGTCGCGGCCTCTCTTGTTGCGGAGCACAGGCTCCAGACGCGCAGGCTCAGCAGTTGTGGCTCACGGGTCTACCTGCTCTGCGGCATGTGGGATCCTCCCAGACCAGGGCGCGAACCCGTGTCCCCTGCATTAGCAGGCAGACTCCCAACCACTGCGCCATCAGGGAAGCCCCTATATGTTCTATATTAACCCCTTATCAGTCATATCATTTGCAAGTATTTCCTCCCATTCAGTAGGTTGTCTTTTCATTCTGTCGATGGTTTCCTTTGCTGTGCAAAAGCTTTTAAGTTCAGTTAGGTCCCATTTCTTTATTTTTGCTTTTATCTCCTTTATTTTAGGAGACAGATCCAAAAAATATTGCTGCAACTTATGTCAGAGTGTTCTGCCTATGTTTTCCTCTAGGAGCTTTATAGTATCCGGTCTTACATTAGATCGTTAATCCATTTTGAGTTTATTTTTGTGTATGGTGTTAGAGAATGTTCTAATTTCATTCTTTTACATGTAGCTGTCCAGTTTTCCCAGAACCACTTATTGAAGAGACTGTCTTTTCTCCCTTGTATATTCTTGCCTCCTTTGTTGTAGATTAATTGACCATAAGTGTGTGGGTCTAATTCTGGGCTCTCTATTCTCTTCCATTGATCTATGTGTCTGTTTTCATGCCAGTACCATTTGGTTTTCTTTTTGTTTGTTTGTTTGTTTTTTGAAGAGAGGTATACTTTTTTATTCTCACAAAGTCTCTATTTCTAAATAGACCTATAATATGGAATATCACCTTGAGATCCATACATAAACATCAAGAATATTTTATTTTAAAAATTTTTATTGGAGTATAGTTGATTTACAATGTTGTATTAGTTTCAGGTGTATAGCAAAGTAAATCAGTTGTACATATACATATATCCGCTCTTTTTTTTTAGACTCTTTTCCCATATAGGCCATTACAGAGTATTGAGTAAAGTTCTCTGTGCTATACAGCAGGTTCTTCTTAGTTATCTATTTTATATATGGTAGTGTGTAGATGATTAAGAAGGTGTGGTACATATATACAATGGAATATTACTCAGCCACAAAAAAGAACAAAATAATGCCATTTGCAGCCACATGGATGGACCTAGAGATTATCATACTGAGTGAAGTAAGTCAGACACAGAAAGACAAATATCATATGATATCACTTATATGTGGAATCTAAAAAAAAGGGTACAAATAAACTTATTTACAAAGCAGAAATAGAGTCACGGATGTAGAAAACAAACTTATGGTTACCAGGGGATGGGGGGGAGGGATAAACTGGGAGATTGGGATTGACGTATACACTGTACAGTTTTGATTACTGTAGCTTTGTACTATAGTATAGTATGAAGTCAGGGAGTGTGATTCCTCCAGCTCTGTTCTTCTTTATCAAGACTGTTTTGGCTATTCAGGGTCTTTTGTGTTTCCATACAATTTTAAAATTCTTTGTTCTAGGTCTGTGAAAAGTGCCATTGGAATTTTGATAGGGATTTCATTGAATCTGTAGATTGCCTTGGATAATCACATTTATAAGGAAACACTAAGTTATGATACTAAAAGAATTCTAGACTTTTTCTAAGAGCTCTTTCCACAATTATCACCAGGAATTCCCACTGGCCCTTACACAAGTAATCCAAATGTAACCTACTGTAGGATTCTAGGCCCGGTCATTTTAAATAGTTTGAACTTGGGTCCACTTAATGATATATTACAACTGCCACTCCTTATTCTTATGTCCCTCTTGGAGTCTCTGAAGAGGACAGGTAAGCACTGCTTGTGGCTCTGCATTCACTGCTGTCCTCGTCAACCTTCTACACCATTGTCTGCAGCCAAGTAAGCTGCCAGAGTCCTCTAGAGGACGGAGTGTTCCCACAATTTGGTACTTGCTTGCTGGTGAATCCATGGTACCCTTGGAATCAAAGACTCTCTTCCCATATCCTCTAGATCCACCTCTAAGTTCACTTACAGTTGCATTTCCTGTTCTCTGACATTTCCCTGTATTCTGACAGCTTTCTACATCAAGTACCCACATTTTTCTGGCCACTGCCTTAGTACTTTCTCTGGGACCAAGGTAGAGCTTGCTCAGCCACATGCAGGGTACCCCAGAAGGCCTGGGGATCTTACCCATTGGACTTCTCCTTCATTCATAAGAACTTTCTCTAAAAGGCTGTGTTATCTCTGTCTGTTAACTAGGCACCATGCCTTTATCTCCCTTTCCCCACCCCGATGAATAAATCAGCTGTGTCTACATATGCCCAAAGCCAAATTGTAGCAATGGATAAGTTTAAGTTCTTTCCCAGCAGTCTGAGTGGTCCTACACCAAAGACAGGTTAAAACCAAACCTGGGATGTTCTCAGACTATTAAAATAGACTGACTCTGTAGAATGCAAAGAAGATCCAAAGTGGGGTAATGAAGTGGAGTTGTCTAAGCAAATAAAATCCCATGTGAGTCTCAGCTTCAATCCCTGCTATATGCACATTTTTTCAATTAACCCTCACAACAACACTATGGGATAAGTGATATCATCCTTGTTTATGAATGAAGATGCCAAGATACCTTGACTTCTCTAAAACAGCACACTTAATAATGGGAAGACGTGGATTTGCATTTCAAAGTGGGGAAAAGAAAGATACCATCTATCTGGTGTCAGTATTATCAAAATTATTAACTAGAAAAGTATCCAAAGCAAGAATTGACTAAGACTTTTAGCAAATGTGTGGATACAGTATAGTTTCATCTTCTTCAGCACTAACCTAATATTGTCCAGATAAATGCATTCCTTCTTCAGTATACTCTGAGGCATGTAGAATATACGTCAATATATTCCTAAGCATAGCACTATTTATAGTGGTATCCAGAAAAGTTTTTACTTTTCCCATGGGACAGAAGATGGTAATCTTTTATTCAGGCTGAAGACTTTGTGCATATTCATAACATCATTGCTAGAAGCTGTTTGTTTGGGGGAAAGCCCAGATAAAATTAAGTCATCTCTCAAATATTAAAATTAATTCCTATTTCAGTCTTTCAAGACATATGCTCAACAAAAGACCCAAATGCTTTCATCATCTGCATCTTTAAAATGTATTTTAAGTGCCACATGCCTTAGCTAACAAGATCCCTAAGTTTATGTCAGTAGATCCTTGTAGTGCTATAAATATTAGACTATTGTTGAGGTTCAGAGGCCCATTAACTCATTGCCAGAGATTTCCCATGTGAAAGATGGAAAGAATATCATAAGATTACTGTCTACTTCAAAGATTCACATGCAAAGATCAATGAAGCTGTTCTGACTCCTTAAATGAGGAAACAAAAATCTTCCATTCTTTTTATACTTGGAATCTTTAACACACTTCAGGGAAACAGACAAAATGCTCTTTGAAATGGTTTCTTTATTCTTTACCTAAAAGAAAATTTCATTTGCAGATTCAAAGCCAGCATATAAATACAACTCTCTGAGTCCTTTTCAATATGAGGCATGGAATTGGGGAGATCATTTTCCTTGGCATGTGTAGGGTCTAAGCTCAAAGAAAGGATCCTGTGTTCACTTCCTTTAATCAAATTATATGTTTCAGTCTGTTTTTGAGCTGTCCTCTGCTATCTTGCACTTGGCAAGGATAAATCTAATATTAACTTTCTGTTTGGGGCAAAATACTAAGTTTTGTTTCCATATTTTTATCTGTGCTTTACTTTCTGCACAAACAAGCATGTGGCTTAACTTACATTTACATGTCACCCTTACTAAGTCCAATGCATCATCTGCTGCCTCAGTCTTTGTCCCAGTCTTTCTCTACCTTTGCCAGACCGTGAGCAAAGAGCCTTTGGCCTGGTCTCACGCTCACTAATAATAATCCCTTTCATTGCTGGGTCTGCGCCCTGGAAGCAGTCCTTTGCCTTATCACAGGACTCCCCTGATTTTATTATTTCTCTTTTCATTTTTCAGCAACACGCTACCTTCTCTTTTCAATAATTGATTATATTCATGATTTCTGCCACTGGATTGAACATGAATCTCTTTAAGCAAAGAATGTAGATTTTGAAAGACTTTAAATTCCCTCAATAAATTCCTAACTAGCATAAACTGCCACACACCTGCACCTGATACACAAATGTGTCATCCTTAACTGTGACTCAAGGAAGGTGAAAGGTATTGAAGCAAAGCAAGCCTTTTATTTATTTATTTTTTTAACTTTTTATTTTTATTTTATTTATTTATTTTAAAAATGAAGTAGAGTTGATTTACAATTAGTGTCAGGTGTACAGCACAGTGATTCAGTTTTGTTGCTGTTGGTGGTTTTTTTTTTTTTTTTGTATTTATTTATTTATTTATTTTCACATCTTTATTGGAGTATAATTGCTTTCCAATGTTGTGTTAATTTCTGATGTATAACAAAGTGAATCAGCTATATGTATACATATATCTCCATATCCCCTCCCTCCCACACTCTCTATCCCACCCCTCTAAGTGGTCACAAAACACCGAGCTGATCTCCCTGTGCTATGAAGCTGCTTCCCACTAGCTATCTATTTTACATTTGGTAGTGTATATATGTCAGTGCCACTCTCTCACTTTGTCCCAGCTTCCCCTAACCCCCGCCCCATGTCCTCAAGTCCATTCTCTACGTCTGCGTCTTTATTCCTGTCCTGCCCCTAAGTTCATCAGAGCCATTTCTTTTTTTTAGATTCCATATATATGTGTTAACACACAGTATTTGCTTTTCTCTTTCTGACTTTCTTCACTCTCTATGACGGACTCTAGGTCCATCCACCTACAATTCTACAAATAACTCGATTTCATTTCTTTTTATGGCTGAGTAATATTCCATTGTATATATGTACCACATCTTCTTTACCCATTCATCTGTTGATGGACACTTAGGTTGCTTCCATGTCCTGGCTATTGTAAATAGTGCTGCAATGAACATTGTGGTACATGACTCTTTTTGAATTATGGTTTTCTCAGGGTATATGCCCAGTAGTGGGATTGCTGGGTCGTATGGGAGTTCTATTTTTAGTTTTTTAAGGAACCTCCATACTGTTCTCCATAGTGGCTGTATCAATTTACATTCCCACCAAAAGTGCAAGAGGGTTCCCTTTTCTCCACACCCTCTCCAGCATTTATTGTTTGTAGATTTTTGATGATGGCCATTCTGACGGTGTGAGGTGATACCTCATTGTGGTTTTTGATTTGCATTTTTCTAATGATTAGTGTTCTTGAGCCTTTTAAATATCCCTAGATTGGCATCAAGTTCAGCAGCAATTAACGTTGGCATCCCTAATGAAACATCCTAAAGCTATTTAATGGGAACAGCTATTAGTACTGCACAGAACACCAGCCTTGACTCTGCTCCTTTCTGAATACTAGACCTGCCATAGTTAACCATGGGCCTCCTGGCATCAGATAAAGCCAAAAATATTAGAAGTTAGAGCACTAATTATAGACTAAATTTTCTGCTCTTTTTTGTAACTAAATTTTCTTCAGGATGCTGACCCTGAAGCCATAAAATCTTGGCACCTGTTGTTTCACACTGAAAAGTGTTATGCTTTTCTCTTACATACTGAAGTAGTTCATGATCTTAAAATACATTTAGTGAAAAGGCTGCAGCTTTCTATTATTTTTTCCCATTCGTTCCAGCAAGGTCACAGGAACAGAGCAAGACTAACCCGTATTGTTATACCAATTTGGTTTGCCTTATGTTACATATAAGAAGGTTTTCAGAGACATAAATTGCTTTTTCCTCAACCTTTCTTTTTCTTAGTACTTAATGGAGATTGACAAGCTTAGACATCGAGCTCGGTCTTGCCAAAGTGGTGCTTGGGCCAAAAGCTACTTCTTCTTTCTGGGCTTCCCTTGTTCTTTCTGATTCCCAACAGTTTACCTAGAGTATAGTGTAGCAAGATAGCGTCTCCCCCCAGAGACTTGGCATTTAACTGGATTAGGATTCCAAGGCAAATAAAATGCTTCATGGCCTGGGGGCTTAATTCAGCTCTTGTTAATTAACTAGTCAGTGGATTGATGACAAGAAGTTTAGTTTTACCAGGAAAAAGAGAGACTTCTGGTTTTTCCCATTTTGTCATATGTGCACTTTAGAAAAATTGATAAACTACTGAACCCAATCTGAATGCTAATCTCCTAAGATATCTACATTCTAAATAATGAATGTCAAGGTTAGGACTGATGCTGTATATTGGTGGGTTAAGTATATAGTGTGATTTCAAGAGCAGCACATGTTCTCTCACCAGTCTATAAATCCCCTCTGCCAACCCTCTCCAACCTTGCCTATTATAGTTAGATTTATATTATAGGCTCTAAATGCCTGACTCTTTTAGTTGCAGCACAAATATGCTGTTTCCTGAAAAGTGATTTGAAGTATCATGAAGGTATAGCCTCTTAAATTAATGGAGTGGTTCATGTCAGTGAATTCCCTTATTGGACGGTGGAGAGCAACAGGGAGAACATCAACACCCATGCTCTCCACTGTGGTAAACTCACAAGGCTACTCTCAATGACACATTCAGGGGCACTAATCTGTTAGCTGGTAAGGAAGAATGACAGAGAGTGAATAATTTACCCAAAATTTAAGAAGGCAGTTTATGAGTGATAATGAGACTGGGCCACTAAAGGAACTAATATATACATACATACTAGAACAATTGTATTTAACCCCTTTCTCTAAAAAAATTTCTTTTTCATTCATTCAACAAGTATTTCTTGAGTGCCGACTATGTACCAGAAAGTGCTGCAGGCACTGAAGATTCAGCCGTGACGTTGTGTGATTTCCACGTTAGAATGATCACTCTGGATCTCACGTGAAGAAGATACATCAGGGTGACAAAGTCAAAAGCAGGGGAGTGAGTTAGGAACCTATTCCAACAGTCCAGGAGAGAAATGATAATGGCTTGAAGAATGATAGTAGTCATGGAGGTAATTCGGGATATAGATTGAAGGTAGAGCCAACAGGACTTGCTGACGGATTGGAAGAAATGTAGGAGAGGCCTGAGCAAATGGAGGAAGAGAAATGACATTTACAAAGATGGAAAGACTAAGGGAGTTTTAAGACAGAATCAAGAGTTCTGGTTTTTAGATAAGTGTTGATATGGAGTAGATAGTTAAATATATTAGTCAGAAATTCAGAGAAGAGGACTGTCTGGAAATATGAAGGTGGAAAATGTAGGCAGATGGATGGTATTCAAAGCTGGGTGTCTGGATGTGGTCAACTAGAGAGTGAAGATAGAAAGAAGAAAAATTTCAAATCTTGGGTCACTCCAAAACCTAGAATTCAGGAAGAGAACAGGAGCTAGAGAAGGAGATTGGAAAAGCCTATCTAGTGAGAACCAGAAGAGTTTAGTGTCCTGTAAGCTGAGTGAAGAAAGGATTTCAAGAAGAAGGGAATGATCAACTGTGTTGAATGAAGCAAAAGGTAGAGCAAGGTGAGAAATTGGACTTGACTATTGAGTTGGCTAAGTAAAGTCAACGGGGAGATTGATTTTGACAATAGCAACTTCAGTAAAAGGCTGGCAGTAAAGGCCTGATTGTGATGGACACTCAGTGAGTGAGAAGTGAAGTAGTGGAAGCAGGAAATGCAGACACTAGTCTCCCAAAACATTTATTAAAAGAGAACAAAGATATGAGGCAGAAGCTGGAGAGGGACATTTGGCCAAGCGAAGTTTTTGTTGTCTGCTGGTCTGTGTTTAAAGAGGTTGGGATTCTTCAGGCGGAGAGAAGGAGAAATGACCTGGAAGAAGAGGAACAAGAGTACCTACCCTGCCTCTAGCCAGGGTCAGTGCAGGAGAAAACAATCACCCAGTGAGAAGGTTGTGATGGAAGTCGTGTCCTCAGGGAACTGAGAGGTTCTGCTATCTCACCCAGCTGAAGGGAATGTTGAGAGAAGAGGCTGAGGGTACAGATTTTGCTAATGACAGACCATGAGCTCCAAAGAACACAGGGGAAGGAACTGGCAGGTTGCGGTTGGGAGGGGTGAAACTGTGAGTCATAAGATGATGGGCAAAGCTTACAGAGTAAGATTTGAGAAAGTCTGAGCTTCTTCTGTTGAGTGTGGTCCATAGGAGTGTAGAATATGTTGATATAATATATGACATTATGTTCCTTACTTTGCCACTTCCAGGCTGCCTTGAATGTTTACTTTATGATATTTTATATTTTAAATAAACCCAGGTGAGGATGGTAGAGACAGAAATATGGTCTACAATGTGATATGGCCAGGGTACCAGATGGCACTGAGAATTTGGAATATGTTTGTTTCTGGTTTAAGAGAGGGAAAGAGTCAGAAGGGGGACTGAGTTTCTCATGAGGTGAATTTGTAGGGTTCTACCAGGCAGAGGCTGTAGTATATAGGGGTCTGCTTCCTTAGCTACCATTAAGGCAGAAAAAACCTCACACTTTTTTTTTTCCTCTTACCCATCTATCTTTTCTAAGATTAGGCAGGGGGGTGGGAAGGTAGACATTAAAGAATCAAGAGAAATCCAGAGAACATAAACTTTAATACTCCCAGTTATTTTAACTCATTTTCCTTTACTGCAAATAATTATCCATTTGAATTTTCCCATGTTTATCCTATTTTCAAGACTTCTTATTTTTAGAATATGGAAAAAGAATTGTATTTATACCTGAGACCTTAATGAGTTCTTAAACTTATTTATACTTCTTTTGCCCTTCAACTTATCTTTTTTACTTGCTTCCATTCTTATTTCAAATAGAGTGACTGGAATCTTATAAAGCTGTATCACTTGTTTGCACAGAGAAGTATAGTACATACATGAATAAAGACGAGAAATAGATTACTTGCAAGTAGAACAATAATATACGGACAGTGAATCTAACACCTAGAAAAAAAATCAATGCTAGCTCTTCTAGTTGAAACCCTCTCAAGATTTCATGTATGCTTCATTTCTCTGAGTTTTATTCTGTATAATTTGATGAGAATTTTACTATCTTTTCGGTGCTTGAATATCTCTATAGTCATGCTTACTAGATGTTGTTTAAAAACCCTCAGATTACATTTTTTTCTTGATGTTCTGGTAACTATTTTTTCTTCCAGTTACTAGGTTGCTCACTGAAATGACATGATAAACCTATGTGCATTTCTCTTAAAGCAAAGGTTAATGTCGAATGTTAATAAATTGTCTTTTTACTCAGACATGCAATTTGTTCCCAATACCATCCTGGTGCTATTAGGAAAAACAGTCACACATCATTACCTCAAGCTCATCTCCTTTTCTATGCTACTAAGTGGAGTTGCAACTTGCATACTTTAGATAAATGGCCACTTGCTCTTGTGCCAGATTGTTAGTATTTTTTAATTGGGATAAATATCAAAACCACCCCATGTTTAAAAATCATCGGTAAGAAAGAAGGTGAGACTGGATATTAATTTTTCCATTTCTCCCATATCTTAGGGACACAGCAACAACAAACCCTGCAAGGAGGAAACTGACATGTCAGCTCCAAATGTTTAAAGAAAGGTGTACCAGCTCAGTACAGCCAGAAAGATCAGTATGACTCAGCAGGCTCCTAACCTTACCTGCCATCAGAGAAAAAATTATAAACAAAGAAAGAAGATAAATAGGCCATACCTTAAAGAAAACCTCATTGAAAACACACCCCCGACCACTCTGCAAAAAAGCAGATGAAAAGGCTTGTGAGAAAAGGTTGTGATTTGTAAATATGTGTGTATGTAATATGTCCAAAGAACCTTCCAGAATTTTTCTCATACTCATCTACAACTTAATTTTATTAAATCTTCCCTTAATAAGGCACCAAAATCTATCAGGGGCTGTCATACTGACCATATTAAATGAGAGAAAAACTCAAGAAAAAAGGCAATTAACAAAGCAAAAGAAAAAAATAAGTATGAGAAAATCTTAACAGGAAGTAAAATTCTGGTAGGTGAGCAGAGGATTATGAGGAGTGGAATACAAAGATCTCCAAGGAAAGTGTCTCCCTGCTACACCTCTCTCCCCGGGAACTCCACAAATAAGACAGACGAAAGTCACTTAGTATGTTTTCCCCTCTCTGAATTGTAAGGGAGTGAAACAGATTTTAGGGAGAGATGATGAAATAAGAGTGAAAATATAGACCTGTTCCTGACTCTCTCTGTAGAAGCTAAGTTTTGGGGCTGCATTCTGCATTGGGAAAAGATAGGAAGCTTGATGCTTTCTGCCAGAGAAAGTGGCTATGAACCTCAAACTGTCACAGACAATTGTTGGAAGAGGGACAAATATCCACTTTATATCAAAGCTGAAGGAATATCTTAACTAGACTATTTGTGTTATACATGAGTAAGAGAAAAAAGAAACGGCAAAGCCTCAATTCTAAGAATGTCAACACACACACAAAAGAAAAAGAAATAAAGAAAAGTATTATTTAAAGAATGAATGTAGAGCCTTATATGGAAGCAATTATAGCCAAAGAAATAGAACTTTTCCTACAAGTGCTTTATACACTAGAAGAATATTTAAAAAGAACAACAACACGAATTCAGTGACAGAAGACTTCAAAAATGAGATGAAGAAACAAAAGAATTAGTAAGACTGTAGAACTGAGAGAACCAATTAAAGACTAAAATAATACCCACAGGGAAATGAATGCAATGAAAACAGCAATAAGCTCACTAAGGCAAATCTGAATAGTGAAGAATACAGAGATTTTTAAGAATCTAGGAAGAAAACACAAGTCATCCCTGAGAATGGGGACAAGATGAAAGCAGAGGCTGTCCCACTCGAAAGCACATGGAATGGATTCCCCACAAGAAAGAAGGATTCTTCTTTCTACATAGGAACATAGAAATGGTGTTAGGGAGGCAAAACATCAGAAGACTAAGATAAATACAGAGGGTCACCGCACAATGATGAAAGTTTCAATTCACTAAGAAGATATAACAATCAAAAGAAAATAACTTCAAAATATGTAAATCAAAAGTTGGGTGAGCTATAGGGAAATTTGACAAATCCATGGTCATAGGGAGAGTTTTCAACATTTTCCTCTCAATTATCTGATATAATCTATAATATAATATAATATAAAAATTCAAAAATATACCATCCACCATATTCTTTAACCACATGCAGTTAATCAGTTTCAAAAAGGTAAATGAAAATCCCCATGTACATGAAGAATTATTTTTTGGAGGTGATGTTTATGTTCAAGTTGGTCATGGTAACATAAGTGTATACATATGTCCAAATTCACCAAATTGTGTACATTAATTATATGCAGTTTCCCCAGCTTTATTGAGAAATAACTGACATTCATCACTGTGTAAGTTTAAGGCATATAGCTGGATGATTTGATTTACACATATTGTGAAATTATTACCACAACAGGTTCAGCTAACATACATTTTCTCATAAAGATACGGTAAAAAGAAAAGAAAGAAAAATAAAGGAAAAACAATTTCTCCTTGTGATGAGAACTCTTAGGGTTTACTCCCTTAACAACTTTTCTGTATCTAATACAGCAGTGTTAGCTATAGTCATCATGTTGTGTATTATATCCCCAGTACTTACTTATCCTTTTTTTTGGTTCTTTTTTTTTAAATTGGAGTATAGTTGATTTACAATGTTGTGTTAGTTTCAGGCACATAGCAAAGTGAATCAGTTATACATCCACTCTTTTTTAAATTGTTTTCCCATATAGGTCATTACAGAGTATTGAGTAGAGTTCCCTGTGCTATACAGTAGGTCCTTATTATTGCTATTGAGTGTTATGAGTTCTTTATATATTTTGGATATTAACCCCTTATCAGACATATGGTTTGCAAATATTTTTCCCATTCCATAGGTTGTCTTTTCACTTTGTTGATGGTTTATTTTGCTTTGTGTAGGCTTTTTAATTTCATGTAATTCCACTTGCTTATTTTTAATTTTGTTGCTTGTGCTTTAGATGTCATGTTCAAAAAATCATTACCAAGACATTGGAGAATTTGTTTAAAAATTACTTCTAAATATCTCATTAGTGAAAAAAAAATCATAGAATTAAAAAAAATACTTTGGGATAAATAATAATTGAAATGTTATATAGCAAAATTTATTTGATTCAAAAAAGTGGTATAAAAAAGATTTTATAGATTAAAATGGTAATATTAGAAAAAAAAGGCCAGAAATTCATGAGTAGTAATCTCATTTAAGAATGGCTAGTGATGAAGAATGTTACATGTAATAGCATAAACTTATGACCAGTTACAAATATTAACTAAAGTCTCATAAAAAGTTGCAGAAATGAGGACTAAGGTACTCAACCCTACTTTCTTCTGAGAGAGAAAGAGATTGATTCTATTTTTCCTATATACCTTTCTCCTGCTAATTTATGTAGGATGAATTACTTGCTGGTAACAATGTAATTTAGTCTACAGCTTACAAAATACCAAGATGTGATTGTAACTACACTAGTTTAGAAATGAACATTACCCAGAAATAGATACAGAAACAGATGAGATTTGGGGCTTCTCTTTTGAGGAGAGAATAGGTAGGTTTTTATTTGCACAAAGGATAGCTGAATTATGTTAAGCTCATTGTTCTTGCTTTCATGTTCTTGTTCTTATTGTTCTTGTTCTTGTTTGAAAGTTTAAGTGTGGGAAGAGTTTGAGTGGTTGCTGAGCAACCAAACGAGTTTTTAGTTGACTCATTTAACACCTGTTCCAACTCATGTCTAGTCTGCCCTCCTGGTCCTCTGAAGACTTGAAATCCTTCCATCTGGGCTTCAAGTAAGTGATCTATGCTCTGTATCTATACCAGACTTGGGCTCAGTAGTAGTAAGAAAAAAGGAAGAAGAAGCTGATTTTTCTTTAGCAAGTATCATGGTTAATTTTTTGTGTCAACTGGGCTAGGCTATGGTGCCCAGGGTTTGGTCAAACATCAGTCTAGATGTTACTGTGAAGATAGTTTTTAGATGTTATTAAGATTTGTAACCAATAGATTTTGTAGCCAATAGACAGATTCTTCTCTCTATAATGTGGGTGAGCCTCATTCAATCATTTGAATGCCTTAAGAGAAAAACCTGAGGTTTCCCAAGGAAGAAGCAATTTGGCATCAAGACCACAACATAGAAACCCAGCTGCAGATTTTGGATCAATGCTGCAGCATCAACTCTCAACTGAATTTCTAGACTGCTGACCTGCCTTACAGATTTCAGACTCACCAGCTCCCACAATCCCACAATCAGGTTAGCCAATTCCATAAAGTAAACTGAGAGAGAGAGATAGAGAGAGAGAGAGAGAGAGAGAGAGGGAGAGAGAGAGAGAGAGAGAGAGAGAGGAAAATCATGGCAGGTGTGGTGTTTTGGCTACAACAGTCCAAGATGTGTATGAGTGGGTACTGGGACCCTTGACATTTCAGCCACACCAAACTACTTAGAGTCTACCAATGCCTTTGCACACATTATTTCTTCTTTCTGGAATGCCCATCATTTCACACCTCTCCATGTCACCTGAAGGACTCCATCTCACACTCAACTATAAATTTCTCTAAAATAATTTTTGAAATTCTAACCAGTTAAACACTCCCTTCTATGTGTACCCCTTCTATGTGTGCACAGATTACTTTTATCCATGCCTCTACTATGGAATGTATCTTATTATTGCAATTATTAATTTATATACCTATTAATTCTTCTCTTGCCATACACACTAGAATATGAACTTGTAAATGACAGAGAATTAATGCTGTCTTTTTTGTGTTTTTTAAATCTAAAATCTTATTTGGACTATAATAGTTTTTTACTGCTTTGTTGAATTAACGAGTGACATTTAATTTATGTAACAGCATCAGTGTTCACACATCCCAGTTTGTCTTAGTCTGGGCCTTCTTGTTGGCTCCATAGCAATAAAGCACTTGTTATCTCCTCAGCTATTATTCTCTCCCAGTGGCACTCACCAGCAGAAAGGGTCACACCTACAAGCGTTCAAAGAAAACATACAGGTAAATAGCTTACTAAATTCATGTTGCTTTTGTTAATCAAATGCTTACAGAAATACATAAAGAATAGTATTACTTAAAAACACTCCTACATTGGACCCCCATCAGCTTTCCTCTGCTGATTTCTGACTAGTTGCCAAGATCAAAGGTTTCAGAATCAAGTAAACCTGAACTCAAAACATACCTTCATCACAAACTAAGCTGCAGAGATCTTGAGAAAGTCACCTAACTTCTTCAAGTCTCACTTTCCTCATCTGGGAAACACAGCTTAGAAATACCTACCTTAAAAAGTTTTGTGAGAATTAGGCATGTAAAATAATTATCAGAGTATCTGGCATGTAATAAGCACTAAATAATTGTTAACCATATAAATTATTATTGTTGTAGTGTATTAATCAAGGAAGAATTTGTAGAAATTAATGCCTGTGAAGAGAGATTTTTACAGCCTATTGATGCATCTTTAAAGTGGATATGTATATTATTTGGATTTGAAAATTATACCTAGTCCTTAACTATGTGTAATAATAAAATAATGTAATGGGTAATATGAGGTCAAAGGGTAATGCCTTTATCATCTGCTGACTTCATACTTATTACCTCTTCTCTGAGGACAGAGGTGCATTACTTCATTAGTTCTTGTAATATTTTTGATTGGTTGGTGAATAGTCTTATGCTCCCTCTTTACAAATAAATTCATCTGCAACATTTCATAGTCACTTGCTAAAAAGTAGGCATTAAAAGACAATGGTTATTCTTTAAAGAAAAAGAATACAAGAAGGGTAAAGCTCACCAAACTTTGGTCTACAAATGTACCTTTGACATACAATATTTTGGAAGCAATGAGCCCAACAATCCTTCTGCCAAGGTGATCTAGGAACAGTTTTGCCTAAAGGTAAGGGCAACCAAATGGTTGGCTGCATTACTTTTAGCTTTATAATTTGTCAATAAAATGAGGAACCTCAAGAATATCTCAGTCTCCTCACCATCTAAGACCAGCTTCATGCAGTCATTCACCATGTTTGTAATTTTAAACAAAGTATGAGTTAATTTGACTACTATGTTTGCAGTATCCATTTTATCTTCTTTCTGAATGAGGTAAAGTTAAAAGAGTATACTGAAAGGAATTATGGAACAAAACATGAAGATATCCATCTGTTGGTTTGAAAACTCGGGAGATTCCCGGGTGAAGTCTGAAACTGGCATACGCGGAGTGCAAGAAAAGACAGAAGAAAGATGTAGATCACTCCAGATTGACAGGTGGCAGGTTTATTGAGCAAAGGAACTTACTTAAGAGGCTCGTCTTGTGCTGCCACAAGATGAATAGATCTCCGCACTACCCTCCAGAATCTTAAAAGGGTATGTAGAGGCCTTAACTAGGTTCAGTCATGTACTCAATCCTGATTATCTCAACCACACATTGTTCTCTCAAGGTCGCATCCTTGAAAATGGCTCCAAGTGAAGAAACAGTGGGCACAAAGTGCATTCCAAGGACAGGGAAAGGGAAGAGGAGCCTCCTATCACCCAGGTCCAGCTCACAGGTCAACCAGTGGTCACATCCTCTGGATGTCCTCCTCCAACACCTTCCCTCTAAAAAGCAGATAAATGCAACTAATTCCTCCCAGAGAAGATATTTTATGAATAACTTGAGCAAATTAAAAGCAATTAGAAATCAAACAACCACTACATCAAAGGCTAATGATGCTTACTTTTTCTTTCTGCTCATCTATTGGTATGAACCTGGGTGTCCCATGGTGATTGGTTGGCATATTTGTCCTCCTTCTATCCTTTTTCTCTAGCTTCCTTCAGTTAAAGTTCAGTTTTAGAGTCTATTCTCCATTCAAATGGAATATGCAGAAGGGATGCATAATTGGTATGTCTTTCAAACTGTACAGATTACCTACGAAGAAGGTACAGGGAACAAGAATAATTTGAAGATCTTTTATTTAGTACATATTAATAGAAATAGTTGTATCAATAATTGTATATGTTAAATTCATAACCCATGAAATAACCTCATGAGGTAGGTATTATAAAACCAGTTTTACAGATAACATAACTAATGCTCAGAGAGATGAACTCATTTGCCCAAATATACACAGCAGAGCTAGGATTCAAACCAAATAGGTCTGATTCTAAATCTCAAACTCATGCCAGACTGGTTCCCTTTAATGAATCCATTGTACCCAGTGATGTATACTATGAGAATTATCCTTCAAATCTGAGAAATTAATAATTTGAGGTAGACAAAAAACATATTTCAAGCCTCACATGTCTTGACATAAGCCAAATATAATCCAAGTGTGTAAGGTCTGCTGAGTGGTTTTGGGGAATGTAAGAAGGGATTATGTCCCTTTTAAGGTGGGGGATGTGGAAGAGGATCCCTTTGGGGGTTAAACTGTTAGTTTTGGGTGTTAAAATTGAGACATAGAAGAGAGGTCAAGTGAGCAAGCTGGACATATGAGTCTTCATCTAAAAGGAAAGAAATAATGAGCCATGATTTTTTGGGAAATTTCTTGGGATGCAAAGCTAGAATATTGATGTTTTCACATGTTTTTTGGAAAAAAGAAAGATTTATTCATGTGTCTGATGTAAAATGAATCCTATCATTTTCAGATTGGCTTCATTGACGACCCTTCGGGGATGCATTTAGTTCAGGTCCCATGTCTCTTTCTGCTGAAACACCTCCATTGCTTTTAGATAAATCTTTCTCCTTAGTGTCCATGTAAACTTCAAGTTATAAATAGTTCAACTTGCTTTGTTCTAAAAAGTTGGCTGAAGAATGAAGGGGCACTAACAAGATATGAAATATTTTCTTTAAATTAGAAAGGAATTATTCAAATTATGGTTAAAGGAAACTTTCAGACTTAGGTACCAATTATTAAACATCATGTTTCTCTCTCTCATTTCAGGAATGTTGGGGTAACTTAAGGCCTAACACAAAGTTATCATCCAATATAAAACATTACCCAGATATAATTGTGTCGTTTAAAAATGATTGGGCTATATGACACTCTCTTTTACCAGTAACTTTAAAAATATCTATTATGCAATCTTCCAATCTCTTTTCATATCTCTCTATATTAATATATGAATGTATATATATGACACATATATATCACATTGATAGGATAATGCATTTGTTATAATTGAATAGTTGAAATTAGCTTTTAAGATTATTAATTTGAAAATTCTATCTCCCATTTATATTAAAGTTTTAGATTACTCCCTACTATTTTCCCTATTATTCAAATGGAACGTAATTTGGGTAGAAAAGAATGAAAAATGTTCTCTTAGACATTCCTCTAGGGAAGAAAAAGGAAAAGGCAGTTCAGAGAGATCTATAAAATCTTGAATAATTTTGGTTTATCTCGAGTTTTTACTACTTCTTAAGAGCCTCAGAAGAAAGGCAGTTTCAAGCATTTGGGCTATCTACAGAAAAATGAATTTTTTTTTAAATCCTAAGTATTATTTACATAATAAGATGATCTTTCCCTAAAGCTCTCAGGTAAAGAGGGACTAGGTCACATCCTACACTCATTGTCTTTATCATCATAAAACATTCTTTACACACTTGTAGGCAGAGATATTCCATGAGATAGTCCTTGAGATATTCCATGAATTCAAACACCAAGGACTGTCTACAAACAAGGAAAGGCTGCATTAAAGACTACTAGCTACCTATCATTTTAAGGAAATCCCAGCAATTTCATTAACTCTCATCAGAGGCTATGGTTGGCAGTTAGATATCCTGCCTCTCTGACTCCTGCACCTTCACCTTCTATTGATGTTTCGCCACTCTCAATCATTCATTTAATATTTTATTAATTTATTTAATATTTTCAGCTAATGTTTTCTTTGCACATATGATGGGACAGCCATACATGAGATTCTGATGCTAAATACTGAAAAAGACATAGTCCCTGTACTCAAACAGCAATGGACGATTAAACAAAGAGCTGCACATACTGTAGGTAGAGACCACGTGAGAGGTACGTGTGGGGTTCAGTGAACCAGGAAGTGGTCATCTCCTCTTGGGGAGTGAACATTGCCTGAATACTGAAGGATAAGTTTAGTTGCACCAGCTTTAAGCAGGGGGATGAAATGATGAGATTCTCATTTACAACAGATCAGTCTATCAGCAGTGTATAGATGACTGGGGTAGAGTAAGAGGGAGGGAACACTGCCAGGAGAAAAATAACCTCATGAAATCACAACTAGGATAATGAGAAAGGAAATACTAATTTTAGCTGGAAACATCTTAACAGAATAGGCTGTTTAATATGTTAATCTAGTCAACTGAAGAAGCAGGATCTGTATCTTAATGTCTTGGCATTCATCTCTCCTTATGAAGTACGCCATTGTGGAGGCTCATGGCAGGGAGCATAGAAGATAAAAGGAAAACAGGCAAACTCAAGTGACAAAGCATTTGTGCCTCACATCTTTTCAACTGCAAGACCATTTCCTGGATGAATGAGTTTATTCAACCTGGCAAAAGCTCACCAGGTAGGTAACACAGGGAGCTCATCAAACCCCTACTTGGAAGCTGTCGTCAAAATCTAAAACATCTGTGGCATCACAACCAAACTGAATTCCAAATCAGTCCTTTGTAAAGGAGGAAGTAGCTGTTTGGGATAAATACCTTTGTGTGGATTCACATACTGCAGAAAATGAGATTTTTTTTGCCAGCTCAAGAAATACTGCCATATCCAGACAGTTGAGGGCCACAATAAGGAAAAATCAAGGCTTTCAAAGCAGCAAATCTCTACATTCACATCACAGTATCAATGCCATAAAAGATGGTGAATAGGGCCGTACAGTCTATAAAGTTTCACATGCATGTCTTATTTCCCTTCATTTGTTTTTATCTGCATTTGGAGATATTTGGTGATGGTGGTGGTGGTGATAGTGGTCTGTGTGAGGATGTGTCTCACTGTTTATTGTAATATGAGAATCAGGTATTTCAGGAAGACTGGGTGGTGTAATGGAAAGAATACCAGTTTGGGGAGTTGGATGAACCTTGACTGAATTCTAGGGTAATTTCTGTAGCTTCCATTTTCTCATCTGTAAACTGAGATTAATTAACCTCTTAGGTTTTAAGATATCTGTATCATTGAAAAAAATAATCTTGTAATTGTGATTCTGAAACTGTCCAGGTTTCAAGCTCCATTCCTATAATCACTAGTTTTTATACTATGATTTTTAATAATGCACGGGAACACAGTGATTGTGTTAGAACTGACTTTATTCCTAGACATGAATTTGCTGTGTAAAGACTATGCTCACTTTAATACTTTCAATACATAAAAACGACTGATCTCTACTGCTACTCTGAGAACCCAGAAATACATGTCAGGCAGCTAAAGAGAGTGTAGTGTCTTAAGTCCACAAACAAAATATGGCAGAAAGGATGTATAAAAGTGGGAAACCAGTCACCTTCAATTTTGGAAGCGAAGACAGCAGCTCTCAGAGAAAAGATAAAATTGTAGGAATAAATTACAATGTTTTTTAAAGTCCAAATCATTGCTAATTTTTCCCTCTAAGACAGTAATTGTCTGATCATTGGCTATGTTTTAGTTTGGTCAAATATTAAATCATCTCAATATGATATTCTAAGAAACCTCATTTTAGTTTCATTATTTTCAGAGAAGTTATATTCAAGAAAATCTGAAATACACCGTAAATGAGAATAATTGGAGCAGTAAAAGTAGAATACAGTAGGTCACTTGTTTTTCACAGAATCAGTAAAATGAACTGCTGGTGGCACAAAGTTTCTAATTTGCATTTGCTTAGCTTACACTTTAGCCAAACTCCACCTGAGATGTCAAGTTGAGTATATACCATCCCAAACTGATATTCATTTGCACAATATGTCAGTGATGAGTGCAATAATAGAACATATGGAAATTTCTGTTCCCTCCTTTTATACCTGGGATCAGCTGACATGTTTTTTAAAAATTAGAATAAAATTTCTGGCACTGCTATAGATTTTTATGGTGATGTTGACCTCTTCAGTATCATTTTGAGAATAAATGAGATAACATGTCTAAAGAAATTAACACAGGGCCTGGTGTAATGTAGTTACAACTGTAGTTCTGTAGCTCTCTTGTCCTATGCTGCAAAAAACAAAAAACAAACAACAAACTATAAAAATCAGGTAAATGCATCAGCATTTCTAGACATATGCATCGGGGTTCTTAGCGAGTCAATGAATACGAATAAATGTCCATGTTCTCCACCTGAGTTCTCAGCCATTTGAGATACAGACAGCTGTCAAACAGTTGCAGGTAAAAATGTCAGCTTTATTACTGATGAAGTCATTTGGAGAACAGCTTAGATCTGCCTGCAGGACTTCCATGGCCAGTCTGGCAGCTGTGGATGACCGCAGGACAGCCACAGGCCCCAGAGGCAAAGCCTGCTGACAAAGACTCTCTGGCAAAACTTGAGTCAAGCTCCTCAGAGCCCTCTTCTCCACTAGATCTGGACTTTGGCCCCTGTCCTTGCCAGGACTGCATAGCCTAGTTGTAGCAAGAATTCTAAGTCAGTTTAGAGAGAATCACCACCCTCAGTATCTGACCACCCTCTATATCTGATCAAATTTCTCATCCTTCACCCACCCTCAGGGGATATCCGACCCCCTGGCCTGCCTTCAGCAAGAATCTATCAGGATTACTAACAGGAACGAACAGATTTAGCAAGAAACTTCCCCTACCCTTGATGTCTCCTGTTAGTAATCCATCATCCACCAAACCCCCTTCACCTGCTTCTTGGCTGTAAATCCCCAACTGCTCTTGTTGAATTCAGAGATAAGGCTGATCTCTCTCTCCTACTGTGACAGTCTTGACACCTGTCGCAATAGCTCTAAATAAAGTCTTCCTGACTGTTTTAAAGAGGATCAGAACAATTGTTTTCTTCAACACTGCCCCACTCAACTTAGAGAGTGGCAGAGGAAAAAATATGAGAATATACTCTTTCTGTAGTCAGGCAAAACCCAAAAGGAGAGCCAGGAACAAGCGTAATGTGCATGCACATCTTTTTCTCTGATGCACACTGAGGTTTATGAATGCTCTTTCTCCCATCCTACCCTTAATATTCAATTAGGACAAATACTGAACATGCAGCTTCTGTTAGGTGTCCATGTATTCTCATAGGCCTATCAATGTGCCTACCATGGAGAAGAGTGAAAAACATAATCCTTATCACCAAGCAAATCATCAAGCAATCATTTGCCATTAATTAAACCATAATAAGTTAACCTAAAATTAACTTCATGAGCACCTACTCTGTGCTGGGAACAGCACTTAAAGACAATTTGGAAGTGTGAGACTTGGTCCCTGGTATCAAAGAGATTAAGCTGTCTAATTTGACCCTCATATGTCTAGAATTCTAGGAGCTTCAGTCCTTGGTGATAACACCAAGGATCTGAAAATAAGTAAAGTGAGGCTTCAGGGGATAGATAACCATTCCATAGGTCAAGAAATCAAGTGCCTCCTGGTTATACACACTGCAACTCTGTCTTTAGCTCCAAACTGGCTTCACTAGGTCATGCCCTGAAATCTAAGTTATCAATGATCTCTCCCTCCTCTTCCCCATATCAAATCCATCAGCAAATCCTGTTTCACATTCCTCCAAAGTCAAATCTGAATCTGCCCACTTTTTGCCCCCTCTACTGCTATTCCATGGCACCACTGCCCGGACCTCTGAGTCAGCCTACTAACTATTTCAGGGAATTTCTCCCTTACCTGTCTAACCCAAGCAGCCAGATATCTTCTGAAAATGTATGTAAGACCTTCTCACCTTCCTGCTGAAACCTACTTCCAAGTGCACTTGGGAAAAATCTAACTCAATAAAATAGCCAGAGACGTCCCCTGATCACTACTGCCTGCTGCAGGCTTCCCTTCTTTTCCTAAATGCTCCAGGCTCTTTTGTCCACTCAGGGCTTTAGCACATGCTGTTCCCTCTGCCTGGATGTTCTTCCTCATTCTTCATCTGGCTAAGACTCATCTGTTCTTCAGGTTTCAGCTTGCATGTCACTTCGCTACAGAAGCCTGCCCTGACACACCTGTGTAAATCAGCTATCTTTGTCTTACTCCCTCATAATGTTTGTATTGGTAGAGAGGGCCTAAGGAATGAATTGTATTCAGGTAGAAGAGAAACAGCAAAGATTCAGAGATGGATGGCAATAAGTACATGTGGGAATTATGGGCGTCTGCATTAAATGGAGCAAAGAGTTCATATGATAGCAATAAGGTTGACTAGACGGGTTTGGACCAGAATATTTGCGAGTATGGGGGTGGGAGGAGCAAATGTCCAAAGCCTGGTGTTCCAAGAATCAGGTTTATGCGTTTCATTGTAATAAGAAACCCAGTAACTTCAAATGAAACAGGAACTATTTCTCACTCCCTGAATTACCCCCCCTCCCAATATGACACAGTTTTGGGCAAGATGTCTTTCCTGATACAAAAAGCTTAATCCCACAATAAGTGCAAATTGGACTATTATGGTTTTGTGGCTGTTTTTTCCTCCAACTAATACCAAACTCTTCGGTAAGTATATATAGGCAATAAGATTGTATGCAGCCACTACAGAAATCACCCGGTTTCTAAATTCTCCTGTTGATTCAGGTATTTAAAAGGCTAGCACCTTCCCCAGACTCAAATGCAAACTCAGCATCGCCAGACTGCTGGTCAGAACAACCTCAGTGGGAGGGAACCTGCCCATTACAACAAAGGTCTTTAAGTGGGGTTTAGCCCAGTTTTTTTTTTTTTTTAAACATCTTTATTGAAGTATAATTGCTTTACAATGGTGTGTTAGCTTCTGCTTTATAACAAAGTGAATCAGTTATACATATACATATGTTCCCATATCTCTTCCCTCTTGCATCTCCCTCCCTCCCACCCTCCCTATCCCACCCCTCTAGGTGGTCACAAAGCACCGAGCTGATCTCCCTGTGCTATGCGGCTGCTTCCCACTAGCTATCTATTTTACATTTAGCCCAGTTGTTTGCTCCTATGGGTCTGAGAAACATAAATAAACAAAATTCCTTTTCAGACAAAATAGATTATTCTACTTAAAAAAAATTGTCCAAGACAATTAATTAAATAATCATTTAGTGGTAATATGGAGCAAGAAAATGTTTATACAAATGAACAGTATTATCAGTGGCTTCAATATAAGTTTATTTATGACATTCACAAAACATAAAACTGTAAAATGAGAACTAACACGCTTAATGTTAGGGTGAATGTTCAGTAAGGTATGAAACTGAAACAATGGGTTAAAAATGAAATTTAATGGGGATAAATGTTAAGGATGAAATGTACAGAGTGGAGATAGAGTCAATAATAATGTAATATCTTTGTATGGTGATAGATGATAACTAGACTTCTCATGGTGATTATTTTGTAAAGCTTAGAAATATCAAATCACTATGCTGTACACCAGGAACCAACATAGTGTTATAGGTCAAAAAACAAACTCTTAGAAAAAAAGATTATATTTGTGGTTACCTGAGGCAAGGGATTGGGGTGGGGCTTTGGATATAGGTGACCAAAATGTGGAAACTTTATTTTAATAAGAAAAAAGAATTATCAATGGATGCTAATACTACAGGATAAAAGTTAAGGGGGTTAACAGGGTATTTACATAATATCAAAGTACACATTACACATACACATTAATTCAAAAGGTAAAATAGTAATTTTAAAAAGAAAAAAACCTGGCAGACATCACCTTAACAAAATGATCAAAGTTAATATCTCCAATAATGAGGCTAATTGATGGCATGTGCCTCCTGATATAAGGCACTGAGAAGAACTCATGATCAGATCTATGGTATTCCCACCAAAAATGCATAAGCTGAATCTAATCCTGAGGTAACACAAACCCAAACTGTGAAACATTCTACTCTAGAACTGATCTTATTCTTCAAAACAATCAATTTCATGAGATACAAAGACTCAGGAAGTTGCAAATTAAAGATTTTAGATATGTGATCACCAAATGCAACCCATGGCTTTGGTTTTTTGTTTTGTCTTGTTTTGTTTTTTGGCCAAATAGGACATTACTTGTATAAAGTCTGAGTAAAGATGAATCTGAGTAAATTGTATAGTTTTTATAAAATATAATATGTAATATAATAGATAATAATAGATAATAAAACAATATAACATAATCATATTGTATTCATATTAATTTCTTGATTTTGATAATTGTACTGTGTAAGAGAAATACACACTAAAATATTTAGAAATAAAGGGGAATTTTCCCTGCAACTTATATGGTTCAGGAAAAAATAATATAGCAGTAGTGATACCATGTTTGATCACTGAAAGGACTCATCATGCTCCACAGAGTGTACTCACAGAAGACTTAAAAGGGTACAGGATGTGGTGCAGCTGGAGAAAGAAAGCACAGGTCAACATCAGAGAGACCTGAGACCTCCAGTTGTCGCTTCCAGGGTTCTTTCTCAATCTCTAGAACATACTTCATCTTCAGATTATGAATCGCCTAGATTACATGAGACATCTTGGTCTCAGTGGAGCCACAGTCTCCTTTGAAGAAGAGTTTTTAATATTCCTCTGATCAAAGCAATGGCCAGAAGCAGGTTGCATGACCAGTCTCTACTGCAGAAATGAAAGCACATAACTGAAACCAGGTGTAAACCATCAATCTGTACAATTTCTAAAACCAGTGCTGATCAAGTGCTAAGGTTACTCCCTGGTGTTTTGCAGACCCTAGCACAGATCTATATCAATCACTAGTTAGCACATTTTATTCAGGTTTGGCCAAGAGTCAGCATGCCCCTGCTGTCACAAAGATAAGCACAGCATTGAAACAGAGCGACTGAGATTAGACATACTTACACAGCACAAAACCGTACCCTTTTTTTTTTTAAACATCTTTATTGGAGTATAATTGCTTTATAATGGTGTGTTAGTTTCTGCTTTATAACAAAATGAATCAGCTGTACATATACATATATCCCCATATCTCCTCCCTCTTGCATCTCCCTCTCACCCTCCCTACCCCACCCCTCTAGGTGGTCACAAAGCACCAAGCTGATCTCCCTGTGCTATGTGGCTGCTTCTCGCTAGCTATCTATTTTACGTTTGGTAGTGTATATATGTCCATGCCCTCTCACTTCGTCCCAGCTTACCCTTCTCCCTCCCTGTGTCCTCAAGTTCATTCTCTATGTCTGCATCTTTATTCCTGTCCTGCCCCTAGGTTCTTCAGAACCATTTTTTTTTAGATTCTATATATATGTGTTAGCATACAGTATTTGTTTTTCTCTTTCTGACTTACTTCACCCTGTATGACAGACTCTAGGCCCTGTTAAGCATTCTGAATTACAAACTACTCATCATGGTTCTTTCTGCATCATTCAATATTTATATAACAAAAAAGGTGGAAAGATACATACCAAAATACAAAGTCATTTGTATTTTCCAATGAGGGGTAGTTATTGCTTTAAATAAACATTTCAGATTACCAAATATTCCAACACAGACTTATTCATAACCACCTACAAACTTGACAGCTCTTTTACCTCCTTCCACCAATAAATGTGAACTTTATGAAAAATGTCAGTAGACTGATTTAATGTAACAGTTAAGTGACTTATTAACAAAATCTGTTCCTCTCTGGCCAATGAGCTTTCATTAGAAGAAAAGCTTGTGGTAGTTTTAATTCATTCTCCCAATAAGTTTGATCGCTAATATCAGTATAATGGTAAAATAAAATTAACCTTACCACTTACACCAGTATTATACCAAAATGAAGTTACATTGTGGGTTAGTCTAAGATCTTTACAAAATTAATCCGTTAGAATTACAGTAGTATTTTCTCAACCTTCTCAACAAAATCAGTCCTTGCATATTTGTTATATGGATTGGAGTATAAATTACAAGTCTAGTCCCAGTTAATTCTAGATTCTACATCTCTCGTGAGCAGAATTATGTGCCCTGTTTCATATTAATGTACTGACATGGATTCCCAATGAGGTTTATCCTTATACAGTATCTATCTTTCCCCGCTGGTAAAATCCTAGGCATGTTTAATAGGTTTCCAATCCCAACAAATTGTACTTTTAGGTGGGTCTGATATGATGATTAATTTTATGTGTCAATTCAAATGTACCAGACATTTGTTAAAACATTATTCTAGGTGTGTCTGTGAGGGTGCTCTGGATGAGATTAGTATTTGAATCAGTAGACTGAATAAAGCAGATTGCCCTCTCTCCTGAGTCTCCGATTTACCATATGTAGACCACGGGACTTGTCAGCCTCTATAATCATGTGAGCCAAATCCATATGTTATAAATCTATATCATCCCACTGGTCCTGTTTCTTTGGAGAACCCTGACTAAGACATCTGGGTTTTGTTTGTGCATGGGGCTTTGGCAGTTAGAGAGACCATTAGTATATCACAAGTTTATTCCTTGGTTTTTGCTGACAAGATCCTAGGACATTTTCCTTGAGCTGCCTCTGTTTCCACCTGCAGAAACATACTGAATAGCCCCTCTTAAGTAAGCATGCATACTCGTTCCCTTCTATGTCCCCTAGCAAGTTGTCTAGCTACTGAGTTCGTTTTATCCATTTTTTTCTAAAGCTGCATTATCTTTACAGGCCAGATGCCACCCTTGTACTTCCTTCTGAAATAGCATCACTTCAAAGCACTCAATATGGCAAATAAAAATTTTCCTCAGTATGTCTCTCTTCATTAAAGGTAAATGTGACTTGTCCTAAGACATGGACGTGTACCAATTTCTCTTAATTTCTTTTGGAATGTTTTGGCCAGTGTTGGTTTTCCCACTAAATATTTTGTAGTCATTGAGGACTTAGAGTACAATTTCAGTATATATGTGACTCTAAAATGTTGAATTACTCAGGATAGTGTCACATGTTTGGTTGGAGTAGACCATGGAGCTTCCCACAGGTGTTTTTGGTGGAAATCAGGGCTCTCAGTGGTACGCATGTAGACCCATCAAGGCACCTTTACGCTAACATTGATTTCAGTTTGTTAAGTTTTCTTTACCTTGATCATTGGTCTCCATTTGCAAATACATGTCTACAGGCATGAAGGAACCTGATAAAACATGATGTTTTATGTCCACTGATTCCAGGCACCTTTTTCAACAGATTATTACTTAGGTTAACAGCTACATGTGGCCCATGGCTTTGTTACTGAACGAAGTTTTTTGCATGCATTCGGGAGGCAACGATTCACACGTTACCTTCTGAAGAGAGTCCTCTGTAAAATGTTTATATATAACTCGTGAAATGGAAAACAAAAGACAAAGCAACATAAGAGTTATTCCAAGTGCTCATCCAGGAGGCCTTAACAAATGTCATTGAGACGCATCACATAACGGACTTCACATAAATGCTTTTTAAATCTACTAGGACCCATCCTGGACCTTCAGCTTCAGCTAAAGCAGTGTGTTTTGGCAGGCAAATAGCTTCACTCTTCTCTCTTGGAAGAGACTCACATTTGGTTTAGTGCTGGGCTGGCTGGAAAGTCTTAATTATTTTTTAACAAGGAGCTCTGTGCTTTAATTTGCACTGTGCTCTGCAAATTACGTAATCTGCCTTGTACATGTGTAAATACAGCTAAGAGATGATTTCACTCTCTTGCTCTCAGCCTCTCACAAGATAGCAAGGTAATGTTAGCTTTTCATTGTAGTTTATCCGTTTGTGACTCGCTTTCCATCAACAGTTATTTCCCCTTCTTTCCATTTGTCATTAATTCTAACCCAGGTACTCTGCCATGGGGTAGGACAAGCAGGTTCAACAAGAGGAATGACCCATGACACTGGCAGCAATCTAAATCTAGTCAATGCTTCATCCTTCATCCAGTTCCACTCATAAGGTTGGAAAAGTAATGCTTATAGGACTGTTTCATCCAGTAGGTAAGAAAGAGGGAAACACCAATAATTCCAGCTTAGACAGGTGAGAAGGAAACACTCATGCCACCATCCCTCTACAGAGTTGAATAGTTGTATTTAGAAATGGTATCACAGTGTCATGTTTGGCAATTGATCCTTCCTCTGGAACTTGTAAACGCAATACAGTTCTCAGCACTATATGATCAGCCAGAAAGAAAGAAAAAAACTTAAAGTAAAAAGGAGGTTTATGTAAGCTCTTGTATCACACCCCCAACCCCTCTTCCTTATCTTCTCCAAAATGTCACAACAATCTATCCAATGGCAATCCCTCTTTACTTTCTTTTTGTTGTTGTTGTTGTTGTTTTTAAATTTTTATTGGAGTATAGTTGATTTACAATGTTGTGTTAGTTTCAGGTGTACAGCAAAGTGAATCTGTTATACATATACATATATCCACTCTTTTTTAGATTCTTTTCCCATATAGGTCATTACAGAGTATTGAGTAGAGTTCCCTGTGCTACACAGTAGGTCCTTATTGGTTATCTATTTTATATATAGTAGTGTGTATGTGTCAATCCCAATCTGTCAGTTTATCCCTCCCCTGCCTTACCCCCTGGTAACCATAAGTTTATTTTCTACATCTGTAACTCTATTTCTGTTTTGTAGATAAGTTCATTTATTATAAAACTCTTAGAGGAAAACATAGGCAGAACACTCTCTGACATAAATTGCAGCAAGATCTTTTTTGATCCACCTCCTAGAGTAATGAAAATAAAAGCAAAAATAAACAAATGAGACCTAATTAAACTTAAAAGCTTTTGCACAGCAAAGGAAACTGTAAACAAAACGAAAAGACAACCCTCAGAATGGGAGAAAATATTTGCAAACGAAGCAACCGACAAGGGATTAATCTCCAAAATATACAAACAGCTCATGCAGCTCAATGTCAAAAAAACAAAAAACCCAATCAAAAAATGGGTGGAAGATCTAAACAGACATTTCTCCAAAGAAGACATACAGATGGTTAAAAAGCACATGAAAAGATGCTTAACATCACTAATTATTAGAGAAATGCAAATCAAAACTACTGTGAGGTATCACCTCACACTGGTCAGAATGGCCATCATCAAAAAGTCTACAAACAATAAATCCACTTTACTTTCACGTATATTGAGCTTTAACACACATTTCTTTAATCTTGCAAGCCAGCCATTCATTCTCTTATCATGTCCCAATTTAGTAAGCACATGTTTTCATTGCCCATTTCTACGTTTACTTAGTCCACTACTTTGTGGACATATAATTACTCTGTTGTATATATATGATACTTTTTAGCCCATGGTTCTATTACACCTGCAGTAACATGGCTGCTCTGACTATAAAAACAAGATCTCAATAAAACACAGGGAACCTTATGAATACCTGACAAGCTCAACATTTTGATATAAACTGCAAGATAAACTGGTTGCAAATTACAGACCCAAGTACCTGAACATTCTGGAATAAAGTTGTTACATATAAACCAGTTAAACTTTATAAACACGATAGCTTTTCTTTAGAATAATCAATCTACCTCCTTTGTCAAAAAATGTTCCTGGCCTTCAGAAACCTTGGTAACCAAAATAAGTCAAAATTAGGGGCCCATTGATATCATATACATCTGGCTATTTCAAATTTAAGCAATTAATAAATAATTATATACACTAAATAATTATATATACTATATTGTTGACAGGCTAAATATTATTTATCACAATTTACTGTATAGTTTCAACATATGAGTATTTTAATGTAATGAATTACAAGCTAATAACCTTGCTTTTAACTACCTTTTTTTCCCTCTGTCTCAATACATTATTAATTGATTGAATATCACTTTCTAAAAAGAACACCAAAAAAATCACAAATTCTAAAATGTTAAAATTACTACAGATTCCAAATAACACTTTTATTTAAAGGTAGTTTAAAATATCAAATAAAGTGAACATCACTTTACTACCAAAGAAAATTCTTAACTTTCATTTATGCAACATATTTTTTTGTGATCAAATTCTGGGCTGGGTATTGAGACACCAGAATTAATGTCAAAGTCCCTGATACCTAAGAGATTACACATTTCTGGGTAAATCAAATGTGTAAAATAAACAAGCAGTTACAATGCCAAGGTCTTCTCATCACCTCAAAAACAAAATAAGAATAAGAAAATTGATTGATTTTCGCCCTCAGAAATCAACACAATCTATCAAAGCAGAGATTTGCAAATTGCATCTTAAGAAAGAGACTGGTCTCCAGGCCAGTAAAATTTAGACTACGATCTTATTTAAGTATAACAAAATCAGAAAGAATGTGCCAATTAGACACAGGGTAGATCAGCCACTTAAATATATAGAGAAAAAGAGAGTCATATATAGAGAAAAAAGAGGCAGGCAAAGGTTGGTAATTCTTGTATAAATAGTATCCAGGATGAGTTTTATCAGGCTTACAGGTTTATCTGCTCTGCCTGAAGGTACATCCCTGTTGCTGAGATTGTTATGTCCAGTTAAGGGAGCCTAATGCCATAAAATATTGAAATTATACAATGTATATAAATCCCCTTGTTCTGATTCCATGCTTATCAAGCATCTCTCTGATAAGTTGGCTTTCAGCATAGTTTCTCTACAGGGAGCAAATGTAGTTATTAGACAAATGTGAATGTCAAGTCAGTCTCACAGATTTTTCTCATTTTAAATTGACAAAATGGCCTCTGTGAGGTCTCTTAGTGTGAGTTAGCATCTTTATGTCCAATCATTCTTATTGAACTGAGACATAGCTGAGGCTAGTTTCTGAGCACATAAGGCTAAGAGTCTGATCCCGAACTGTGGTGAGGTCACCAGGCAAATAAACAAATACTACCAGGTTTCATGTGGACCTTTCATCATGTACCTTTTCCCTTTGCTGATTTTGCATTGTAATAAACCTTAGCTGTGAGTACCATTATATCCCAAGTCCTGCAAGCCATCCTAGTAAATCATCGAAGCTGGATGTGGTTTGGGGATCTCCAACACAGATAGGAGGAGAGAAAGACTGGGCATGGGTGGAAATAGAGGGAGAAGTTGATTAGAATGAAATTCAAAAGTAATATTCAGAAATGTTTAATGGGATGGATGAATAGTATTATTATTAAACAATACCCTAGAGGTCCTGTGTGTGACACATGTTGATGGACTAGACATCCCAGTAGAGTGTGTGCTTCCAAGTATAGTAGGAATGAAGACATGTAGATGTGAGCCCTGTCCTATTAGTCAGCCCATTCTAAGCTCATGCATGAGCAAGTCTTTTATCAATAAATACATTTATTTCCTCATTAGCTTTCACCCTCCCCAAATTCTTTGGTCTAAAAATTCCCATTGTGCCCATCCACATCAGGTCCTCAATAGCTTCCCTATCAATATATTAGCAAAAAATAAACATAAGCCTTCAACAAGTGCATTCAGAAATTCCCACAAAAATAGATTCTCTGATGAATCTTTCCCTTCATTTCAGTTCTCTTAACTGATTTTTCACCCTAAGATTTTTAGGTGTTGAGCTTTATGATCTAAAAATTATTTTCTCAGTTGTATTTTAGGAAATATAGTGTTTTTAGATATAGTTTCTGAAAGCTTAATGGGGTTAATTTCACTAACCTGATTAATCTGATTTATGATTCAGATACATTAATCCGAATCATAAATCCATAAGTACCATGACCACATACATGAGATTTTCCAGAACATAATATATACTTGACATCTTTTTATCCTCTTCCCCAAAATTAAAGTTAAATAAATGTATAATTAAATGTGATTTTATTATTTCTCCTTTATCAGACTATTCATATAAATAAATGCATAAATTAAAATGTAAAATGCCAGACATTGGGCAGAAAATGAATTTACATTATCTGTGAAATACTGATCGTTCTTATTTCTGTCAGAATGGGAAATGTGGAGACAGTAGAGGCCAAGAGATCAAATTCAAATTAAAATGGCTTCAAGCTAAATAACAAAAAATATTTAAAGAACAAAAAACCTACCCAGCTGCCAATGTTGGCATGAGCTCTTAGAGAAAGTACCACAGGCCCACTGCAAACTGTTAGCCATTTACAGGGAAGAAAAATAACATATTAGTCATCTTCTCAGTATCATATGATATAATTTTGGCTATGATAATAGCAAATTAATAATAATAGCTAAAATTCATAATTCATTGTGTACCAGGCCCAGTACTAACCTCTTTACTGAGCTTCTCATGTATGATCCCTAAATCAAGCTTAAGTAGTGATACAATCCATATCCCAGTTTTACAGATGAGGTAACTGAGGCTTGGAAATGTCGAGTGGCTCATCCAAGATCCCACAATTAGTAAGAAAAAAATCAGGATCTGAGCCCCTGATCATTATCGCTGTGCCAGACCGCAGGACTGCAGGGTGGGAAGGGCTGAGGTTTGCCCTGGTCTGGCAGCAATGGGTGGTATTTATAAGAACCTGGCATGAAAGTAAAATTACAGATTTTCCTCAACTTACAGTGGGGTTATGTCCCAATAAACCCATCTTTCAACCTAAGTTGAAAATATGGCAAGTTGAAAATGAATTTAATTACAACTAACCTACCAAACATCATAGCTTCCCCTAGCCTACCTTAAGAGTGCTCAGAATATTTATATTAGCCTGCAGTTGGACGAAGTTACCTAACACAAAGCCTATTTTATAATAATGTGTTGAATATCTGATCTAATTTATTGACTACTGTATTGAAAATGAGAAACAGAATGGCTGTATGGGTACAGAATGGTGGCAAGTGTATCTATAAGTTGTTTCCCCTTGTGACCATGTGCCTGACTGGGACCTGAGGCTCCCTCACTGCTGCTGCCCAGCACAGAGAGAGAGTACCTGGGCGTATTGCTAGACCAGGAAAAGATCAAAATTCACAATTTGAAGTACCTCTTCTACTGAATGCATATTGCTTTTAAGCCTTCATGAAGTTGAAAAATTGTAAGTCAAACCATCCTAAGTCGGCGACCTCAGTATTTCCCTTCTATGAGGGATACCTGTAGAAAGAGGTGGTGAGTTCTGGTTCCGTGATGAGATTTTATAATTACATGTTTAGAGTGCTTTATGGTGTACAAAACACTCCTATATATCATCCCATTGTCAAACCTCCCAACAATCCTATAAGATAGAGCAGGCCTTGTTAACCCCATTCCACGGATGAGGAACAGACTTCTGGGACTTGGTCTATTTGTTTGAAGTCATGTTAATAAGAACTGGTAGGATTCAGAGTCTTGTGTCTCCAAGACTATGCCATTTCCACTACAACACACTACTTAAGTAGACATCTATGGGTAATCACAGTGTACATATGCATTCAGCTCTGAAAGAAAGCTTACTGATTAGCCCAAAAGGAAATGTGAAGGTTCAAGGGCAGTTTTTCAGCTGACCTGGAGAAATGCAGTATGCACTGATTCTCTGCCCATAACTATTTCAGTTTTTCCTGCAACTCCTTGGAAAGAATCCTAAGCTTGCCACTCTAGGGAAGTGCTGACTTCAGCCCTGCAATTGATAAGAAATGCCTAAAGGATGCTGTACTAGTAAAGAAGATAAAGGAGGAAAGGCTGGCTGGCACACTGAGGCACAGGAGCTGGAAGAAGTTAGGGGAAATGATGATGCCTCAGGATTTCTGACAAATCCTTTCCAGGAGTGATGGATAATTAAGAATGGCACCTGTAGACAACAAGCCAATCTAAATGAAGTGGTATATTCCCAGTCTATGATGCTCTAGTTGAGTCCAAATTTGAAATATGGCTGTGCAATTGATATCCGGCTTTTCTCCCCAGCATTTGATTTCCAACCAAATGTATGTAAAAATAGATTTTTGCCCATGTGTACTTCTCAAGTTACATTTTAGAAATGAAAGAAAGAGAAAAGCGTGGGGAGAGGAAACCTTTGAAGAAAATCAACCAAAAGAATTTTTTCATGTAGCTAGACATAGAAGATCCATTTTTTAAAACAGCTAAAATAAAGGTATGGATAAAAAAAAAATCATCTAGATTGTTTCTCTTTTAACTACTGGAAGATGAAAACTGTTTTACTCATTTAAGCAAAAAACCAACTGATTTTTCTGGTTTGATAACCAAGACGTCTTGAAACTGGGAAATGCACAGGTGTGAGGAAGCCACAGTGCTAATTTGAATGACACACAGATGCCACTAAAGAGTGGCAGAAAGGTGTTTCTGGTGTGAATGACATCGGCAGCCTCAGCTATGTGTGTTCTTGGAGCACCCACTGAGTATCCATCACTATGCTGGGCGTCCCTTAGGAGGAAAGGCTTTTCCACCCCTCATGAGAAGAGGTTTGGCCATCCCTCATATTAGGCTTACACCTAGGGTTCAAGTTAATGTAAAATGGGATCCATGTAATTGTTGGAGGAAAAGGTCTATAAGGGATGACAAGACTGAATTTGAGGGTAGAAACAGAGCCACGGGTTTTATTTTGTCAGTAAAGCAGGGTTTGTAATGTGGGCAAGTGCCCACATACCTAAGAATACCAGAATACCAAAGTCACCACCATGATGGTCCATCAAGCTTTCTAGTAGGTAGTGGCATCCAGAAACCTTATATTGGTTATAAGATGCATTCAGGTATGAATAACTGAAACTACCCCTTACTTCCCCCCCAAATGTAACATTGACTTAAACAAGTTTAGGTATGTTTTGCATATATAACAAGAGGATCTGAGTAGGAAATCTAGGGCAGATTTGACAACTCAACAATGCCACTGGGGAACCAAGGTCACTCTAGCCTTCCATTTCACCATCCCCGAGTTCTTGTTTTAGATGGTTACCTTATTATCATAAGACGGCTGCTTCATATCCAGCATTGAATTTGTGTTCTGGAGAAGAGAAGGGCTGAACACTGAAGGGTAAAAGGCATGTTCAAGCTGAGTCCTTCCTTCTTTTAAAGACCCTTCTTAGAAGCTTCACACCGTCACCTCTAATCTCATCTTATTGACCATCCCTGGCTGCCAGGAATGCTGGGAACTGTAGTACTTTTGTTTAAATGAAGCATGATAACCTAAACAAAATTGGGAATGAAAAGGAAAGCAGGAGGATGGATACTGGGCAAGCAACTTGCAGCTTTGCCACAGACAGGGAGAAGAATGGGGACAGGCATGGCTGCTGCTCAGGGTCAACCTCAAAAGATAGGAATAGACCTCAGACATCTAGGTGTTTTCATTTCTCTTCATTAAGCTATTTCGATTTGATTATCCATAACTTTAACAACATCCTTTGTGTTTTCAGACTGTAACCCAGGTTGCTTCCTGCTCTATAGAATAACTCAATTCAATTCAACTACCTTTAATTAGAGCTTTATATTTACCAATATAAGAAATTTATGTCTAACATTTATTTAGGCGTTACTGTGCCTCAGGCACTGTATATATTATCTTACATAATCCTTAAACATTCCAATTAATTAAATACTATTTCATTTTTGTCTTTTTTGTTGACTCTTGTATCCCAAAACACCTATAATACTAGAAATATCTCAATAAATGCTTGTGAAATCCCTATTTTTCAAACAGAAATTTGAAGCATAAATAAACATAAACTGTGTGATGTCTAAATTTAGTAAATGGCAGAGCTAGAATATAAATCCTCGCAGTCTGACTCCAGAATCTAGGTCCTTATCACTCTGACAACTGACCTTAAGTAGGAATAAACAGTTTTGTGGTGGCCAGGACCCTGGTTTACTTGTCAATGAGTACCCTCAGCTTCTAACACAGTGCCTGAAATATCTTAGGTGCCAATAAATACTTAATGAATTAATGATAGACAGAGGAACAGTGCATGACCAGTAGATCACTTAATTCAGCTCTGGGACAATGTTATGGGCCTGAAAAAGCCAGACAAATCCTTTCAATACTTAAGCACCCTAACCTTAGAAATCTCCAGGGAGAACATTCTTCAGTCTTTTTATACAAAACTTTCCCTTGCTACATTTTGAACTTCACTTTAAAAAAAAATAAGTAAATAACATAAAAAATAAAAATAAAAAACTCTAATTAAAGATTTAAAAAACAATAAAGTAATAGGAAATACTACTTGAGCTAGAAGTTTTAAAACAAAGTTGTGACTATTTCAGGCCTTGACATTTGCTGTTTCTTCTGCCTGCATCTTTCTTCCACCAGAAAATATGTATAACTTGTTCTCTTAGTTCAGTTAGATCTCTACTCAAATCACATATCCTCAGAGAGACTAGCCCCGACCCTTCTATTAAAATAGTCCCCATTCACTCTATGCTTATCTTGAGTTATTTTCCTTCAGAACATATAGACAGTGTATTTTACATTCATTTTTGTCTTGTCCTCTTCCCACTAGATAGTAAGATTCAGGAGCAGGGTCTTTGTCTCATTTGGTTGCCACCATAAACCTGGAATTTAGAGTAGAACCTAACAAATTATAGGATCTCTCTAGTTAATTCAGAGAATAAGTGAATCAATGAAATTAATCCAAAAATGTTATAAAACTGGCATAGATCAGTACAATGTACTCTTAAGAAAGTGACTAAAGCCATTATACAAAGATGACTATACTATATCTATACAGATATATGTACCTATAGTATATACATATATAGTATATAGATATAGTATAGAGATAGTATATATAATATAATACGTAGGATATATATCTATACATACTACATAGATATTTTGTGCATATATATGTGTGTATATGTGTGTGTGTGTGTATATATATATATATATATATATATATATATATATATATACACACTATAGATCAGCTTCTATACCAATGTAAAGATCAATTACTTCAACTAAAATTAACATACTTTTGGTTCTTATCCTAAAGAAAATTTTTTTGTATGTGCATTTTCCTCCTGTGGAGGAAGAGGTTTATGTAGTTCTGAATTGTATTCTGTGGGTACCATGGAAACAGCATGCTTTGTATAATCAGTTATTTAATTTAAGAAAATTTCAAATGGTGCCTAGAAGAAAGAACTTCTAGAGACTCTAACTGGTATTACCTGTGGTTTTAGATAAAGTGCTGGCAATCATAAACATCAATAAACACAGTGAGGAGAGGAAGCAATGATATGACCATTCTTCCTTCAAGAAATGAAATTTTGATAACACACTAATCATTCATTTCCTAACTGTACAGAGGTGAGTACAAGTGTTGAATTGAATTAAAAGAGTTAATTTTAACAAATTGAAACTTTATAAGTATACATAAGCAAGAACCTACTGACTCTAACAGAAATGAATTATTACCACAATGGTTGCCGAATCATCAATTCCAGTAATATTTTAAATAGGTTTTTTGATCCCCTTTGTTAGGAAAATCTAGATGTAGACACATCTTACCTAGGGGTTGAACTGTATGACCTCTTGAGACACTTTTATAGACTAAACTGTGTTCCTCCAAAATTCATATGTTGAAGCCCTAACCTTCAATGTGATCCAGGTTTATTCACATGTCAGTGGTGTGGTGGTATGGTTTCAAGAGAAAAAACATAAGCACGCATGACCCCTGAGGTCTAAGCTCAGAAGTGGTACAGTGCCACTTTTGCCACGTTCTATTGGCCAAAGCAAGTCACAAGGCCAGCCCAGACTCATGGAGTCAAGAAATAGACTTACCTCTTGATGGAAGAATCTGCAAAGTTACACTGCAAAGACCAAGGATACAGAGAGGCCAATTGTGGCCTTCAATGCAACTGATTCACATTAGACTACCTGAGAAAGCAATTTACAAACTGAATGTGTGAGTGGAAATGGAAGTGGGAGAGGGGCACCATATGGGGATAAATCAGGGCTGACATTTCTTAAGCACAATTATCATAATTTGTTATAGTTATAGAGGAGTGAGAGATAGACTATTCTAATTCTCTTAATGAAAGAAAATTCACTTCTTTAAAGTGTAAAGGAATTTAAATGAGAAGGCTCTTAATTACATAACAGGAGATTTTTCACTGTCTGAAGTAAATCAATTCATGTTGTGCTGAAATCTGTGAGTTTCATTTTTCCCTTCCTGTTGAACAAATATTTCCTTGTAATAATTCTCTTTGCAGATCACAATAACTACCCAGTCAGCCTTCCAGTTCTGAGTGGGAGCCTGTCCAGTGGTACGTGAGAGTCAAGCAAAAATACAGCTATCTTTCTGTAGTGTGACATTAATGAATCAGACCAAAAGCTTTTAGTAATATGGAGACAATATGTGAGTTTGAGGCCTACGTGTACAGAAAAAGAACTGTCATGATTACAGCATGTTCCCAGATAAGGGAGACAAAAGTCAAAAAAAGTAAGCAGTGTTCAGTTTCTTTTAAACCTTCAACATGATTGGGCTTTCTGCATTTTTTTTTTTCTGGTTTGACAATAGTTTAAAAAATAAAAAGTCACATTAATGTTCTTTGTAAGGAGCTTGTTTTATTATTTTTTTAATCTAGAAGAAAGAAGAAATATATCCTTTAACCAAACAAAATTTCTATGAAAAATACAACTGTGATTAGAGTGTACATCATATTGAATATATTCATGCACATTCAAGAATACTGAAAAATCCTTTATTTTCTATAATCTAACATAATTTCTATTTTGTGTCCTAACTTTTCCAGAGAGGTGAAAACTTAATCTCAGCCAATTCAGTGGCCCCTCCATTTTCCCTCTAAGTTGCACAGAAGCTCCAGAGAGCATACATAGTGCCAAGGTACTGGGGGCGGAGAGGAGGCATCTGGCCTGTTGTTTGCTGTGGACACTGGAATCCACAGAGATGACCATCATCTCACTTGAGTCTCAGCTATTGACCCCTGCATATCCCTGAGCTTTTCCTGGTTTTTCTCAACAGGACCCCATCAGAGCCAGCAACTCTTGCCATTTCTTCCGTGTTCCTGTTAGGTGCACATAAATTGTCAATTTTTCTTTCCATAGAGTGTGAAAATCATAGCTAGTCTCTTTTAAGGTCCTGTCTGCTCAGGTAGGCTGCTCAGTCAGTTCAGTTTTCTGGGGCCTTGCCCTTTCTCAGAGGTTTAACTAGGAAAGGAGACACATGTGTTTTCCCCTCTCGGACCCCCCAAGGCTAAGTGGGTTTTGTTTTCCTGCCCACTGAGGCTCAGTCCTGGAAGCAAGATGAGGGACCTTTCACCCTGCACCACTCACAGTGCACTCATCGCTCTGCCTGACCCTTTTCTCTCTCACACACTCAGGGAACCTTTCCTAGGTGATGTGTGAGGTGGGAGGGCTGTTCTTGCTCATATTTTCTCTTACACGTTTCATCAATATTATGAGTAACTTTTGTTCCTCTGAGGAGAGGAAGTGGATACGATGCATTTAGTTTAGGGCTTAATGGAAAAAAACAGCTGCCTTCTCTAAAAGTAGATCTGAACCTCCTATGTTTAGTTCAAGTATAAATATGTTAATTTGTTAATAAGTATGTTAACATATGTTAATATGTTAATACCATTTCACTGTCTTCTATATCATTTAATAAAAGTTAGAAACATCACTTTATTTATAAGCAGACTGATAAGCATAGTCCTCTGAGGAGCAAAAGAAAGAGACATTTTTTCTACTTGTTGTTCTAGATTTTCCCCATGAAACAGCCTACCTGCTTGAGGGGGGAAAGGTCAAAGAGGAAAAGGAATGTAAGGGGAAACATATTCATTAGTAATTAGAAAATAGTACCCTTCCACACAAACTATGGTATCATGTTTGCTTTACACATAAGTAGTTTTCCTTTGGAAAATATTTTATTTTCTCTGGCACCACAATTAGACTTACATTATGGCAGACTCATCCCAAATGGACATCAGAATTGATTCTATTTCATGAAATACTCGATAGTTTATTTTAAAGCAGGCTAGTAAGAGGAGACAGTGGATAGTTTTGGGCTCAGTGGAAAAAAGGAGCTGACTTCTTGAAAGAAAGATACAGACCTCCTTCCTTGTTTAATTCTAGTATGTCTAGTAATGGTATTTTAATAAAATTAGAAATATTTTATTTATAAACAGACAAAAAATAGTCCATCTCTTAACTGTCCATCTACTCACCTAATTTATAAATTTATCTGAGGTGAATAGACTTCTTCCTTGCTGTTACCCTCTAGGATCAAAGAACTAATACCACAAACAAGAATGATCTGGAAATACTTCCCACTGACTGTGTGATAATGTGTGTATGGGTTTGTTTACATGTGTATTTATATATGTCAATCTTCATTCTAAAACCAAATAGAAATTTTTGATTATTCTGGTTTAATATAATTGAGTTTATCAAACTAAAATCCTTTGTTTCCTGGGGTTTCATAGTCATATCTGGGGAACCAATGAGTTCTCAAATATTAGTATTAACAAATATTAGTATTGTCATTGCCTTTTCTCCTTTTGGTTGATTCAGGCAATTAAACATTTACTATGTTATCTTATCCCTGAGTCCCCTGGAAGTAGCATCTGAGATGATGTCATCTGGATTGCAAGTAGCTTATTTGAGACAAGATTGGAACAAGCAGAAGTAAGGGAGCAGGGAGAGTAACATAGGGAGGGGGAAAAGGCAATAAAGTGTGTCTTATTTAGCTGGTTACCACTTAGGATAACCAGTGTTCCAATCCTACTGGGGACTCACTGAGGAACCGTGTAGAACCTGTCTCAGATTTATCTCACGGAAGGACAAGGAGATGGGGCATGTATACACCTGCTCACATCCTCATGGCTTGAGAGTTGCCACCAGGGAAATTAACTCCTCTCTCATTTCCAACCTGTTCCTATTCACAAGAGCTAAGAGCGCTAAGGGCTTAGCTAAGGGCTTTGGAAACCCACAGAGAAGCCCACAGCGTGCAACTGAGGTAAGTATTGGCCGTGTTCATAGCACCATCCTACGTTGGATTTATTGGATTCTCTAAAGCTGTTTTCTCTTTGAAAAAAATTGTCTTCTGTGTCTTGTCTTCCTTTCAGGATCTGGTGGTTTCTAGGATTTTATTTTTCAGTTGTATCAATTCAATTAGTCCTTGTCACACATTGTGTGATACACAAATATTCACTCCATTATGTAGGTGAGAAATCAGAGGCTCAGAGAGGAAAATTAACTTTCTGGACCTTCAAACTTCTTCCCTGGGTTCTTTTCAATATACTAAGCTGCTTCTATTGAAGTAATAGATGTGAAATTTAGACACACTTTTGAAATATGAAAGATCTTTGGATTAAGCCACAATGGTTCAAACTATAAATTCTACCCTATAACTTTCAGCCCTCAGGAAAAGAAAAAGAGAATGCTTAGTCAGAACTCTTCTGGCTGTGACTGACAGAAACCAAACTTAAGTAAAGAAGGATTTATTGACTCAGGTAACAAAAGGATGGACAGGGAGTCCTCTAGGTGATTCCGTTTCTGTTCATTGGTTTTCTCTGTATCTGCTATGAATCAGCTTCTTCCCCAGGCTAGAGTATATCTCCATCCTATTCAGAATTGGAGATTCAATCTTGAGATTAAAGGAAACGTGGAATCTAGTCTCTCCAATCCAAAGTTTTAAAACCTCAGAGAAGAGCTCTGATTGGCCCACCTTCAGGCAGGCATGAACACTTAAATAGCTAATTGATACCAAAGAAGTAGGATCTGCTTGAACTTCCTGGCCTCCAGACTGTGGGGAGACTCAGAGTAGAAGCATTTCTTGGAAAATATAGAAGACACAATTTGGGGCAAAGTAATTGCTATCTATCTATTCTAGAAGGGATAATAATGTGGTATCTACAGACTAAGAAAATATTGGTATTCTTTTAAGAAAAGCTTAAATCCTTTTTCTGTTTTTCTATGTCTTTTCTTTTTTTTCTTAATCAGATTTAACCAAGTGGACAAATTGCTCTGGTGTTTTGACACTATTTAGGCACAGTCATTAGCTTAAGGGAAGAAACACCTAAAGAATTGAGATGCAAAATTATTTTTGTGTTAAGTATTGGTTATTATCAGTTAAGGGCTATTGTTATAATTATTCGTCAGGTAAAATAAAAGGAAATTAATATAAAAATATTTGGAAAAGAAGAGTTATGTGTTGTAAGAAGATATGGCTTTGGAAAAAAACTGAAAATACAGAATTAAAACTAAGAAAGTGGCTAAGGTTAATACGAAATGACACGTAACAGGAGAGAAATTTAGTGAACTAGAAAACATGTCAGAACATATCCAGAAGAAGCATGAGAAGGCAAAAAGATGGAATAAAAAAGGGTGAGAAACAAAGGCTTCATGGGAAGATCAAATATGTGTAATTGGAGTTACAGAAGGAAAGCAGAGAGAGTAGAGGAAGAACAGTGTTTAAAAAATAATGGCACATTTTCTTCCCATCTTCCTTTCACTTCTTATCTTGCTTTTTCTTCTCATACTCACTTTCCTCCCCCATTTTCTCTTCCTTTCCTATCTATACTTTCCAAAATGGAAGAGTCATCATGGTGGTTGAGATTACAGAGCAATAAGCAGGTGTTAGGGTGCCACATGGGTTATTTTAAAATCTAATCTGAAAAGATACATGCACCCCAATGTTCATAGCAGCACTATTTATAATAGTCAAGACATGGAAGCAACCTAAGTGTCCATTGACAGATGAATGGATAAAGAAGATGTGGTATATATACACAATGGAATATTACTCAGTCATAAAGAAGAATGAAGTAATGTCATTTGTAGCAACATGGATGGACCTAGAGATTATCATACTAAGTGAAGTAAATCAGACAGAGAAAAACAGGTAGCATATGATAACATATTTTATATGGGGAATCTAAAATATGATACAAATGAACATATTTACAAAGCAGAAACAGCCTAACAGACATAGAAAAGAAATTTATGTTTACCAAAGGGGATGGGGGTGGGGGGGAGGGTTAAATTAAGAGTTTAGGATTAAAATATACACACTACTAAAAATAATTATGTGTGTGTGTGTGTGTGTGTATGACTGAATCACTTTGCTATACACCTGAAACTAACAAAACATTGTAAATCAACTATATTTCAATTAAAATTTTTTTAATTAAAAATAAGTAAAACTCAGTAATTTCCTCTGAGAAACCTTTCCCTTTATTTATTAAGCAGTATAAACACACAAAAAACAACATATAGATATAGATGATAGAGACAGAGATTCAGATACAGATACAGATACAGATACAAGAGACATACTTTAAAAATGAGGTCACAGAAAGTATTAAAGTAAAAGAACATTATACACACATAAAACTAAAAGAAATGTGGTATAGCAAATTCATATCTTAAAAATCAGATTATAAGTCAAGAAGTATTGCTGAAGATAAGGAGAGACATTACACAATAAGAGGGTTAATTCAACAGAAGGGTGTAACAATTCTATGTGTGTATGTTTCTAGCCATAAAGCAAACAACAACACATTTCAAAAAATTGAAATCATAACTATGTTCTTTGAACATGAATAATGAAGTATTAAAAACATCATGACAAAGCAGACAAAATCTAGGAATTCAAGATTGGATTAACATTTGAAAAGCAAAGGATTTGATTCAGACTTTGCTTGTATTAACAGAATAAAAGAGGAAAAGAATAAGATCATCTTAATGCTTCTTAGATGAAGAAAATATATTTGACAACTCAAGGCCCACTTAAGCTGAATTCTCTCAGCAAACTAGGAACTTTTAAAATTTGATAAAGAATATCTAAAAAAATTTAACATAATGCTATAGTGAAATGTGAATGCTTTCTGAGATAGAGAATAAATGAAGGTTGTCCACTTTGATCACTACTATAAAACATTGTACCAGATGTCCAAGCGAGAAAACTGAAGCAGTAATAACAAATAAATAAATAAACAAATAAAAATTGGAAAGAGAAGAAAAACTATAATTATTTACAGATATTTTGTACATTGCAAATCCAAAGGAATCTTTAAAAAATAGTATAATTAGTAAATGAATTTTACAAAATCATAGACAACATTTTTATGGCAGAGTAATACATATAGATATATATAGATATACTACATCTTCTTTGTTGATACATCCATTAATGGAAACTTAGGTTGCTTACATATCTTGGTTATTATACATAATGTTGCAATAAGTATTGGGGTGCATATATCTTATGAAATTTTTGTTTTGTTTTCTTTAGGTAAATACCCAGAAGTGAAATTGCTGGATCATATGGCAGTTCTATTTTTAATTTTTTGAGGAACCTCCATACTATTTTCCATGGTGGCTGTACAAATTTACATTCCCACCAACAATGAATGAAGTTTCCCTTTTCTCCACATCTTTGCCAACACTTGTTATTTGTTGTCTTTTTGACAATAGCCCTTCTGGCAGGTGTGAGGTGGTATCTCATGTGGTTTTGATCTGCATTTCTCTCATGATTAGTGATGTTAAGCATCTTTTAATGTGTCTGTTGGCCATCTGTATGTCATCTATGGAAAATATGGCTATTCAGCTCCTCTGCCTATGTTTTAGTCAGACTGTTGATTTTTTTGATGTTGAGTTGTATGAGTGCTTTGTACATATTTTATATTAACCCCTTATTGGATATATCATTTGCAAATCTCTTTTTCTGTAGGCTAATTTTTCTTTTTGTTGTTTGCAGCAGGCTTCTTTTGGGTCTTTTTGCTTAATGTAGAATGAGGGTCTTTCAACGAGGTCCTTCAGAAGAATGGCTGGTGTTAAACTAGTTAAACCCAGAGTGGCCTTTTTGAAGTCAGTGTCTCCTAAGATTTGCCTATCAGAGGTACCTTAAAATGGAGTTACACTATGTTCTGTTTTCTTCTCTTTTTAAAGTGACTCTGTCTTGCAAATACAGCATTTCTGGCTGGCCAGTTCCAAGAATGGGTAATTATTATTATGGGTCAGAACATCTCAACAAAGCAAACTCTGCTGCTTCTTGCTCACAAATTCCAAAAATGATCAAACTAACAAAAAGTTGTTAGATTTGGTGGTAATAATTAGGCTAAATTAAATACTTTTTTGGCTGCTTGTTTAACAAAATGTCACAAAGATTGCACCAAAATGTTCCCTGAAATACCTTCAAACCTGCTTAGTTAATGACAGCTACTCTCCCCTTTAAAGAATTAAACCTCAGATTTCCAATAGTTCACAAAAGCAGTTTTGAAAACTTTCCTCATTAAACATGGGAACACACTGCCCTTGAGCCCTGAAATGTAATTGCTCCAAGTGAAATACCATGTAATATTAAATACTTGGCCATCCCTGAGAACTTTCAAGTGGCTCATTACCTCTGAAAATAGTTAATGTACTTCCTAATTTTTTTAAAACTTACAGGAAACAGGAAACGAAAGTGGAGCGCCAGATCTTCTAAAATAATCATAATAAGCATGCTGGCTTCCACAGAATCATAACAGTTAATATTCATTGAGTCATCACTAGAGGTCAAGGGCTTCACACTTACTAATTCATTTTGTCCTCACAAACAGCATTATTTTCTCATTTTACAAGGAAGAAAGCCAAGGCACAGAGAGAGTAAGTAATATGCCTGGTGTAACAAAGCAAGAAATTCGCAAAGTGAAGCTCCTAATCTCCATATTCTGTAATGCTACATTATTCTCTCCCTTAAAATAATTCTGGCTTCCTGAGAATGACTGACATGAGTTTTCTCAGCAATTTCTACTCTGTTTTGAATTGCATCTTTTGTGTGGCAAGAGGACAGACCAGCTCAGAGCAGCTAATCGGAGCTCTGCATTAAGGAAAGGAAAGATCGTCCAGGACCTGTGTCAACCACAGTATTTCATATTGTGCAGCGCGTGCTATGGGTGCTAAGTCTTACCTTTTTACTGTATGTAATACAGCATCTTTGCCTTCTGACTGTGGTTAAAGGCGTGAATGTATTGAAGGCACCTGGTGATAAAGGGGCATCAACAACACAAAGAGCCCCAAGACCTCAGACTTAGGAGGAGAAACTGCACAGGCTCATTTCCTTTGGTTGTGAAATGGAACTCAATTGAGGAGCCCTTTGGGGCCCACTGTGTTATAAAACTATTGCTGATTTATTTCATTGATAATCTATGCAGGCACAATATGGGGCACTTCATGCATTATTTTATTTAATTCTTATGATATGTCTACAAGATTACTGTTGTCTCCATTTTACAGATGACAACTACAGAGCTAGTCAGTAGCAGAGATGATAGAATTTTAACTTCAGTCTGTTTTAATGCAAAACAGTTCTTCACTGTTAATCTAGTTTTCCACAAAAAGGAGTCTAAATTTATTTTTTTACACTGATATAGGAATTGCCCAATTTTTGTTGTACTGTGTCCTGGGCAGAGATCCCAGGCAGCACAGTTGCAGACAAATGTATGGTCTCCAAAAGAGGTTGTCAAGAGCCAGAAAAAAAATCAGGGACTTGAAGTCAAGGCAAGGTGGCAGTAAGAAGGAGAATAAAGAGGAGAGGAGAATCAAGGCAGACAATATGGCAGAAACATAGTCCTTGAAATTGAAGCCATCTAGACTTTGCTGCAGCTGGCCCTTTATAGCTCCGTGTTACAATAAGATCCAATAACTCTTTTCTTAGCCTCAACCTGGATTTGGTCTCCAAGTTACAGCTAATGTTCTTTCCTGCCACATCTGTATGTTGTTCCTAACAGGACATTGGTAATCAGCCTTTCAGTTCCTCACAAGAGCATGTCTGGCTGACAGCCATGACAAGCCTGGCTAGTGGTTCTGAGCGATTTCTTGATATAGCCCCTTGTTTCTGGCTCTTTCAACCAATGAAACTCTCCATATTTTAGCAAAAATATGTCAACAGTAACAGAAGGTAGACCCATTTAAAAACTTCTATGAACAACCCCTTATTTCAAAATGGCAAACTAAATCAGAAATTTTACCATTTAAAGTGTAACTTCACGCCTTCTTCTTGTACATACAAAATTACTTAGTAGAAAGTTATAGTGGAATAGACACTAGATGATTGTTGCTAAATGATCAATGTATTCATTAGGACTCTTTCCATTGCAAGTGTAGAAACTCATCTGAAACACGATTAGATTTAAAAGGGGAAATTTTTGACTCTCATAAGTGTAAAGTAGATGCTGGCCTTGGGAACATCTGGTTTCAAGTAATGTCATCAGTGTTTGCCTCCAAGTGTCATCTCGACACATCTATGTGTGTTGTTCTCATCCTCATTTCCTTTGGACGTCGTCCTCCACGTGTTGTGTGTTCAGTGGAAGAAGTGATGATATAGATCTGTCTGCAAACACAGCAAAATGCAAGCTATCCACTTCCTGCTTTAGAAGAGATCCAGAGAAGGACTAGGTTTGACTCAGACAATCATTTGCATAACCCTTTGGACAATTACTATTAGAGGGGGATGGGTGCCATAGTCTGAAGTTACCATGTTCCTTGTGTGGTAAAGCAGGGTGATCAACAGCTTCACCATGTTCACATGGTAGGAATCCCCCCCAAAAATGGAAATGATTTTGCCAGAAGAAGAGAAAAGAGATGGTAGGGTGACTAATAAAAAAGGAGGAAAACAAATAAAAATAGATATCTACTGAATCAATTCAGAGAGACAGAAAGATCTTATTTAATTTAATCAAATATCCTCTCTAGTTGTGTTTGGAAGCCCCAAATATTTTTACATTCAAGAATATTCAGCAGGGCTTCCCTGGTGGCACAGTGGTTGAGAATCTGCCTGCCAATGCAGGGGACACGGGTTCGAGCCCTGGTCTGGGAAGATCCCACATACCGTGGAGTGGCTGGGCCCGTGAGCCACAACTACTGAGCCTGCACATCTGGAGCCTGTGCTCCGCAACAAGAGAGGCCGCAATAGTGAGAGGCCCGCGCACAGCGATGAAGAGTGGCCCCCACTTGCCGCAATGAGAGAAAGCCCTCACACAGAAACGAAGACCCAACACAGCCATAAATAAATAAATAAAAATTAAAATGGAGATTTCTAAAAAAAAAAAAAAAGAATATTCAGCAAATGGGGTTCAAGATGGTGGAGTAGAAGGATGTGTGCTCACTCCTTCTTGCGAAAACACTGGAATCACAACTAACTGCTGAACAGTCATTGACAGGAAGACACTGGAACTCACCAAAAAAGATACCCAACATCCAAAGACAAAGGAGAAGCTGCAATGAGACAATAGGAGGGGTGCAATCACAGTAAAATCAAATCCCATAACCGCTGGGTGGGTGACTCACAAGGAGAACAATTATACCACAGAAGTCCACCCACTCGTGAAGGTTCTGAGCCCCATGTCAGGCTTCCCAAACTGGGAGTCTGGCAATGGGAGGAGGAATTCCCAGAGAATCAGACTTTGAAGGCAAGCAGGATTTGATTGCAGGACTTTGACAGGACTGGGAGAAACAGAGACTCCACTCTTGAAGGGCACACACAAAGTAGTGTGTGCATCAGGACCCAGGGGAAGGAGCAGTGACCCCTTAGGAGACTGAACCAGACCTACCTGCTAGTGTTGGAGGGTCTCCTGCAGAGGTGGGGGGTGGCTGTGGGTCACCATGAGGACAAGGACACTGTGAGCAGAAGTTCTGGGAAGTAATCCTTGGTATGAGCCTTCCTGGAGTCCACCATTAGCCCCACCAAAGAGCAGGATAGGCTCCATTGCTGGGCCGTCTCAGGCCAAACAACCAACAGGTAGGGAACCCAGCTGTACCTATCAGCAGACAAGCAGATTAAAGTTATACTGAGCTATGCTCACCAGGGCAACACCCAGCTCTACCCACCACCAGTCCCTCCCATCAGAAGCTTGCACAAGCCACTTAGATAGCCCCATCCACCACTGGGCAGACAGCAGAAGCAAGAAGAACTACAAACCTGCAGCCTGTGGAACAAAAACCACATTCACAGAAAGATAGACAAAATGAAAAGGCAGATGACTATGACCCAGATGAAGGAACAAGATAAAACCCCAGAAAAATAACTAAATGAAGTGGAGATAGGCAACCTTCCAGAAAAAGAATTCAGAATAATGATAGTGAAGATGATCTAGGACCTCGGAAAAAGAATGGAGGCAAAGATCAAGAAGATGCAAGAAATGTTTAACAAAGGCCTAGAAGAATTACAGAACAAACACATAGAAGAATTAAAGAACAAACAAACAGAGATGAACAATACAATAACTGAAATGAAAAATACACTAGAAGGAATCAATAGCAGAATAACTGAGGCAGAAGAATGGATAAGTGACCTGGAAGACAGAATGGCAGAATACACTGCTGTGGAACAGAATAAAGTAAAAAGAATGAAAAGAAATGAAGACAGCCTAAGAGACCTCTGGGACAACATTAAATGCACCAACATTCGCATTATAGGGGTCCCAGAAAGAGAAGAGAGAGAGAAAGGACCCGAGAAAATATTTGAAGAGATTATAGATGAAAACTTCCCTAACATGGGAAAGGAAAGAGCAACCCAAGTCAAGGAAGTGCAGAGAGTCCCAGGCAGGATAAACCCAAGGAGAAACACGCTGAGACACATAGTAATCAAACTGACAAAAATTAAAGACAAAGAAAAATTATTAAAAGCAACAAGGGAAAAACAACAAATAACACACAAGGGCTACTCCCATAAGGTTAACAGCTGATTTCTCAGCAGAAACTCTACAAGCCAGAAGGGAATGGCACGATATATTTAAAGTGATGAAAGGGAAGAACTTGCAACCAAGATTACTCTACCCAGCAAAGATCTCATTCGGGAACCGATGGAGAAATCAAAAGCTTTACAGACAAACAAAAGCTAAGAGAATTCATCACCACCAAACCAGCTCTGTAACAAATGCTAAAGGAACTTCTCTGAGTGGGAAACACAAGAGAAGAAAAGGACCTACAAAAACAAACCCAAAACAATTTAAAAAATAGTAATAGGAGCATACATATAGATAATTACCTTAAGTGTGAACGGATTAAATGTTCCAACCAAAAGACATAGACTGGCTGAATGGATACAAAAACAAGACCCATATATATGCTGTTTACAAGAGACCCACTTCAGACCTAGGGACACATACAGACTGAAAGTGAGAGGATAGAAAAAAGATATTCCATGCAAATGGAAATCAAAAGAAAGCTGGAGTAGCAATACTCATATCAGATAAAATAGACTTTAAAATAAAGAATGTTACAAGAGACAAAGGAGGATGAGGACACTACATGATGATCAAGGGAGCAATCCAAGAAGAAGATATAACAATTATAAATATATATGCAGGGGGGGACCTTCAAGATGGCGGAGGAGTAGAACGTGGAGATCACCTTCCTCCCCACAAATATATCAGAAATACATCTGCATGTGGAACAACTCCTACAGAACACCTATTGAATGCTGGCAGAAGACCTCAGACTTCACAAAAGACAAGAAAATCCCCACGTACCTGGGTAGGGCAAAAGAAAAAAGAAAAAACAGAGACAAAATAATAGGGAAAGGACCTACACCTCTGGGAGGGAGCTGTGAAGGAGGAAAAGTTTCCACACACTTAGAAACCCCTTCACTGGCAGAGACGAGGGGTGGGCGGGGTAGAAGCTTCAGAGCCACAGAGGAGAGTGCAGCAACAGGGGTGCAGAGGGCAAAGCAGAAAGATTCTCACACAGAGGATCGGTGCTGACCAGCACTCACCTGCCTGGGAGGCTTGTCTGCTCACCTGCCAGGGCGGGTGGGGGCTGGGAGCTGAGGCTTAGACTTCAGTAGTCAGATCCCAGGGAGAGGACTGGGGTTGGCTGCGTGAACACAGCCTGAAGGGGGCTAGTGCACCACAGTTAGCCCGGAGGGAGTCTGGGGAAAAGCCTGGAACTGCCTAAGAGGCAAGAGACCATTGTTTTGTGATGCATGAGAAGAGGGGATTCCTTCCCTGTCTGCCCACAGAAGGCAGAGCACTGCCTAGATGAGCTCCAGAGATGGGCGTGAGCTATGGTTATCAGCTCAGACCCCAGAGATGGGTATGAAAGGCTAACGCTGCTGCTGCAGCCACCAAGAATCCTGTGTGCAAGCACAGGTCACTATCCATACCCCCCGCCCTGGGAGGCTGTGCAGCCCACCACTGCCAGGGTCCTGTGATCCAGGGACAACTTCCCCAGGAGAACACATAGTGCGCCTCAGGCTGTTGCAACATCACGCTGGCCTCTGCTGCCACAGGCTTGCCCCACATTCCAATTATAACTACTGTACCCTTCCCTCCTACCAACATTAGTGAGCCAGAGCCCCCTAATCAGCCACTGCTCTAACCCCTCCTGTCTGGGTGGGGAACAGATGCCTGAGGGTGACCTACACGCAGAGGCAGGTCCAAATCCAAAGCTGAACCCCAGGAGCTGTGCGAACAAAGAAGAGAAACGGAAATTACTCTGTGCAGCCTCAGGAGCAGCGGATTAAATCTCCACAATTAACTTGATGTACCCTGCATCTGTGGAATACCCGAATAGACAACGAATCATCCCAAAACTGAGGCGGTGGACTTTGGGGGCAACTGTAGACTTGGAGTTTCCTGTCTGCTACTGAATTGTTTCTGATTTTTATGTTTATTCCGTTTCGTTTTTTAGTGCTTGTTATCATTGGTGGATTTGCTTATTGGTTTGATACCTCTTTTCCTCTTATTATATTATTTTAATAATTTTTTTAATTTTTATTTTGTTATTTTAATATTAAATTTTTAAAAAAATTTTATTATTATTAGTTTTTCTTTCTTTTTTCTCCCTTTTCTTCTGAGCCATGTTGTTGACAGGGTCTTGGTGCTCTGGCCTGGTGACAGGCCTGAGCCTCTGAGGTGGGAGGGCTGAGTCCAGGATATTGGACCACCAGAGACCTCCAATCCCCAATTAATATCAATCAGAGACAGCTCTCCCAGAAATCTCCATCTCAACGCTAAGACCCAGGTCCACCCAACGGCCAGCAAGCTCCAGTGCTGGATGCCCCACGCAAGACAACTAGCAAGAAAGGAACACAACCCCACCCATTAGAAGAGAGGCTGCCTAACATCATACTAAATTCACAGACACCCCAAAACACACCACTGGATGTGGCCCTGCCCACCAGAAAGACAAGATCCAGCCCCACCCACCAGAACACAGGCATCAGCCCCGTCCACCAGGAAACCGACACAAGCCACTGAACTAACCTCACCCACTGGGGGCAGACATATAAAACAACAGGAACTATGAACCTGCAGCCTGCAAAAAGGAGAACCCAAATACAGTATGTTAAACAAAATGAGAAGACAGAGAAATATGCAGCAGATGAAGGAGTAAGGTAAAACCCCACCAGACCAAACAAATGAAGAAGAAATAGACAGTCTACCTGAAAAAGAATTCAGAGTAATGATAGTAAAGATGATCCAAAATCTTGTAAATAGAATGGAGAAAATACAAGAAACATTTAACAAGGACATAGAAGAACTAAACTGCAAACAAACAATCATTAACAACACAATAAATGAAATTAAAAATTCTCTAGAAGGAATCAATAGCAGAATAACAGAGGGAAAAGGACGGATAAGTGACCTGGAAGATAAAATAGTGAAAATAACTACCACAGAGCAGAATTTTAAGAAAAAAGAATGAAAAGAATTGAGGACAGTCTCAGAGACCTCTGGGACAACATTAAATACACCAACATTCGAACTATAGGGATCCCAGAAGAAGAAGAGAAAAAGAAAAGGTCTGAGAACATATTTGAAGAGATTATAGTTGAAAACTTCCCTAACATGGAAAAGATAGAGTCAATCAAGTCCAGGAAGCACAGAAAGTCCCATATAGGATAAATCCAAGGAGAAACACGCCAAGACACATATTAATCAAACTATCAAAAATTAAATACAAAGAAAAAAATTAAAAGCAGTAAGGGAAAAGCAACAAATAACATATAAGGGAATCCCCATAATGTTAACAGCTGATCTTTCAGCAGAAACTCTGAAAGCCAGAAGGGAGTGGGAGGACATATTTAAAGTGATGAAAGGGAAAAACCTACAACCAAGATTACTCTACCCAGCAAGGATCTCATTCAGATTTGACGGAGAAATTAAAACCTTTACAAACAAGCAAAAGTTAAGAGAATTCATCACCACAAAACCAGCTCTACAAAAATGCTAAAGGAACTTCTCTAGGTGGGAAACACAAGGGAAGGAAAAGTCCTACAAAAACAAACCCAAAACAATTAAGAAAATGGTAATAGGAATATACATATTGATAATTACTTTAAATGTAAATGGATTAAATGCTCCAACTCAAAGATGTAGACTGGCTGAATGGATACAAAAACAAGACCTATATATATGTTGTCTACAAGAGACCCACTTCAGACCTAGGGACACATACAGACTGAAGGTGAGGGGATGGAAAAAGATATTCCATGCACATGGCAATCAAAAGAAAGCTGGAGTAGCAATTCTCATATAAGACAAAATAGACTTTAAAATAAAGACAAGAGACAAAGAAGGACACTATGTAATGATCAAGAGATCAATCAAACAAGAAGGTATAACAATTGTAAATATTTATGCACCCAACATAGGAGCACCTCAATACATAAGGCAAATGCTAACAGCCATAAAAGTGGAAATTGACAGTAACACAATAATAGTAGGGGACTTTAACACCCCACTTTCACCAATGGACAGATCATCAAAAATGAAAATAAATAAGGAAACACAAGCTTTAAATGACACGTTAGACAAGATGGGCTTACTTGATATTTACAGGACTGTCCACCCAAAAACAACAGAATACACTTTCTTCTCAAGTGCTCGTGGAACATACTCCAAGATAGATCATATCATGGGTCACAAACCAAGCTTTGGTAAATTTAAGAAAATTGAAATCATATCAAGTATCTTTTCTGACCACAGCGTTATGAGACAAGAGATCAATTAAAGGAAAAAAAAAAACTGTAAAAAATACAAAAACATGGAGGCTAAACAACATGCTACTAAATAATCAAGAGATCACTGAAGAAACCAAAGAGGAAATCAAAATATACCTAGAAACAAATGACAATGAAAACACGATGACCCAAAGCCTATGGGATGCAGCAAAAGCAGTTCTAAGAGGGAAGTTTATAGCGATACAATCCTACCTCAAGAAACAAGAAAAATCTCAAATAAACTACCTAACCTTACACGTAAAGCAATTAGAGAAAGAAGAACAAAAAAACCCCTAAAGTTAAAAGAAAGAAAGAAATCATAAAGATCACATCAGAAATAAATGAAAAAGAAATGAAGGAAACAATAGCAAAGATCAATAAAACTAAAAGCTGGTTCTTTGAGAAGATAAACAAAATTGATGAACAATTAGCCAGACTTATCAAGAAAAATGGGGAGAAGACTCAAATCAACAAAATTAGAAATGAAAAAGGAGAAGTAACAAATGACACTACAAAAATACAAAGGATCATGAGAGATTACTACAAGCAACTATATGTCAATAAAATGGACAACCTGGAAGAAATGGACAAATTCTTAGAAATGCACAACTTTCCGAGACTGAACAGGAAGAAATAGAAAATATAAACAGACCAATCACAAGCACTGAAATTGAAACTGTGATTAAAAATCTTCCAGCAAACAAAATCCCAGGACCAGATGGCTTCAAAGGTGAATTCTATCAAACATTTAGAGAAGAGCTAACACCTATCCTTCTCAAACTCTTCCAAATTATAGCAGAGGGAGGAACACTCCCAAACTCATTCTACGAAGCCACCATCACCCTGATACCAAAACCAGACAAAGATGTCACAAAAAAAGAAAACTACAGACCAATATCACTGATGAACATAGATGCAAAAATCCTCAACAAAATACTGGCAAACAGAATCCAACAGCACATTAAAAGAATCATACACTATGATCAAGTGGGTTTTATTCCAGGAATGCAAGGATTCTTCAATGTACACAAATCAATCAACGTGATACACCATATTAACAAATTGAAGGAGTAAAACCATATGATCATCTCAATAGATGCAGAAAAAGCTTTTGACAATATATAACACCCATTTATGATAAAAACCCTCCAGAAAGTAGGCATAGAGGGAACTTACCTCAACATAATAAAGGCCATATATGACAAACCCACAGCCAACATCGTCCTCAATGGTGAAGAACTGAAACCATTTCCACTAAGATCAGGAACAAGAGAAGATTGCCCACTATCACCCCTCTTATTCAACATAGTTTTGGTTGTTTTAGCCACAGCAATCAGAGAAGAAAAAGAAATAAAAGGAATCCAAATTGGAAAAGAACAAGTAAAGCTGTCACTGTTTGCAGAAGACATGATACTATACATAGAGAATCCTAAAGATGCTACCAGAAAACTAGAGCTAATCAATGAATTTGGTAAAGTAACAAGGTACAAAATTAATGCACAGAAACCTGTAGCATTCCTATACACTAATGATGAAAAATCTGAAAGTGAAATTAAGAAAACACTCCCATTTACCATTACAACAAAAAGAATAAAATACCTAGGAATAAACCTACCTAAGGAGACAGAAGACCTGTATGCAGAAAATTATGACACTGATGAAGGAAATTAAAGATGATACAAAGAGATGGAGAGATATACCGTGTTCTTGGATTGGAAGAATCAACATTGTGAAAATGACTATACTACCCAAAGCAATCTACAGATTCAATGCAATCCCTATCAAACCACTAAAGGCATTTTTCACAGAACTAGAACAAAAAATTTCACAATTTGTATAGAAACACAAAAGACCCTGAATAGCCAAAGCAATCTTGAGAAAGAAAAACGGAGCTGGAGGAATCAGGCTCCGTGACTTCAGACTATACTACAAAGCTACAGTAATCCAGACAGTATGGTACTGGCACAAAAACAGAAATATAGATCAATGGAACAGTATAGAAATCCCAGAGATAAATCCATGCACATATGGCCACCTTTTCTTTGATAAAGGAGGCAAGCATATACAATGGTGAAAAGACAGCATCTTCAATAAGTGGTGTTGGGAAAACTGGACAGCTACATGTAAAAGAATGAAATTAGAACACTCCCTAACACCATACACAAAAATAAGCTCAAAATGGATTAAAGACCTAAATGTAAGGCCAGACACTATAAAACTCTTAGAGGAAAACAGGCAGAACACTCTATGACATAAATCATAGCAAAATCCTTTTTAACCCACCTCCTAGAGAAATGGAAATAAAAACGAAAATAAACAAATGGACCTAATGAAACTTAAAAGCTTTTGCACAGCAAAGGAAACCATAAACAAGACGAAAATACAACCCTCAGAATGGGAGAAAATATTTGCAAATGAAGCAACTGACAAAGGATTAATCTCCAAAATTTACAAGCAGCTCATGCAGCTCAATATCAAAAAAACAAACAACCCAATCCAAAAATGGGCAGAAGATCTAAATAGACATTTCTCCAAAGAAGATATACAGATTGCCAACAAACACATGAAAGAATGTTCAACATCATTAATCATTAGAGAAATGCAAATCAAACCTACAATGAGATATCTTCTCACACTGGTCAAAATGGCCTTCATCAAAAAATCTACAAACAATAAATGCTGGAGAGGGTGTGGAGAAAGGGGAACCCTCTTGCACTGTTGGTGGGAATGTAAATTGATACAGCCACTATGGAGAACAGTATGGAGGTTCCTTAAAAAACTAAAAATAGAACTAACATATGACCCAGCAATCCCACTACTGGGCATATACCCTGAGAAAGCCACAATTCAAGAAGAGTCATGTACCACAATGTTCATTGCAGCTCTATTTACAATAGCCAGGACATGGAAGCAACCTAAGTGTCCATCGACAGATGAATGGATAAAGAAGATGTGGCACATATATACAATGGAATATTACTCAGCCATGAAAAGAAATGAAATTGAGTTATTTGTAGTTAGGTGGATGGACCTAGAGTTTGTCATACAGAGTGAAGTAAGTCAGAAAGAGAAAAACAAATATCGTATATTAACGCATATATGTGGAATCTAGAAAAATGGTACAGATGAACCAGTTTGCAAGGCAGAAATAGAGACACAGATGTAGAGAACCAACGTATGGACATCAAGGTGGAAAGCTGGTCTGGGGGGAGTGGTGGGATGAATTGGGAGATTGGGATTGACACATATACACTAATATGTATAAAATAGATAACTTATAAGAACCTGCTGTATAAAAAACCAATTAATTAAATTTTTTAAAAAAGAATATTCTATACACTAGACCTCATAATTTGGAAGAAGAAAACAGAAACACAGTTGGACTAGAAACTGAAGAGTTATCTTTTGGTCAGAGTCAAATGGAACAAAAGTTACAACCAAGTGCTACCAGGGATTTCTAAATCTTTTTATGAGTTTGGGGTTTTTTTTTTCCTTAAGCCCTGAACACTTTAGAATCTAAAGTGAGTTAATCATCATCGAATAAAAGTTAGTCTGTAGGCTAAATTTGAAGGCTCATTTCAGAAATCCTTTCTAAACATTCCTCATTGTAGGATCAAGATCAATTCCCACAAAAACATTAGATTTATTTCTCATATTGTTTCTATAAGTTATTCACTGAAGATGGTTAATGACTAATTTCTTTTATTAACTTGTCAAGCTTAAAATTTCTTTTTTATCCTCTTTCAAGTCCTCCCTCTTCAAAAGAAGGACATTTATATGGAAATAATATTCCTCATAAGTTTCATTTCCTTTTCAGCTTTATGCCTTTAGCATTCTGAAAAATATAAAACACAGAGACTAAAGAGGAAAATCTTCCTTTTATTGTCTCACATACATAGCTGATTGTACAAGTATGGTCATACCATCCTTTCAAAATATACAAGAATGTAAAAGAACTTGGCTGAACTATGGAGTCTTTCATGATTAACATGGAAATTTTTGCTGGGGAAAGAGAGACAGTTGAAATATTGTTCCTATACAAGCTGGTAGTAATTTGGACAAGAATTTACTTTATACGCTCATATTGTAGAATCTCAAAGCATAGCAATCCACATGTAAATATGTAATGTCAATTTGTTTTCTTCCAGAGTATTTATTTCCATGAAAAATAATATTCTGGGAGGTGTTGGGTTTTTTGTTTGAGTTTAGTGGTGGTGTTGTTGTTGTTGTTGTTTTGATGCATTTGTTTGAAAAACTGTGTGGGTGGCTCACTGTTGAGTGGAAATTCTACCACACTTTAAAGCTCTGCAATCTTAGGAATGTTGGTAATTTTCAAAAGCAGATGTTCTTTTTGACATCTACAATAATATTTAGCATATACAAAAGTGCTGAATACATTAGGATGACCAAATGATAGGCTTGACTGTCTTTGTAGTCTATTTAATTCTTGGAGAGGAAAAAAACTAAAGGGAAATATTATTTATTTAAAGCTTATAAAAAACAAGAGAGCAAGTAAAATTTATTGTCCTTTAGATTTAGAATTCCTTTGCCACCTTCATCTCACAGTAATTCTAGAAATGGTAACCATCACTAAAGTCTTTCCCTGAATCGTTTCTTTGTGGATATTCCCAACAGGGTCAGTGAATACTCAAAAAGAAACTTGGGGGAAAAAAAGAAACTTGAGTCAGCATTTTTGCTTGTCTTTTGATTTTTCTTTTAATGGATTACAAAACAAACTTCATCCACACATACAAATGAAAGATTCCTAATTTGAAAAATATATATCTTTGTTTTGAGAACAGAAGAGAAGAATATAATACAATGACTCATAAATTTAGAATATTTATTCAGTAACTAGTTTCCAAACTCCTATTATACATCAAGCACTCTTCTAAGCACTGGGGAAAAGTATGACGAATAGGACAAAATCACTGTGATGCATGAGCTTTCAGTGTTACTCAACTGTCATTGACCCCCTTTGTCCAATAACTTATTCAATGACTTTAATAAAATTCCATCAACAAAGTATCTTACTGGTTGAGTAAGAAGGGTATTATATATGAAAGAAAACTCCTTGGTCTTTAAGTAGAAAAAAATTCAAAAGCCAAGATATCCAATGCAAACTGAATAATCGTATGTGGCATACCAGCTTGATCAAAACTCTAATTACTATCTTTGATGTGCTTCCTCTAGGTTGAGGATCCCTTGGGAATGCCTTGTTGAAGCATCAAAGAAAAGAGTTTGAGGAAATCAATTCTTTTCATCTTGACTTTCAATAAGTTTAAAAGGAAATCATGGTTAGATCCTTTATAAATGTCCTTACATAGATCAATTCACATAAACCTAACTATCAAAATATCAAGGAAATCTTTCTCATGTTGTATTGGGTGGGCGGTAATATCCCTGAATTTTATTTCACCAAGCTTCTGTTCACACTTACTAAAATTGAATTTAAACATGCCCTACAATTCAGCAAGTTCACTCAGTTATGTACCTCAGAGAAACTAACATATATGCACAAGGAGAAATCATCAGAATATATATTTCAGCATTGCTTCTATCAGTGAAAAACTGGAAAGAACCCAAATATCTATCAAACAAGAATGATAAATTGAAATGTATTCATACAACAAAATACTACAAAGCATTTAAAATAAATTAACCAACACACAAGTAAACATACATAAATTGCAAACATACATTCTTGGGCAAAAAAGCAAGTTGCAGTATTCATTCATCTAGTTTTGAATTTATTGAGCACTTTCTATGCATCAGATATGCAAGATTGTTCTAAGTAGCAGAAATTCATCAGGGGAGAAAATAGACAAAGTCTGTGACCTTAAGGAGCTCACATCTTCATGACAGAAAAGACATAAGAAGCAAATAAATAAATATATACTATATCAAGGATGAAAATTGAGTGAAGAAAATTAAAACAGAGTGAGGGCATTGAGACTGAAGGGACTGTTTTTGTATAGGGTACTTGGGGAGAGATTCTAATAAAATATTGTTTGAGCAGAGACCTGAAGGGAATAGGAAGGAAAATAGAGAAAGTTCTTTCTACATTGAGAAAACAAGCACAAGCCCTGGGCTAGGACATTGGTATGTTCCAGGGCTAGTAAGAGGCCAGTGCCACAAAGGAAAGAGCAGTAGACAATGAGTCCACAGGCAAGAGCACATGGTGGGGGAGGGCAGAGAAAAGCTTTTGCTTTTGTTCTGGGTAAAATAGAAAGTCATTAGAGGATTTTGAAAGAGGAGTTACACAAATCACAGTTTTCAAAGACTCAATCTGGGTCAAAAAGGATCTTGCTGTGATTTATGTCATAGACTGTTGTGCCTATGTTTTCCTCTAAGTGTTGTGCCTATGTTTTCCTCTAAGAGTTTTATAGATTAAAGACCTTATATTTAGGTCTTTAATACATTTTGAGTTTATTTTTGTGTATGGTGCTAGGGAGTGTTCTAATTTCATTATTTACATCTAGTTGTCCTGTTTTCGCAGCACCACTTATTGGAGAGGCTGTCTTTTCTCCATTGTATATTCTTGTCTCCTTTATCAAAGATAAGGTGACCATATGTGTATGGGTTTATCTCTGGGCTTTCTATCCTGTTCCATTGATCTATATTTCTGTTTTTGTGCCAGTACCATACTGTCTTGATTACTGTAGCTTTGTAGTATAGTCTGAAGTCCGGGAGCCTGATTCCTCCAGCTCCGTTTTTCTTTCTCAAGATTGCTTTGGCTATTCAGGGTCTTTTGTGTTTCTATACAAATTGTGAAATTTTTTGTTCTAGTTCTGTGAAAAATGCTGTTGGTATTTTGATAGGCATTGCTCTGAATCTGTAGATTGCTCTGGGTAGTACAGTCATTTTCACAATGTTGATTCTTCCAGTCCAAGAACATGGTATATCTCTCCATCTGTTTGTATCATCTTTAATTTCTTTCATCGGTGTCTTATAGTTTTCTGCATACAGGTCTTCTGTCTCCTTAGGTAGGTTTATTCCTAGGTATTTTATTCTATTATTTGTTGCAGTGGTAAGTGAGAGTGTTTCCTTAATTTCGCTTTCAGATTTTTCATCATTATTGTATAGGAATGCAAGAGATTTCTGTGCATTAATTTTGTACCCTGCTACTTTACCAAATTCATTGATTAGCTCTAGTAGTTTTCTAGAGAAATGGAAATAAAAACAAGAATAAACAAACAGGACCTAATGAAACTTAAAAGCTTTTGCACAGCAAAGGAAAACATAAACAAGACGAAAATACAACCCTCAGAATGGGGGAAAATATTTGCAAATGAAGCAACTGACAAAGGATTAATCTCCAAAATTTACAAGCAGCTCATGCAGCTCAATATCAAAAACCAAACAACCCAATCCAAAAATGGGCAGAAGACCTAAACAGACATTTCTCCAAAGAAGATATACAGATTGCCAACAAACACATGAAAGGATGCTCAACATAACTATTCATTAGAGAAATGCAAATCAAAACTACCATGGGGTATCACCTCACACCAGTCAGAATGGCCATTATCAAAAAAATCTACAAACAATAAATGCTGGAGAGGGTGTAGAGGAAAGGGAACCCTCTTGCACTGTTGGTGGGAATGTAAATTGATACAGCCATTATGGAGAACAGTACAGAGGTTCTTAAAAAACTAAAAATAGAACTACCATACGACCCAGCAATCCCACTACTGGGCATATACCCTGAGAAAACCATAATTCAAAAACAGTCATGTACCACAATGTTCATTGCAGCTCTATTTACAATAGCCAGGACATGGAAGCAACCTAAGTGTCCATCGATAGATGAATGGATAAAAAACATGTGGCACATATATACAATGGAATATTACTCAGCCATAAAAAGAAACGAAATTGGGTTATTTGTAGTGAGATGGATGGACCTAGAGTCTGTCATACAGAGTGAAGTAAGTCAGAAAGAGAAAAACAAATACCGTATGCTAACACATATATATGGAATCCAAAAAAAAAAAAAAAAAGGTTCTGAAGAACCTAGGGGCAGGACAGGAATAAAAATGCAGATATAGAGAATGGACTTGAGGACACGGGGAGGGGGAAGAGTAAGCTGGGATGAAGTGAGAGAGTGGCATGGACATATACACACTACCAAATGTAAAATAGATAGGTAGTGGGAAGCAGCCACATAGCACAGGGAGTTTAGCTCGGTGCTTTGTGACCACCTAGAGGGGTGGGATAGGGAGGGTGGGAGGGAGACACAAGAGGGAGGAGATATGGGGATATATGTATATGTATAGCTGCTTCACTTTGTTATAAAGATGAAACTACCACACCATTGTAAAACAATTATACTCCAATAAAGATGTTAAAAAAACAAAGCAAAGAACCACTCTGAGCGTTGGGTGTAACGGACCAAGAATTGAAGCTAAGAAACCAGTTAGAAGGTTTTAGTGATTGTCCAAAAGAGAGAAGACGATGGTTTGAACTAGGTTGGGGGTCATGCAGGTGGTGACAGTAACTAGATTCCAGATTCTAGATAGAACCACTGGAATTTACTTATGGGGTCGATTTAAGTTATGAGAGAAAGAAAGAAGTTAAGGGTTGTTCCACAAGTTTTGTTCAGACCTACTGGAAGAAGGCAATTCTGTAAGACAGGGAAGAATGTGGGAAATACATATTCAGGGGTGCGGTAGGCCATATAATGGGCCTCCAAAGCTTTGCACATCTTAATCTTCAGAACCTGTGAAAATGTGACCTTGCATGACAAAAGGGACTTTGCAGATGTTGTTAATTTAAGGATGTTGAAATGGAGAGATTATCATGCATTTTCCTAGTGGGCCCAATATAATCACAAGGTCCTTACATGAGGAAAGCAGGAAGGTCAGAGAAGGAGATGTAACAACAAAAGCAGAGGTCAGAATGTTGCAGCTGCCAGCTTTGAAGATGGAAGAGGGCCAAGGAGTACGGGTGGTCTCTAGAGGATGGAAAAGGCAAGGAACAGATTCTCCCCTCGAGTCTTCAGAAGGAATGCAGCCCTGATGACTCATTTTAGAATTCTGACCTCCAGAGCTGCAAGATAATATTTGTGCTTAAGCCACTAAACCACTAGTTTTGTGGCTTTTAAGCCCCTAAACTTGTGGCAATTTGTTACAGCAGCAGTAGAAAACTAATTCAGGAGGAATCAAGACTTAGATGCTGGGTATATTACAATAGTCAAGTGAAAATGACAAAAAGTTGGATGTATGAATTTGGAGTTTGGAGAGAAAACTGGGCTGGAGATATAAATTTTTGAATCATCAGCCTGTAGATGGTGTTTAATACCTTCGAATTGGATGGGATCATCTAGGGAGAGAATGTAGATAAAACAAAAAAAAAGAGGTTCAAGAACTGAGCCCTGAGGTATTCCACATTTAAAGGCAAAATGAAACAAACGGAACTAGCAAAGGAGAAAAGTTGAAGGAAAACTACAGAAGGCCAATCCCTGCAGTGTTACCCTCCGTAAGAAGGATGGAATGGACATTTCTGCCAAAAGCTACTGATCAGTTGAAAAAAATGAAGAAAAATTACTATTGAGGTGGTGTCATTTGCATAACAATACTATTTCCTTTTTTATATACATGTAACCGTATTGAAATATATGGAAACCATGTATGAAAATAATATACACCAAACTCAACATAGCACTATCTCTGAGGAAGCACAAAAGTAGAGAAAGGGAAAAATAGGTTCAAGGAGGGGTACACAGGATTTTCAACTGAATCTATATGTTTTACTTTAAAAAATAGATCTGGGGCTTCCCTGGTGGCGCAGTGTTTTGGAGTCTGCCTGCTAATGCAGGGGACACGGGTTCGAGCCCTGGTCTGGGAGGGTCCCACATGCTGCGGAGCAACTGGGCCCGTGAACCACAACTGCTGAGCCTGCGCGTCTGGAGCCTGTGCTCCGCAACAGGAGGGGCCGCGATAGTGAGAGACTCGCACACTGCGATGAAGAGTGGCCCCCACTCGCCACAACTGGAGAGGGCCCTCACGCAGAAATGGAGACCCAACGCAGCCAAAAATAAATAAATAAATAAATAAAAATTTTTTTAAAAAAGTAAAAAAATAGATCTGAAGTAAATATGCAAAATGTTAGGGTTTGTCAAAGTGGTGGTGAGTACATAAGCGTTTATTATACTATACTTTCTGAATGTTTTAGCTATTTCATAATGTTTAAAGACATTCTAAAATGAATTATTTTGTATTTATATGCATACATATGTGTGTATACATATATATTTACATACATACAAAATATTTCAGAGACAAATAGCATAACAAATAGTAGAAGAAGTGTCAGATGGGGTAAGCATAGAGTCTATACTGGGTTAAAGATACGAGTGTCACTTTTAGACCAGCCACAGTCTAAGGGCCAACAAATCAAAACTTTAGTCCCCATTTGGGAAACCAATACTACTTCAGAGAAAAGGTGTTTGGAACTATGCAGAAAATTATAGTAAAAGAAGGTAATTTCTTATGGTTGTGGGAAGATTAGATCACCTATGAATATAACAATTAAACATGACATAGTGAAGAACACAAGAAACAAAAAACTGAGTCTAGTTTTAGAAGAGTACTTGGAACACATGATTTTTATGTTCTTTCCGGTTGTATTAGGCATAGTAGTAACAGAGAAAAGTGTAACTCTGCCACCTGCTGTTAGGTTTAACAGCCTGAAGCTTAAAGACCTATATAGTGACCTTTGAGTGTCATTAGTCATTAGGAAAATGCAAATCAAGGTCCCAAAGAGATACCAATGCACTGGGGGTCAGCAAACTTTTGCTGTAAAGAAGAGCCAGATCATAACATTTTAGGCTTTATCGGCCAGAGGATTTCTATCACAGCTATTCAGTTCTGCCACTGTAAAGCAAAAGCAGCCATAGAAAATATATAAGCAAATGCACATCACTGTGTTCCAAGAAAGCTTTCTTTGCAAAACCAGGTGATGGGCCAAATTTGGCCTATGACCCATAGATGCTGACTGCACTTTCACTACAATCTCTAGAACAGCTAAAATTGAAAAGACTAACTGTATCAAGTGTTGGTGAGGATGTGGAGCAACTGGAACTCTCACACACTGCTGGTGGGAAGGTAAGGAGACAACCACTGGAGAAAACAGTGTGGCAGTTTTTTAAAAGACTAAACATACACCTACCACATGACCCAGCCATTCCTCTCCTAGGTATTTACCCAATAAAAATGAAAGCACAAGGTCTTATACATGACTTTCAGAGTAACTTTATGTGCAATAACCAAAAACTGGAAACAGCTGAAATGTTCATGAACCGGTAAATGGATACGCAAATTTCAGTATATCCATGCAATGGACTAATCCTCAACAATTCAAAGAACAGACTATTGATACACACAAATATGGATGCATCTCAAAATAATTAGGCAAAGTGAAAGATGCCAAGCAAATAAGAGTGCACACCATATGATTCAACTTATATAAAATTCCAGAAACAGAAAATTAATCTGTAATGACAAAGAGCAGATCAGTGGTTGTCTGCAGGTGAAGGTGGAGACAGGGAAGCGTGAGGAATAAGGATTACAAAAGGGTATGAAGAGACATTTGGGAATGATGGATACCTTTAAACACTTGACTTTAATCACAGTTTCATGAGTGTAGACAGATATCAAAACCTATCAAATTGTAACACTTTAAGTGAGCACAAAAACAACTGTGACTGAGAGATAAAAAAGTAATGGTGGGATTACCTGGTGGCACAGTGGTTGAGAATCTGCCTGCCAATGCAGGGGACGCGGGTTCGAGCCCTGGTCTGGGAAGATCCCACATGCTGCGGAGCAACTAGGCCCGTGAGCCACAACTACTGAGCCTGCGCGTCTGGAGCCTGTGCTCCGCAACGAGAGGCCGCGATAGCGAGAGGCCCACGCACCGCGATGAAGAGTGGCCCCCGCTTGCCGCAACTAGAGAAAGCCCTCGCACAGAAACGAAGACCCAACACAGCCAAAAATAAATAATAAATAAAAATAAATTAATTTTAAAAAACTCTAAAAAAAAAAAAAAGTAATGGTACAGAGAAATTATTTCTTTCAAAGGGCACTGTGGATGAAGCTACATCTGATCCCTTTATGTGTAGTCTATGGCTTATAGTTAGGCATCTCTACTCAACAACAAAGATATGTGTTCAGATGTAATTTTTTAAAGTTATTAAATTCATAAGCAAACATGAATTAAACAGGATCTTAGTAACTAATTTCTTGTACATGGTCTCATATAAGGAGATTCCAGCAAAGCTGATGAGCAAAATTTGTATTGTAACAAAATTTTTCTATTTAATATCAACTTGGCTGCAATAGTAGGCTGAATTCTTTGTGGGCTTTAACTAGTAGCAACAGTGACTCATAATTTAGGAGTCGAAGCCAACGTTATAACTATGCTGAGGGATTAAAGGGATCCATCATCATTAAGATGATCATAAAAATTCAGTCATGCAGACTTAAGGAAACTTCAGAAAGTGAATTTATTTGTTTTATTAGAAGTGTGATATTCTAGCACAGCAGATATTAGGGGTTTCCTGCACTTTGTGTCAGAGTTCCCATAGTTTTTGAAATATGAACATTGAAAATTGATCATGTGGCTTTATATCAAAAACAACAGAAATCGTCATCTTCTTGAGGAAGCAACTAGGCTGTGGTCAGACGTCAGGCTCCAGTGTTCTCCCTCTGGGGCCTGGCACAGTGCCTGATGATACACAGAGGGTGCTCAGTACATGAGAACTGTGGTCTCCCCTACAGCTGTTGCTTAAGAACTGAACTTGTAAACTAATACTACCTTAAGGAAGCTTTAAGAAATATCAAATTATGCTTACTAAGAGCAATCAATAAGTGCATAATCTTTGAAAACCAGTAGCTTTGAAGAAAGTTTTAAGCCTAAATAATAACAATAATAGCGATAAGACCACTACAGTAATAATAATACTCATAATGATAAGAAGAAGATTGGACACTTATTTTATGCCAGGCACTGGCGAAGCACTTTGCAGTTGTGATTTCTTTTACTCCTCACGACAATCATGTGAGATGCATATTACTGTTATCATCACTTTGGACTGTACTGATCCATTTACTGCATCTTTGTGCAGGGAATGGACCACATCTTTCTTATGCTCCACTGCATACCCAGCACCAAAATTGGTTTCTAACACAACAGATATTTGTGAGTATGTTCATCCTTGTATAGATAAATAGCAAAGTCAGGACTCAAACATAGGTGACCCAGACTCCGATTTCTGTTTTGCTTATTGCTCTTTATTTACGTCCGTAAAATCTGAAAACAACCTAAATGTTCAGTGGTATAGAAATGATTAAATGCATTTTGCTACAGTGATTCTATGGAGTAAAATACAGCCAGGAAAATGTTAATTCAAAAAACTAAATAGCTATATGGAAAAATACTCATAATTAATGGGAAAAAAGAAAACAAAATTATATCTCTGCTTTGATTACAATTATGTAAAAATGATATATACGTATTAATAAGAACTGTAAAGGAATAAAATATTAAGCAATCTATTTTATGGTGGTTGCAGGTAATGTATTTAATTTCCATTATTGTTATTTAATATAGCCTTCTAAAAATTACATTAAAAAATAAGAAAAACTGTAGCATGGTATGTGCTTATATTATGTGAAAATTGCATTTTAACCAGTGAGTTTACGTTTAAACACCACGTCAATCATCCGCATTTCAAAACGAATGTGATAAGTTAGTGCTGAACAAGTAAGAATTAAGTTAGAGTCCTGGCAGAGGGTAAATTTGAACTATGGGGGAGACAGGGGGATTATAACATACCTAATGAAGAAAAGAGGGGCTAAGAAGCCTACTCTGCTTCTTAAGAGGTCATCCTCATAACTGTCTTCTATTTCTACTGTTCGCAGAGTATTAGTTATGTCGACAAGCCTTTGTAAGACAGGGAAATTCTAGTAACTAAATTCCCCTCATGTCTCCATCTTCTGCAGCAAGTTTAACCCCAAAATGATGCTCCCTTCATTAATTATCTTCCGGTGAAGGCATTCAGGCTTTCCTAGGACATTATTGCTGTGTATTTCTGCATCTTTCTTCCTCCCCAATTTAAGAGCGTTCATTCCCACTCCAATCACTTCAGGCTTAGAATACTGCAGCCTCCACCAGGACACATCGCTACCAACAGGTATGTATTTGGCATGGGGTTACAGCTCCTAATTTAGAGCATTTAAATCTCAGTTCCACCACTTACCAGCTTGGGATCAGAATTGAGACAAATTACTTCACTTTTCTAAACTCCAATGTTCTTGATTGTAAAATGGGAACCATAATGGCATTCAACTCTTAAGATTATAGAAAGAATAAATTGAGAAAATGTAAATCAAGTGCCTAGCCCATAATAAGTGCTCATTAAGCACTCATTAATTAAGTGCTCATTAATTAATGTTAAGTATTACTATAATAAAAACTCCTTAGCAGTATTATCTTTCCTTATCAAGACCCTCCAGCAACTCCTAGATAATTTGTATAGTTCTTCTACTGACTTCTAAAGCTCTTCCCTGTATCTTCACCATATTTTCATTTACTTAATCTCTATTTATATCTTCTTATATATATTTTCAGTTTACTTTGTTGCTTTCTCACCTCTAAGTATTATCCATACACCTCACCAAGCTCTAATAGGTATACAAAAATGATTTGTTTAATGAATGGAGAAATTGACATTTTTTGCTCAGTCTTTAAATTGTAATTTAATATTTAAGAATTTTCCACTAAAATACAGCCTCTTGGAGTGTTTGACATCAGAAGTTGACATCCAGTTGAAGTAGTGAAACTCCCTCAAAAATCTGATCTGTTATTGGGTAGAATGGATTATTGCCACAGTCAGGCTTAAAGGATGCAGGAGTGGTGATCCCCATTTATCCCCATTTAATTCGTTAGTCTGGCTTGTGCAAAAACCAGATGGATCCTGGTGGACGACAGTGGACCAACACAAACATAACCAGTGTTAGCCCCAGTTACAGCTGCTGTACCAGATCTGATATATTTACTAGAGCATTATTAATACAGCCCCAGGTATGTCATATGTGCCTATTGATTTGGTGAATGTGTTCATTTCAATATCCATCAGTAAAGGAGATCAGAAGTACTTTGAATTCACTTGATATGGACAAGTAAATATTAACAGTCTTGCTGCAGGGCTATGTTAACTCTACTGTCCTCTATCACAGTATAATCTGAAGGGACTTGAACCATCTGAACACGCTGCAGCATATCACATTAATACACTATATTGATGACATCATGTCAATCAGACATGATGCATAGAAAGTACTCTATATGCCTCAGTAGGAAACATGGCCCAAAGGGAGGGATATAAACCATACAAAGATATTGGAGCCTGCTACACCCATGAAGTTCTTTGGGGTTCACTGATTTAAGGCCTGTCAGGATATCTTCGTCAAAATAAAAGATGAGTTATTATATCACACATTAATTATCACTAGGAAATTCAATGCATGTAAGGCATCTAAATGTTTTGGAAGCAGCAAATTCCATACTTGGCAATACTGATCAGCCCGTTTATTAAGTGACACAGAAACTATAATATTTATTACAGTGGGATAACAGAGGCTAGATAGACATACTGTTGTCTTTTAAAAGGCAGTAGAATATCGGGGTTGGAAACATAGACTTTATCCATATTCAGAACCCAGCTCTACCACTTAGTAGCTATGTGACCCTGAACAAGTTCCTTTTCTCTCTCGTCTTCAGCTTTCTCATCTGTAAACTGAGAATTATAATAACCTCTTAGAGTGTTGTAAGTACTATTATGTCTGGCACAGATAAATTTAGCTATTCTTTTTATGAAATTGGAAGTGCCTCCAAAACAATGTGCTGCATATTTTGAGAAGTAGGAGAGAAGGAGAAGACCAGGAGAGGGTTATAAACATTTATGTTCATGAGCTCTTTTTAGTGAATGGGATGAAAAAGTTAAGGATTAGTTTGACAAAAGAAAAAGTGAAGGGTTAATTCTTAAGTTTAATGCATAGAAAAGATAGGTCAGAGTATGGTGGAAAGAAGGAGATACCTGAAGATGAGGAAGGACAGCCACATGGAGAAGAGGTGCAGGTGACTGGAAGGGATGGAATGAGTAATCCCAGAGGACAGGCAGAAAGGACAAATTAGAAAGGTCTTCAAGCTGGAAGGAGAAAGTTAGGAAGGCTTGAGAAGGCCAGAAATATATTTCAGGTTGCAGAGACTCTGTGTCAGTGAAGAATAAATATCAGGACTTTTTCCAGTTGACAGAAAAAAGAGAATATTCAGATAGTCCCCGTATTGGGAGAATTATAATTTAGAAGAGCAGTCAGGGCATTCTGCTCTTGCAGCTACAACTGTCAGCACTCTGGTAAGTTCATGTGAATTGGAGAAGGCAATTAACAGAGAGAAGGGGTAATCAGAGTCATTGAGGAAATAATTGCAAAAACAGCCTGCAAAACCACGTCCAAATGATTAAGAAATTGGTGGGAACCAAATAAAACCAGAGATATTAATGCCCCAAGCACACCCAGTCAGCGAATATAATCTTCCTCATGTCATTTGTTTAATGATTCCCATTGGTGTGGATTTCAACAAGGAAATGCACAGCTGATTTATGTAAACCAGAGAACTGTAGCAAGGCCTGAGCCCACCATGACTGAATATCTACCACTATCTAAATAGGCCCTAGAATAAGTCTCCCTGGGTTGACCTTCAGCTCCAGCTCTGTGTGTGCAATTCAGACCTTGCTTAACTTCTCCAAGCCTCAATTCCCTCATCTGTAAAATTAAAATAATAAGGGTACCTATTTCATATGATGGCTATAAAATTAGATGAATAAATATATGTAAAGTGCTTAGACAAGTGCCAGGCGCAAAGTAAATGTATGTAAGTGTCCACTAGTGTAATCTTTGTAGGGGAGGCCATCTCCCTTTCAAACTCACTGGTTAGATCCATTCTATTAACTCTTAGTTTTGACCTAATATATTTAAAGACGAAAGGTTTAAATTATTTCAAAGTGTTCTTTTTCTTAGTAATTATTTTGTTTACAAAAATAGATAAAAATGAGGGGAGAAGAAGCAGAGCCATCACAACTGTTCCCAGTAGTGGTTGGGTGTGGTCGTCACTCCTAAGTCATCAAATACAAAGCATTTCAACACACACAATCACATATGCCATATTCCCCATCCATGTCAGCTTTAAAGACCTAAATCTCTTCACATAGAAGTCTTAAAGATTCGTGTTGGTCTTACGAGGGCTAACACACATTAACTGCATCTCCGAATTTTACTTTTAATTTGGATGAAATGAGTTTCTGGAAGAGAAAGCCTTGAAAAGCTGTGCTTTTATTTCCAGTGAAGTTCTGAACAATAAACTAAGGACCCATCCTTCAGTGCAGTAGAGACTCCAAGAGTCATTTTTTCCAAAATAACAGGGACTGCACAAGCAGAATATTTTCTCCAAAGTGGTAGAGATCGAGGTTCTTGCAAAGTCTGCTCACTTTGGAAAAGCCTCCAGCCAAACTCTCTCTCCTGACAAACACACACTTCAGAGACATAGCCCTGTGCTATATGCAGTCAAGCAGAGGTTATGGCTAGAGACTTTCCCATCAACAAACACTCCCCAAACCCTAATGACCCTAATGCCATTACCTCTGAACAAGTTAGAAACTGCTGTTCCAAGGATAGAAAATAAGCAAAATTTTCCAAAATTGTTCATTTATAACATCAAAAAGTAAAAGCTTGAAATATTGCTTTTCCTGGCCTAAGGCAGTCTCAATTTTTCTTTCTCTAACATAGCAATTATCATCTTAGAATATTTCTCTCTGTTAGTTGCACCATCATTAAATAATTAGTCAAGATCTAGCCTTAGAGAAAAAAAACTCATCCAAACAGATATTCCCTAAGGACTCAAAATCAATCTAGATACAGGCCAATAACAGAACTATATCTAGATGAGACAGGAGTCAGAGTACTGGCTGGATAAAGAGTACCTGCAATAATTTTATAATTGTTAAGGAGACTTTTCTGTTTCCTTACAGGAAGACTACTTGTCAGGGATGTGCAGGGTATAGCAATAGACCTGCCTGTTAGATCAAGTCAGTGGTCATTGCATCTCATCCTCTTTACAGTTAACAAGCCTCACAAATCTAAGCCATCCCAGGGTAAGAGCTACAGTGTGTGTCTGCTCACCAACCTCCCAAAGCCCCTCCCAGGTGTCTCCATTAAGAGTCCCACCTTCCTTATTCCACCACTTCCCTGAGCCCCCGGCTCCCATTTTGCTTCTATACATTGGGTCTGCTCCTCCATTAAGCCCCTTGGGTTGATGTCCCAGTCACTGACCTTCAGATGCCCACCAGGACACCACTTCCTGTTTTCTGAGCTGAAGCTTCCCACTGCTGTGTACCCAGCCTTGTGGCATCTGCCCAGGTTTAGTCTGACACAAACCTACCTCCTTCTGACCAGGAGAATGAGAGGGGAGTTGCAAACAAATGCTGGAATTTCAGCAGGTGAGATACAATCTAGTGTCAGAGCAATAGACCCATGTCCAACAAGATTGCAGTCAAATTATCTGTAACCGTCAGGGCTCTGCCTATAAAAACACTGTGCCTCAGCCCTAGGTTGAGGGGAAATAAGAGACAAGATGTTTATAATCACTGTAACTGGAGCACTGGCATTGAGGCTCTAATCCCAACTGTAAGAATTGGGGTACACAGGTCTGGGGTCATTTGGTGCTTGAACATGTCAGTGACCACGATCTGTTACTACATTAAGGAAAGAGCAATCTGGTTGCAGTGGAGGTGACAGTAGAGACAAGATAAGCTGTTCCCAAGTCTGGCTGTGCCAAGATGTTTTCCCTCTAGCCCCATCCTGTTTCCTCCCACTCCTGATTCTAATGGTAACATGTAAAGGGATGAAAGATTCACTCAGACCTGCCGTCAAACTCCCACCCAAGCGTAGGTTGCCAGTAGGCAGATAGGCTCAGCACTTATGCAGTTCCCATGAAAAGAGAAGCTTCTGTCTGTTTTATTGTTTGGTTTAGTCAGACACATAGAAATCTCAGATGATGCTGATATGAGTAATGAAGGAATTTATAAACTGTTTGCCAGCAAATTGATCTTCCTGTAATCTGTCACATCACATACACAGGCATGCTCTAAGCAATCAGCACACAGATAATAAGTGCAAAGGGAAAAATTCTTCATCTTGTATTACCTTTTTACTTAGTTTTAAATAAGTGTTTGAAATTCTCCACCATGGTGACCAACACTTTCTGTTTTGCCTGAGGCCTTCTTGGTTTGAGCACTGAAGGTCCCATGGCCCTGGAGAACTCCTGATCCCATGTAAACTGGGATGGTTGATCACCTCGTGGGAATTCAGAAACTTGGATTGGAGCCTTCCTGTAGTGCAGATTAGATGTGTGGTTTGGGGCACGTCAGTTGACATAGCTTACCCTCAGTTACAATCTAAGACAATATTAAGACCTACACAAAGCATTTCATTCTGTTGATCTTTTTATTCTACCCAAGGTTCTCAACAAGGAATAGGCATCCACACCAAGCAAAACAAACCCGGAGTAATGTCAAAATTTCCCCTCTTCTCTGCCCTTTGTTAAGAACCACAGAGAGTAAGTTGAAAAACAGGTGTCAGCAACAATTGAATAACTTCAAATATTTCAGTATTTATTAGGAAATTTATTCACTTTTAGTGTGAATTTAGTATGTATTCAAAGAATAATCATTTTCTTATTGACAAATATACTTGCCCTGGAGCAAGGCATTTCTCCTACTCCAGCCACCTCTGGCCTTCTTGTCTTACCCAAAGGCGTAAAAAAGCTAAGAAACACTTATTAAGGTCATAGCCCAGGAATGCAGGCCCACTAAAAGACAGGGGTTGAATCAAAAATAGCAGAATACTTCCCCTACCAATGCCTTATGGATGGTTAATTTTATGTGTCAACTTGACTGGGCTAAGGGCCCAGATAGCTGGTAAAATTATTTCTGTGAGGAGGTCTCTAGAAGGGGTTAGCATTTGAATCAACGAACTGAGTAAAGACTGCCTTTCCTAATGTGAGTGGGCATCATCCCACCTGTTGAGGGCCTGAATAGACCAAAAATGTGGAGGAAGGGTGAATTCGCTCTCTCTGCTTGAGATGAGACATCCCTCTTCTCCTGCCCTGGAATGTTGGCGCTCCTGGTTCTGGGCTTTCGGACTCAGATGAGGACTTAACACCATCACCTCCTTCCCACTTAAGTACATCTGCAAAGACCCTAATTCCAGGTAAGACCACATTGAGAGGTACCAGGGGTTAGGATTTGAACTTATCTTTTAGAAGGACACACTACAATCCATAACAGACACTATAAGAAAAAAATCTAGCCACAAAGTAAGAACTGATATTTTCAACAGAAGCTTAATACTCGATTACACAAGGCCTCTCCTCTCTCCCTTCTCTTCTCTCTCTCATTCAGGTCTGGCATTAACAGCAGAGTTCCCTTTGATTTGAAAATATGTATTCAGAGAAAGAAAAAATGGTGGTTGTTGAGAATGGTGAAGTATCAGGGACATACAGGTCTGGAGGTAGCTCTAAAAACTAGCTTAATGGTTAAAAAATGTCTGTATTTTCCATTAAAATGTTTTTTAGATTTTCTGAGTTAGCACTAGAGTAGATTGTTTTCTTACCATCCTATTTGCATCATGATTTTAAAATATGGGTTCCAAAATATTTTTCTACACAAAGGGCTTATTTAAAAACACAAATGGGGACAACTTTACTGTATTATTCCCCATTTGGATGTGGCTCACATACAAAGACTTGAGAAAAATGAAAATTATCATATCTTATAAAAATCAAAACAAGCAAAGGCTGTTAGAAGAAAAAAATCTGCCACAAAAAAAGGAAAGTATGTATGTTATTATGACAGAGTAATTTAAGGGAAAAAAACTATTTCTTTGGACTTTCTGTCTTGTGTCTTTTTTCTCTTTTTCTTTCTTTCTTTCTTTCTTGTTTTTTGACATGTTCAAATGGTGAAGACTGTTTACAGAAAAAAGTCCCAACTGCTTCTGTTTGTACAAACTTATTTTGACCTGTCTAATATGAAAACTGTATAAATATAAAATAAATGTGACTGTATAATATAAAATAATGAGTGACTATGTATTTGATCACTAAAATATTTATTCCTGTTATAATTAATAACCAGTAAAAAGTGTTGCCTAAATGTTCATACATTGATAGAAATCAAAGACTAAAGTTACCGTGTGTCTTCAAGGTAAACAGTTAAATAGTTTAGTATAAATAGCTTATATGTCCTTGATATTTCATGATCTGACCCAGTTACCTCTAAAAAAATCATCTTCATCTGCCTGCCATGTTGTTAACTCCACTCCAGCCACGCTGGGCTCCTTGTTATTCCTCTACTATCACAGGCGTATTTCTGCCTCAGGACCTTTGCACTTTCTGTTTACGCTGCCTAGAATGCTCTTGCTCCAGATAGCCACGTGGTGAGCTCCCTCACTAACGTTAGGTTTTTATTCAAAAGTAGCCCCTGTGACGCCTCCTCTGGCCTATCTGAAATCTCATGCCTTCACACAATACTTCTTATCCCCTTTTCCTTATTTATGTTTTTATTTTTAGTTAATAGTAATGGTGAGGATTCTAAAGATACAAAGTTATAACAGGTTATCTTTTCACTTTGGCCACTAGGCAACTCAGTGCCAAAGTTATTGTTCAATTATAACAATTGTGTTCATCTGTAGGTCCTGCATTTCTTAATAATTTTTCCTAATCTTGACCTCCTATTCAATCTGCTTTTTTATTCTATTTTTGTCTTTTAATTCTAAATTATCATATGTATTTCATATGTCTCCTTAAGTTGTTTCAAATTATGGACTAGGATGTATATGAATAAATAACAAATGAAATACTAAGACCTGATATGGAGAGAAGATGAATAGTTCTCAACCAGGTTCTCATGGTTTATAAAACAGAGATTAAATGACTTAAATATTCAAAAAAAAAAAAGAAAAAAAGAAAATGTTTTTATTCTGTCCAACTTACATGAGAAAAAAATGAGTGTTAGTAGTCATTGTGGCTTTTTTTCCCCCCAAATTCACCTGTCTCACAGAGTGTGTATCACACAATGGACATAGTTCTGGAAAGTTGGCAGACAGTATGAATCAGGGGAAGCATTTTGCCTCATTTTTTTCTCTGAATAGTTAAGTAAAGACCATTCAGGAGGAGAATGCATATAGTCTAGAGCCTACCACATTCCAAACACTTGAAAAATATTTGTGAATAATTTTATTAATGATTGAATTAATTAGCAGCTGAATGAATATTGTCTTCCTTGATAAATATGGTATGCCCTCTGGGGTAAATTATACAATATTAATTGATGACAATTCTTCCTTCCTTCTCTGCTCTTGGCAGGGTTTACTGTAGGTAAATTTTGATAAAGTTATCAAAATTCACAAACATTTTTATATATACATATATACCTATATCATACATACAAATAATTTGTATACTTATTAAGTGGATTACATTGTGTGTGTGTGTGTGTGTGTGTGTGTGTGTGTGTGTGTGTGTGAGCTGAAGCCAGGTTTGCTGCTGAGGATATGGAATCAGGGACAGTCTTCAGTGAACTGATCTACAGGAGAAGGACTGGACAGACTATGTCAGAAAGGCTCAAGTGTCTGGGAATCAGTAGTCACCCACCAGCTTGTGAAGTGCTAACTCCTCTTCCTGCACTGCCAGATAATCTTCTGGTCTCTGCTCCCTTGCTGTGGTGGGGCGCAGCCTTCCAATCAAGGGAGCCAGTATAAAAGCTCTTCCATATGCTAAGTCGGCCTCTATACTTCCTGTAGCTCCCCCCACTGGTCTTAGTTTGTCCCTACTGTGGCTATACTTACGTGTTCTTCTTTCTCTGACAGCCCTTTGGAGATGTGAAGACAGCAGACAAGGCTCTCTAAGTCTCATGGGCCGGGTTCTTGGGTCTGAAGATTCCCCCAGGCAGTGACAGAGTAATTCCATGCAGAGCTCAGTCACTGGCAGAAGCTCGGTGAATCCACCGTTTGAAAAACCTGCTACCAAGGACCTTATTTCTCCACTATCTTGATGGAGACTGGAATTCTTTGGAAATAAAAATCAGTATCCTAAGACAAATAAAATAAAAACATCAATAAGTGAAAGGGGTTAAGAAGTATTGCGTGGAGACATGAAATTTTATTTAGGTCAGAGAAGGCCTCACAGGCACACTTTCGAGTAAAAACCTAATGTTTGTGAAGGAGCTCACCATGTGGACATCTGAGGGACGAGCACTGCAGACAACAGAAACAGAAAACGCAGAGGTCCTGAGGCAGGAATACGCCTGTGATAGCAGAGGGAATAACAAGGGTGCCAGTGTGGCTGGAGTGGAGTGAACAACATGGCAAGTAGACACAGATGATTTTTTAGATTGTGGGTCAGATTCATGAAATTTCGAGGACACCTGTTTTCCTCTGAGATGGGAGCCACTGGAGGATTCTGAGAAGAGGAGGGGCAAGACCTGACGTCTGTCGGATCACTTTGGCTGAGTGCTGTGAATACTAAAGGACAGTGACAGAAGCCCAGTGACAATTAGGTAGCTATTCATAATCCAGGTGAGTGATGGTGGTTTGCACTAGGGGGAGAGAGTGAGAGTGCTGCTAAGTGGTCAGATTCTGGATGCAGTTTGAAGAGTTGACAGGACGGACTGGACAAGAGAGAGGAGAGGAAGTGATGCGTCGAGGATGACACCGAGACCTTGGACCGAGCAGATAGAAGACTGAAGAGGACTTACTTCGATGAGGACGTTTCAGGAGGACATGGCTGGAGGGAAATATCAGGAGCCCTACTTTGGACATGGTAAATTTAAGGCACCTGTTAGACATCAAAGTGAAGCTGGATATAGGGATCCCCAGTTTCAGGGGAAATCCTACCTGGAGATAGAAATTGGGGTGTCACTAGTGTATAGAGTATCAGCCATTGGTCTGGATGGAACTGTCCATGGGAAGAAAGAGTAGATTGAAGAAAAAAGGGGACTCAGCCCTGGGGCACTTCCAACGTTTAGGGATTGAAGAGATAAGAAGGAAAAATAAAGAGAATTGTGGGTGTATGCTGGTGATGAAATGAAGCGAAGGAGAGAATAACTTGCCAACTAGTGCTGATCCATCAAACAAGATAAAGACTGAGAAAGGAGATGATCGTGGGGTTCAGTCCAAGAAGGTGACTGACAGTCATGATGAGTGCAGCCTTTGACTTGTATTAGAACTTTGTTTGCAACTTAACTCAGTGTGTTTCAAGGGCACTAAAATAATGATCTGTTTTGAGCTTCCTACAATGATGTCAGGTAGCAGTATTATGACCCCACATTGACAAGTGAGCTCAAGATCGCCCAGTCTCAAAGAGGTTAAACCAGACTCATAACTCCATGAGTCATGAGGGTCTTTCCACTCAGTCCGGGCACTTTGTGGACATTAAATATTAGACAGTGTTTCCCAAGTTGCCCTCTATCCTTCAAAAAGTGACTATTTATCTCACAACAATAAATTTATCTAAGCCTCTCCACATTACTAATTTAGTTTATAAAACCCCTGGGATAACAAATTCCATTAATTTGTTGTCCACTTGGCACAGAGATGTGTCCTCTTACTGCTGCCTTCCCAGCAGAGAGGGATGCCTCCAGTACGGACGGCCAGTACTGTTCAAGTCCATGTTGGAATTATAAAGTCAACATGGTTTTTTTTACTCTAATGATCATTTCTGTTAACTATTTCCCCTTTGCAGACAACTTTTATCCTGACTTTCTTTTGTCTATCCCTTAAGGAAGATGTTTTCCTGGGTTCCAAAACATGCATTTTTTTCTGTAAGTGCCACACTTAGACAACTACAGTGCTCTCTTCTGGTGGAGATGCATAATTATTTTTACATGCTTCAGATGATGTTCTCTGTATTGTTTCTTTCTTCATGATGTACGACCACTTGGGGCTTCTTGCAATATATGGACCATCTAAAGAAAAAGGTTTGCAAGTAAAAAATGAAAAAAAATCTTACCCAAATTTAGACTTTGCTTCCCACCCCTACAGTTGATCTCCACCCTTGGAGGTGTTAATCAAAACTCTTTCAGTTGAAAGTGTCAGTTTCAAAAATACTAAAGCAAAAAAACATAGTTTCTTGACTCATTTGATGAAAAATCCAGGGCACACTGGGTTTAGCTTTGGGCGTGTGTGGTTAAAGAGCTCAAATAAAGTCATTGAGACCAGACGTTGGCTCTCCTTTCCTCCATGGACTTCATGGTCAGGTTCCCCAGAGAGGAGAGATGCCTTTGGGCTGTCATCATCCTGCCTGCCTGCAGCTTTGGCTGAAAGACCAAATCACGTCATCTGAACCAAACACTGTAGCCAAAGGAACTATGTACGTGATGTTCTTAGTCCTGGATACATGGCACCTGATAACAGTAGGTAGGGGGTCATTTCCTCAAGGGAAATAACAGTAACTGGAATAGTAAGATATAACAGTAGCAGAGTGCTGTTACTAAGAAAAAGAGACAAGGGGGGAAATAGGAGTCTATTCAACTTAGGTACCAAATCAGAAGAGGCGATTACATTACTCCCGTTGTTATTTTTTGGTAAAGGATGATATGTTTAGTTAACTGATGGGAAAGGGTGACAGGAGTTAGCATGATTGAGCATCTTATATAATTTTTACAACTGTTAGCTGATTCTGTCCTTGTTCTTTAAATGAGAAACCTGAGGTATGTAGATGTTCAGTAACTTGCCATCAACCTCATAACTAACGAGAGATAAAGGCAGCCCTGGGACCAGAGCTTCAAGCTCTGAAGTTCATGTTAATTTTTCTCACCACAAGGCTCAGCAAGATGGTAATTGAACGTGGGCAAGATTGGATGCAATGACACTGAATGCAGGCAACATGGGAGAAGTGGAAAGCTGTTTGTGAGAAAGGGGCAGTTGTACTGTCTGTCTTTGATGTCTGTCACACACAAAACCATGCCTGCTGGATGAGGATGTTGTTCCAAAAGATAAAAATATTCCTTTACACTGAATAGAAGGGAAGCCCCTTTATAATCCAGGGAGTTCACCGAAAATGGTATTATGTTAGGGTATTTTTGTATCGCATAATTTCCCTTTGATTTCTGAAAAAATGGTATTTCTGTCCTTATCAACTCGTTTTAGAAACATGTATGTAAAGGATACAAAATAAGATGAAAATTTTAAATTGAAAGAATATGTTGTCTTCTCTCCCCAGCCAGCTTCCTGGATGCCTTTCTAAGAAGAGCAAATGCAGATGTGCATGTAACACAAAATGTGTTATTCAAAGATGCAGACCCTTCCTGCTTTGCTTCTCTGGTTAGGTGATTCGAAAACATGCAGTCTCCCTTGGTACTTTGAACTCCCTTTCAGCATTAAATAATTTCCATGGGAACTGGGGCTAAAGAGAACATCTCAGAACTCATTAAGTATTATGCCACTTAAATAAGATTTTTAATTTCCCTTGTTCTCCCTTTTGTTACGTAATCAGTAACTACCAACACATATTTCTTAATGAGGCAACTCCTGGACAAGTCTGGAAAATGGTGTCTGATTAACCCACAAAGGTTCCTATTTATAGAGAATGCAACATCTATGTTTTTGAAAAGATGCTCTGCATCTCAGTTGAAGCAGAAAACGAACCTAAATATTTCCAATGTAGCTCAGCCTTTTAGCCACACAAGGAAAATCCTATGCCGAGATTCCAGAATTGTTCTTTGTCTTGGTAATCTTCCATCATGTGTTTTTACTCTTCCAAATGCCACATCAGAGTCACAGATGGCAGCATGATTTGAGCGGGTTTGAACTTCTCTGTTTTTTAATCCAAATCCTAAATTAGATGGAAGTCGATATTAAACTCTCAGCCTCCTCCACCCCTGTCTCCCCCTTCCTGCTCCTGGTTGTTTTCATCTCATTGAGCTTTCAATTTTTGACCTGTTAGTATTTTTTACCAGCACATTTAAAACACCAGAGTCACAGAAATGTCAATACCACTTCCCAGCACCTCAAACATTTCCTTTCTTGTTTCAATTTGTACTCTCAAAATCTAAACTAATTGAGATTATCAGGTGGATGCTGGATGCTAGTTTTGTCCATTTATAAAGATAGATATAATGTTGATAGTAGGTTTGGGCTTGGCGTTTAAAAATGAAAATATTACATTTTAGGCTGTTTCTGCGTAGCACAAATATTCCTCCAATATCCAAACCTTTGGCTTAGGATTTTTTCTTCCATTTTTCACTTTTCATCCAGATGCTTGATATGATTTAGATGTGACTTTAAATCTTAAAACTACAAATCGCATATATATTTCATGTATTAAGAGTCAAAGTTGTTAATGCACCAAATTTCAATGACATGGAAATATTAACTCCTACCCCAAAATATGAAAATCATGTATGATTTTAAACTGTTAACTTCTTTTAGAATTTGATAAAAATTTATTGACTGTCTATTACATGAAATGCATTGGTCTGAGAATTTGAGGGACACAGTGATGAGAATGAAGGGATCTGCCCTCAAGTTAATGTGCGTAACAACACTCTGTTTAACAGGTTGACCCAAACATATTATTACAGGACACATTACTTTGCTGTAAAAAGATCTCTGCTTACAGATGCCATTGATTTTGCTTGTGTTTTGCTACCTGTTTCCATACATTTACGTGCTGTAACATGAAATTCTGGGCTTGGTTTAATGAATCAATTCATTCAACAAATATACGAGCATCTACTATGTTCTAGACTTTGCACGTGGCACTGAGGATAGAGAGAAAGTCATCTCCCTACTCAGGGGATGCATGCAGTCTAGTCAATGAAGCCATCCAAATAAATCCACAAATTACAGTATGGAACGAGCCGCGGAGGCATGCGCATAGTCTGGGAGCACTGTGCTGACATTTTTATGCTCCTCTCTACTTAGTTTCCAAATTTCATAACTTCTCCTTGCTAGCTCCCTTTCCTCTAACCCAGATCTCCTTGAAACATACTGTAAAAAACAGATCCTTGGAAGAAGTCCGTAATCAGATAGACTTTTATATCTGGCTCCACCATTGACAAACTGTGTGTCCTTGGACAAATTGTTTTAACTTCTCTGAGTCAGAATTTCTCCTTCTGTAATATGGAGATGTTAATACTCTGCATATATTTGATGTGAGAATAAAGGGAAAGGGCCTATGTCAGGTGCCTAGCAAAGTGCCTGAGCGTCAGAAATGTGAGTACTCTCCCCCCCGCTGCCACAGTTTAAATGACCTTATGGGTCACATCTCATGTCTGGCCTTGTTAACCAGCCTGACTAATAATGATGATAGCCAACATTTATGGAGCACATGCAACGAGCCAAGCATCCCTGATGTGTCATCTCATTTCATCCTCACAACCACCCATTGAGTAGATGGGCCTCTTGCTCCACGAGTGTTATATGGGAAGGAAAAATTTCCAGGCACAAGGCCACAAGGAAGACTGTATTGCTGAGAACAACAGGCTTCCTTCTCCATAGTCTTTTCCTCTTTCCTTTTCAAAATGTCCCCCAGCCAAATGCTCCCCAACTGTTGCAACCTGCCTTGTAATCAAATTCTGCCAAAATGCTGCTTGGCTGTGTTAGGCACCTTGAAACCCTTTAACACTTTCTTGTCTGCTATTTGTAGTTTATTCTTATCTCAGAAGAAGAAAACTTGCCATTTAACTATATACTACAGAGTAGGGTAAGATCAATGTCATTAAGATCAATGTCTTATTGGTTATCCACCTGTTTTGCTTCCTGAAGCATCTATTCTACTTTCATTTTCCCTTTCCTTTGAGGAAAATCTATGATTCTGTGAACACACACGGTCTCTACTGTGAGCCCCTGTATGCAGGAAAGAAAAGACTGGCTAGAAACTACCTGGATTCTTCAATCTGTGGCAAGCTGTATGATAAACTTGTGCCAGAAGCCAAATGGCTAGTTTTGTAATGAAAGTTCTTAGCAGGTAGAGGGCAGAGAAGTGGCAAGCTTAGCAAGCAATCACCATCATTACAATTCAACGGTGTAAAGACCTTTCTGACCAAAAACCACATATTTAGCCATTCGGTTCATGGTTCCTGGAGGTGATTCACCCGGGGAAGTCAATGCCCGTGAAAGTATACAGACAGGCTGTCTTCGTGGTTACTTGATGGAATGTCCACTGTTTATACTAATAATTTGCAAGCCCAATATATTTGAAATTAAGGGAGAACTTAATATCTTCTCAGTCCTTCTGTTTCAGGGTGTTGTGTTAGCCAGTTCGTAACCTTTCTTTTATCAGCTTCTTGCTGTCATCTGGAAATCTGAAGAAATTTTATTTGTGCCACAGTCTATCTTTATCAAGTTTCTTGGTCAAGGTTGTTAATTTTGTCAATAACAGCTCATACTCATTTTAATTTCTTTTTAAATTTATTTTTAACGTATCTAATGAAATAAAATCATCTACTTTTAATTTAGCACTATTACAGTACTCATTACACTCACCTTTAGTCTACTAATGAATTATTATTAAGTTCAATAATATAGTTGTTGTGCATATAAAAGCTTAGAATTCGCCAAAGCAGATCAAACACATTGTGCTCAAAAAACCTGAAATGTTTTCTTCAACTGGTGTTTCTTAAATCCATAATTTTACCTCCTCTGTCTTGTTGCTCAAACCAGAAACACAGGCAACTTTCTCTCTCTTTACCTCCCCCCCCCCACCTCATCAGGGTCTATTGATTCAATCTCCTAAAAATCTGTTTTTATCAACTTCTCTCCATCCTTCTTGCTACAACCTAGTCCAACCTACCATAATCATAAGACCTATTCATTGGTCCTCCATATCCTCTTTGTCACTTTGTTTAATTTATTCTCCAAGGTGCAGCCAAGGTTAATCTTAGAAAATCTCAAATCTTTGATGTCATTCACCTACTTAGAATCCTTCAGTGGCTTTCCGTGTCTCTCACGATTATTGTTTAATATGGTCTAGTAGGCCTCACACAACCTGAGGCCTGGCTCCACTTTGTCCTCTGTCCCAGCCATTCTCTCTCTTATTCTCATGTCTTAGTCACACTGGCTGATCCAAGCTCTTTTCTGCCTCAGGACATTTCCACATATTGTTCACTGCCTGGAACACTCTCCAACCCTCCTTCCTATGTCCCCTTAACCAAGCTAACTCATATTTATCCTGCAGATAACAACTAAAAAAATCTTTCAAGGAATAATTTCCTCCTCTCCACCTTACCCACAAACACACTCCCAACTAGGCCCCCAGTTCTGTTTCCAAACTACCCTGAATTCCTCCATTATATTTACAATACAATTTACAATAATCATTTGTTTAAAACTTATGTTCTCTGCGAGAGTGATAACAGGTAGGAAAATTAATCAACAAATCCAGCTGTGCAAATCCCACCCTGCTTAACTGACTTAAAATCCAAATTCCACTTATCTGAGAGAATTTTAATCCCAATAATTAATGGTGGGGTTTGTCCTTCTTTCCTTAGTATTATATAAAAATCTAAGTGGGGTGTCTTATTCTGTCCCAAGGCACTTCAGAGGCCTATCCAGCCTTTGGTATACACTGATTACTGCAGAAAAGCCCATTTTTTTCTTCTCACCTTGTGTCACATGGCCTCCATCTGTTCTGTGCTACACATGAGGCCCTGGGAATCTTTATTGGGAGTGGTGAGAACTCTGTGACCTGGGGCCAGCCTCTCTGGGTACCCTTCGAGTCTTGCCATTGCCAAGGGTACTGCCAAGGAAAAGGGGCAGGACCATTCTGCTGGCAGACCCAGAAGCCTCTGCTCCCACCATCATCTGAGAAATCTCTGTCCTTTCTCAGTGGGGAAGGTATTTCCTTCTCCCCACTTCTCCACTCTTTGTGAGCACAGTCTTTTAGAAAAGCAAAAAGAGGGTTGCTTCCAAAGAGTTTCTACTTTCTGCTTTGCAAAAAAACCCTTTGAGATAAGAAACAAAAGTTATCTGCTTAAAATAAGAAGAAAGAGAATAAAATACAGGAGGAAAGAACACACAAAATAATGTTCGGAGACAATTCATGAGGTCAGTTCTTGCTCATAGAATGTGCTCAACATACATATTTATTGAAAGAAAGAATGGATTTGAACTATTAACTCAATCCTAATATGTGTTTTGTATGTATCTGAGCATGTTAACAGACCTCCTTGCATGTATATGGAAAGAAAAATGTGAGCTGACTTTTATGGGCAGCAAGGAGGGTAACATTTCTAGTCTCTGTGTTACTTATCACGGCGCCACATCCAGTTCCAGCTCCATGGGCAACTGTGTACTTGGTAAAAGAAGAGAAAAATGAATATGTGTTATAAGAGAGTTCCCTATAATACATGAAACCCAGAATGTGTTTTCCATAGGCTGATAGCAGCCTGTCTTCCCCTACAAAGTGGGCAGGGAGTGTGAATGACTGGGAGGTAGAATGAACTGTAGGAGGCCCTTTAGCACACGTGAAGTAGAGCAGAGTGCTTTGGGTATAGTCAGAGTTTAAATCAAGTAGACTCTAACAAATTATGTACTACGGTACTTAGATAACCTCACCCTCAAATGGGCAAAACATTTTCACTTCCCTTTCCCAAAGCTGAGATAAGTTTTGGGAAAGGAGATTTATCATCCTCATTTATAAAGGTCACACATACACAGAGAGAAAAAGAGAGGGAGGGAGAGAAATTGCTTTTGACATAGTTCTTAGCTGTATTTCTTCTTATTTTTCCAGAAGAAATTCAGCAATTGGGCTATGTTTGCAGAAATTCCATTCAGCTCTCTAAGGCTACGTATCATCTAATATATGGTTGATGCTTAAGAATATCAAATAAAGAACAATCATTTCCTGGGAATTGGGCTCTTCCCTAGCTATGAATATTTGGATTTTGCAAAATGTGTCTGTTCCTGCAGCAGTGAAGCCAACCTGAACTTTGGCAAGACGCCTGTCCTACAGGACTGGTTCTTTTAAGAACAAATCCCCCATCTCCAGGAAACACATTTGCTCAAATGTAAGTGGGATCCAATTCAGGTAATTTGCTCCCTCACCACCTTGTGACAATCTTGCTTCTGTTTCTGTGTTTCTTCTGCAGCTCCCCTTCTCCTCTGGACCTGAAAATTGATGCACCATTTCATCTGCACTTTCAGAAATCCAGTTTCCTTTTCATATCCTGTTTTTGGCTCACATGCTGCCTCTTAGCCACTATCTCCTTGGAGTGATAATCTTATAAAGAGTCTCCTCTCTTGCATCAGATTCATATTTGGACCTCAAAGATATCCCCGACCATTCATAGCCCCACTCGAAACAGGTTAGGTCACGCTACCCTGTCTCAGAATTTGAATCTTTATCAAAGAATTCTAATACTGGATTTCTAGTTTTAAAAGAATCTCAGCAAGATATAGGGCTAGCTTGATATAGATAATCTGGCCATCATTCATATCTAATTCATTTCAATCATTGGGAAAGCCAGTTCTTCAACAAAGGTATTCAGCCTTCTTTAAATAAATTCCTTTATTTAATATTCAAACTAGTGCCCAATCAAGCTTTTGTGGCACCCACTCTAAAGACCAGCCAGGAAAATGCTGTTATCCTTTTATTCTAAGAATACAGGATACATTTTCCACAAGGTGATTTAGGTTCTCACGAAAATACATACACCCGGAGGCACTGGATCTAAAGATACAGTCAGCAAGGAGAGGCGTGTCTCCGTCCTCCTCACCATAAGGAAGCACACTTTCTGCTGTTACAGAAGTTGTTTCTCTACACAATTATAACAGGGAAGTGCCCTGACTCACACTTACCAGATGAATGCTGCTGCATTGCATATGCTATATGATGAATGAGGATAAAATCAGGTCACAGAGCATTATTAAAGAGAAAAGTAACATCAACGTATCCAACCATAAAATTACAGCCAAGGATGCTGTCATAAGTCAGCGACTGTTATGGAAATAGCAAGTCTAGTTTGTCGCCCATGTACCTGAAGGCCAGTATTCTATGAGACTGATGTTCACCCAGAAGTGCTCTCCGTTGGTGCCCACCTGTTCACTGACCTCGCCATCCTTCTTCGACCCAGCCCAGACCACCTGACCCACCTTTAGCTTCAACCCTGTTACATCATTAGAAACCAGCTCCAGCCTTAGTGACAAGGAATTTAAGAAGTTCTAGACCAAAATGGTACAGATGAACTTATTTGCAAAGCAGAAATAGTGTCACAGATGTAGAAAACAAACTTATGGTTACCAAGGGGAGAAGGTGGGGGGTAGAATGAATTGGGAGATTGGGACTGACATATATACACTACTATGTATAAATAGATAACTAATGAGAACCTACTGTATAGCACAGGGAACTCTACTCAATGCTCTGTGGTGACCTAAATGGGAAGGAAATCTAAAACAGAGTGGATATATGTATTTGTACAACTGATTAATTTTGCTGTACAGCAGAAACTAACACAACATTGTAAAGCAACTACACTCCAATAAAAATTAATTTTAAAAAATTTATAGACCAATATTTGGATGTGACACTCAATCCAGCCCTGACCTCACCTCATAGACACGCATTCACAATTGCACCTTGGTAGTTTTCTTCTGCTCACTCAAATTCTACAAAAGCATGGCTTTTGAAACCAGATGGGTATAAGTTCTAATCCTATTTCCATGAAGAAGTTTTCGCATCTGACTTCTTGCCTGTAAAATGAAAATAAAACCTGTACTTGTAGGGTTGTTATAAGCTTTCCCTGAGATGGTAAATATGTAATTGCCTAGCAGAGTCTAGCACATGGGAGATGCTTAACTTGTTGCTTTTTAAAATTACCATACTACAATTCTGAAGTTTTCCTCTGGTTTTAGTCTATGATCTTGTTGGTCGAAATTTTCAATATCTCATTTCAAAAATTTCAGCACTCTAATTAGGCATTTATTCTTCTAGGCCTGCACTATCCAAATATAGTACCGTATATTTAAATATGGCTACTTAAATATAAATTTTATTTACTTATTGTAAAGAAAATTAAACATTTAGTTCCTCAGTTGCAGTAGCCACATTTCAAGTGCCCAATGGCCACATATAGCTAGTGGCTACTGTATTGAACAACACAAATAGAGAACATTGCCATTATAGCAAAAAGTTCTATTAGACAGCACTGACATAGACAATATCTAAGGAACTAATATATTTAATTACTTAGCTCTGAAGCATTTCATAACCTTTTCCTCAACATGTCAAAAAATGACAGATGGCCCAGAGGCCATCTGCTTCTATGACACAAGTTATTAAACTTGAAAATTGTTTATGCTTATTTCGGTCACATGAATAATAAGATTCTCAGTTTTGAGCCTTCTATTCTTAGGTTAGGATAGCAGTGCCTAAAAGGAATTAACCTGGGACTTAACTGACCTTTAGAAACAGAAATCACATTAAAGGTCCTTGAAAGATGTTGAAATATTTCCCCTCAAAAATTTGAGTTGAACTAAATATTTTGAGAGATGGGGTCTCAGAGGAATATCAATATCTAATATTTCATGTCCAATTTAATAGTATCCATAACGACTCATGAGAAATCTTCATTTGTTCCAAAGTCTTCCATATGATTCTTTGATGATTTGAAGTGAAACAGAATAAATAAGGCATTCACAGGTTTCCCAGCTTTTATTGCTGGTGTCTTCCTCTTGTTAGCTTCCAAAAGGCCATGGGTTATCCTTCAAGAAAACTCTTTTACTTCTCCAGGAACACTTTCTTCAGATTACTCACCAGCTTAGAGTGAAAAACTACCTCATTAAATGGGGGAAATCATGTGGCATAAAATACCATTCACTCATTCAATCATCATGTATTATTGAGTCCTTGGTATATGTCAGACCTTGGCTAGATGCTGGAGATACAGTGAAGAACAAAATAAACATGTCTCTTTTGTATGGTGCTTATGGATGAATATTCTAATTCAGCCTGACAGATTAATACAACTATAAGAATTTTTAGTTGCTTTTATTTTCTCACCCTCAGGCTAAATGGTTTATTCTTCTGTTGCCATGTGTATGGAAGAAGGAATATTCTGTTCCACAAACAGTTTCATAGTCAAGTCAAAATTATATTCTTCAAAGCCACCCAATCCTAGTCTGAGTTAACCAGCTACAAATTTGGGCTAAGTCACCAAGATGGAAAATATGTTTCACCTCATAAACCAACTGTAATTAATTGGTATTGGTATCTGAGCTATTCTGAGAAGCTGTACTGAGAAAGATATTAAGGCCAGATTTAGTGGGGTCGGGGAGTGTTGTGATCTATTAACAATATCTTCCATGAGTTCAAGGGATTAGAGTATGACAGGTATGCCCAGTTTCTTGCAAAGCCTGGGGGAAAATGAGAGGGGTGGTGGGACGGAGTATTATCCCAGAGCAAGGCAAGCAAGGGCAGACACAGAAGCCTGGAAAAGCATCAAGTTTAGATGACTTGTCTTCAAACCACCCATGTGTTCTTTGGTGGCTCCCAATCTGAATCAAAGTCTTATTCTTTCTGCTATTAGCTTCTCTAAAAAAAACTCCTTCTCTTCTCAACTTTCTCCAACCAATTTGTTCACATACAAATCATCTTGTTATCATTAACATTAAACTTGACAGTCTTAAAATTCAACTCTAAATTTGATGGGTTCTTCATTTACAGAGAACTAAATTTTGAAATTACCAATTAAATGAAATTAGTCATGTACTTAGATCACTAACATAAAGTCCCACCCAAACTGTTTAGGAGAATTCTGTCAAGAAAGCCACATATATCTCAGGATGTGTTTTTCTCCATTAAAGTGAACAAGAGGATGAATATGTGTTTAGTGCACAAAAGAGAGAACAATAAAGCAAACTATACTGTGATATCCTATTCCCCCTAAAATGTTCAATTTCTCATTTCTATGCCATAAATACTTAAGTACTCCCTAAAATGTTTATTCAAAAAAAAAAGCATGAAATCTCCTTTTCCCTCCACCAACATATATGTGTGTATGCGTATGTGTAGGCTAATGATAAAACAGAAGAATAGAAACTAGCTATAAAATTACCAATGACCAATTCACTGCAATGTCTGGCATATCATCCTCATAACTCTGTAAAGTTACTTAATGTAGTGAAGAGATGAGTTGCTTCATGCCTATAATTTGTGTAGTAGAGGTCTGTTCATCTTTTAAGATGTATACTGTATGAAGAGGGTAATAGTACTTATATATTTTAAACTAAATGGCAAATGAAAAAAAGAAACATGCAAAAAAGAGGATAATGGCCCAAATATACTCAAATAACAAACACAAATAACCTCATCATACAGAACTCTGAGTCAAAAGAGCTGAATATTTGTCTATCCCTGCCCCCTTGTGGTAATATGTACCTCTCACGTAAGATAAGCAAATTTTTAGAGGAGGGAAACAAACACTTGAGGTTTGAAAACAGACAAGAAAAACGTGAAAGCAGAAAGGAATTCTTATACTTAATACATGACAGAATAATTTTATTTCCATCAGCATGTGTATACTTAATGTAACATCTGTGCTTAATTCTTAAGAGCTACGGTACAAGAACAGTTATAAATGCAGACTCTAAATTAGTCTGAGACAGAAACAAATAGCAAAATTACAGTTCATTTTTATTTTAGGTTTTCAAAGTTCTGAAATGGTACTTATGCAGAGCTATGTTTTACCAAGAGACTATATAGGATTAAATGATATATGACACTCAATCACAATGATGAATGTTTATTGAAAACCTTCTTACTATATGCCAGGCTCTGGATCAGATCTCCGGAAGTACATGATAAGCAATCATAAACGTAGTCTTTGCCCTCATGGGGTTTATGCCTTGCAAAGAAAAGAGACAAGCAACAAATAATCACAATAAAAAATTACAGTCTCAAAGTGGTGTTTGAAGAAGAGGATATGGTTGTATGAGAGCCAATAATGAAATGCATCTAGCGGTGGGGAGGCTGCAGAGAAAGAAGGTCAGGAAGGCTGTGCCTGTGGAGGGGTTAAAGAGTATATGAGAACTCTCTGTACTTTCTGCTTAGTTTTACACTTTTCCACACTCTTCCACTAAGTTTTATAAACCTAAAACGGATCTAAAAAATAAAGTCTACTAAAAAAAAAAAAAAAAAGAGAGGAAGAGGAGCTTCATAGCAAAGGGCACTGGGGTAGGTAGAAAAAGGCATGCACAGAAAAGTACACCAAAAAATCCCAGGGTCTTAAAAGGTCAATGCCTGAAGCCCAAAGAAGGAGCAAGGTCTCCAAGAAACATGGAATGATATTCAGGGGCTAAAACTTGCATGATCATGTGAACCATGTTATGAATTTAGGTCATTAGGAGTAATGTGGAGCTATTAAAATGTTTTAAGAGGATAGCGATAAAATCTGATTTGTATATTAGAAATATATTGAATATTTTAAAATAAAGCTTAAGAAAAGAGGAGATGAGGGAGACAAAATAACATACTACTTTTATTAAGTTGTCATACATTTAGTGGGTGCTTACTAGGTGTCAGACTTTCTTCTAAGCTTTTAGGTATAAAAATTTAGTTCACACAACCCCATAAGATAGGTAACAGACTGTGATAGTACTTTCAACAAGAGGTGATGGAAGCTTAGACTAAAATGGTAGCAATGGAAAGGAATGATGAAAATATATTTGACAAGTATATGGAAGAATCAATGATGAGTTGAATTTGGAGACTGACAAGGAGAGAGGGGCATGAATAACTCCTTGGTTTCTGGCTTATGCCATTGGAGGGAAAGTTGGTACCATGTCCTAAAATATGAAACTTCAAAGAAGATCAGAGCATTGGAGTGGTGGGGGGAGAAGAGAGGAATATACTTCTGGTCTTGGAAACATTGAGTCTGAAGAGTTTCTGAGACATCCAAGTGCACGTGGGGTATGCCCATGGAGATCTGGGTCACGTCTAGAGCCACGGACTGGTAAATTATTTCCTCAAAGATAATGACTGAAGCCATGGCAAGATGAAATTGCCTAGGGATAGAACATAGAAAAAAAGTATAGAACTAAGCCTCGGCCAGGGAAAAGAAGGTGAACCTGAAAAGAGGAAAACAAACAACAAACCTCTGACCAGAGAAGCTTAAAGTATCTTGGTTGTAAAAGGGTTAGCAGACATCCCTTAAGAAGAATGCCAGGAGGAAGAGAGGCTTCAATGAACACAAGAAAGTTGTAGAAATTGGAGAAAGGTGCAGAGTACAGGCAAGTTTGCTGGTGGCAAACAGTGGACAAAGTCACTAAAACTCAGTTCACCAAATGGCTAATTCACTGACAACCAACCCAATAAATACTTTGGCTTGACAAAAGATAATCTTACAGGTTTTAAAAATAATATTTGATTTGATGACTGAATATGAAATAGTTCATATGTAGTAAGCAAAATCTTAGTTTTCATATGGGAATTCTCAACTTATACTGATTTTTACTCCTTTATAAAATGTCATTTTATATTGAGCCAACCTTTTAGCATTCATCTGTTAGCTTTCATAGTATTTTTACTCCATTTATTTTTTACCTTTCTTTACCATCTTTTTATTTGGTCCATTGTGGTCATTTCTTTTCATTGTTTTTTGCATTTTCAAGAATCATTTTCGAAATTGCTACCAACCAAGTCAAGATACCCTAGTTTTTCCTCAATAGAAGTTGCATTTTTAGTTTTATGGAAATGTGATTTTTTAACTAATTCTGATTCTTTTAGATAAATTTAAATTTAATTCTAAAGTTAACTTAAACATTTCATTTAATTAAAATTTAATTTAATTTAAAATTCTGATTTATTTTAATGCCTGTGAGTTTAAATTTAAAGTTTACTCTTAATTAAAGTTTAATTTAATCTTAAACTTTAAATGCTAGAGATATAAAAGGAAGGCTGGTATGCCATTTGAGGAAATGGCAAAAGAAATAGAATTCTTAAAGTTTACTGAAATAGAAAACGACATTCAGAGATAGCTGAAAATATTTCAGAGGTAGACAAATGGTCTCATTAAATATAAAACAGGGCAAAAAGGGGGGAGGTTGGAAAACAGCTTCTCCTTTGAGAATTTTTTTTCATTAATACTGATGTTGTTTTTCTAACCTTTAGCATTTATAGTTTTTATTTTTGGTCAGGTTCTCAGATGATATATCAACATTAAAAAGTTAATATGCAGAAAATCATATTTCATCACTGGGAACCAAACTTAAACAGCCAAACCATTTGGAATAAATTGATGAATTTGGTAACTTTGATGAACCCAGTCATTTGGCAAATGGCCTTTCAGTGAACTGGACTATTAGCAAATATACTTGCAAATTAGGGAGTGTGCAATTCACTGTAACAAAGACAAGCTTCCTTTTTTCAAAACTCTCACAATCTAGAAGGAGAGGTGAATCCTCAAATAGTTGCAAACCTTCTGACAAATATTTTTCTGAGAATGACAAATAATGTACCTTCAGCATTCAATGCTCAGGAGGCATGGATAATGGCAAATGGTAGGTAATGATGAATGAACAAAAGCCTCTCAAGTTGAATTATATTTAGGAAATGGAATTTCTTGTTAATTAACAAGACTTAGAACTTGATTGGGTATAGGGGATGACTGAAGGAGCAGATCCAAAAATGATGTGCCACTTCCAACATGGACAAATGGGCAAATTGCCAAAATGGGGAAATTTAGAGGGAGAACTGCTAGAAGGAAAGAGAGGTTATACATTCAGTTTTAGAAATGTTAAGTTTGAGCTGCCCGTGCAGCATCTAAATTGGGAATGTCAAATAGAATTTGATTAAATGGTTATAGAAATCAAAAACAATGGGTAGACTAGATAAAGGTAGGAATACGTGGCATATATTTTGTAATTGAAACCACAGGAGTGAATGATATTAACAGCAGAATATTTAGAGTAAAAAAACATAATAATTTGGGGTAAGAACCCTGAGGAATACCAACATGTAAGACATAGAGGAAAATGAACCCCCAAAGTTAGGCTGAGAAAGAGTGGTTAGAAGAGTAGTGTGGAGTGAAAAGTTTGCTAAAGAAAGGAGAGCATGTTTCAGGAAAGAGAGAGCAGTCAACGGAACTAAATATTTCAGAAAGGTTGAGTGATATAAGAAGTAGGCAGTCTCCATTGGACGTGTTACCAGAAAATAGGAGGCAAACCATTTGAGTGGTGAGGATGTAAGCCACGTTTCTTGAAGGGTGAGAGTGAGGAAATAGAGACTGCAAATGAAGGTAATGAAGGAGGGAACAGTAGTTTCAGGGAATGGCTTTTCTCAAGACTGTGGGGATATAAGCATGTTTAAACGCAGACAGAAAGTGAAAATAGAGTGAGAGAGTTTAAAGATGTATGGAGGTTCTACCATGCTTGCTTTTTGAACAAACTGCTTAAATTTTTCTGCTCTTAATTCTTCTGCCTGCAACATGGAGATGCGAAATCGTGCCTACTTCATGAGGTCTAATGATATAATCCATGCAGAGCTTCACATATTGCCTGGCACACACTAATCAATAAATACTGGTTAATACTCAATAGCAAGAGTATGACTGGAGCAGGAGGAAAGGAGAGAAATGGGATTTGGATCCACGTTTATGTGTAGATTTGGTAATAGGAAGTTAACAAAGTTTCAGTCTCATAACTACTGTTTTCTCTGCCAGGTAGAGAATGGAAGAAATGGTAGTGGAATCAGTGGCTTAGAAAGCAAGAAAAAGGATTGTTTTCCTCGCATCTAGGGGAGGATGGAAGGAAGTAAAGAAACTAAAATTTATCACGTGTCTTCTATGGACATACATTAAAATAAATGCTTTGTTTACATTATCTCATTTAGTCCTCGAAATAAAGTAGCTATTATTCCCATGTCATAGATGAGCAAACTGAGGTTTCTAAACCTCAGTCCAGAAGGGTGATAGGGGTCTTTCCCTAGAGTCATTTAAGAACTCAGGCTGATAAAATCTCTACCGTTTTCAACAATATGGCTTCCAAGTTTGGCATAGTCATCTCCAGTCAAGAAAAAACTTAGAAAGAAGTTTTTTTGTTAATCTGTTGTTGTTATTGTTGTTGTTTCTTTGTTTCTTTGTTTGCTGGTTTATTTGTTGTGGGCCAGGAAGATGGTATGGACCAGACTCAGAAGGGATACCCATAACTTGAATTCCTATGCCATTGACTAGAAGTCAGCCACACGTTACAGCCAGCGGTCTCTGCCACTGTTTGTTTAATTGTTTGAGGAGTATTGGGAGCAGGCAGGAAGATAAAGAATTTATTTTAGAACCATTGCATTTAAGAATAATTTATGCGTATTCAAGTGGAATTTCACTTGTAGAAGTAGAGCTTAAGGGAGAATCTCCATGGAGATTTGAGGAAAACACTGAGTATTGCATAAAGTAAACAAGACCACCAAGCTTTGAAATAAGTAAGATTGCCCAAAAAAGATATTAGAGTAGCCATAGAATCTTAATATTTTCTTAGATAAAATAGCACTGAGAGAATCCTTACCTACTGATTTAAAAATTAGTAAGGATAAAATGGGAAAATAGGTCCCAAATTGCTAAGCAAATACATAGAATTATTATTTCATAAAATACAGTAAAGAACTAAAGAAGTAAGAATAGGTCACAGTCTATAATACTGTGGTTCTCTTTTCAACCTTCTTTTTTTCTGCTAATAAATGTATTTGCTATGCAATTAAAAACCATGTAACAAAGGAGAAATTCCAGTCAAACATATGTGGGCTATTTAGGAGCCAGAAATAGTTATTGGTGTTTCCTGGAAACCAGCTGAGAATCTCTACTTAGTTTTTTTCTATTGTATTTGAATCAGTTTCATGATATAGTTCATGCCATATCTCTGGTAACTGTGTAAGCAAATTTAAAGCAAGAAATAAAACAAACAAACAAACTCACAATCTTAATGGAGATAATGCTCAACTTCACAAAACCATATAATTCTTCCAGAACAAATTCCTCCATGAACAGCAAGTGTAGTAAAAAGAGCAATAGACTTATATTTTTGTTCTAGTTCTGTTAATATCTACTTGAATAATTTGGGGAAAGTTACTTTCCTTTGGGGGACTCTGCTTTCCCATCTGTAAAATGACTCAAGTTTTAGCTAGATTAGATTCAGTTTATGAAACATTTATTTGATGTTTATTGCCAAACTCTCTGCCAAGTACTAGGGATATAAAGATGACTGTGATATAATTCTGGTGCTAAACTGTTTACGGACGTTCCTCTTTCTTTCCTGGGTACATGGAAGACTAATATTCCCAGTTCCACTCTCATTAGACAAAACCCTATGATTAGTTATGGCCAGTGAAATATGAACAGCAAAGACCTGTGCCAGTTCAGCATGAGGCAGTTTCTAACCTCTCTCTTCTGCCATGCAAGTCATAGAAAGCCCTCGTACTGGGAAGGTGAAGGCTCAAATTTGAGTGTTGGGAAAACTGGACAGCTACGTGCAAAAGAATCAAATGGAGGACTTTCTCACACCATATACAAAAATATACTCATAGGTCAAATACCTAAATATAAGACCTGAAACCATAAAACTCTTAGAAGAAAACATAGTCAGTATGCTATTTGCCATTGATCTTAGCAATAGTGTTTTTCAATATAGCTCCTCAGGCAAGGGAAACAAAAGCAAAAATAAACAAATGGGACAACATCAAACTAAAAAGCTTTTGTATAACGAAGGAAACTATCAACAAAACAAAAAGGCAGCCTACAAATGGGAGAAGATACTTGCAGATGATATATCCGCTAAGGGGTTAATATTCAAAATATACAAAGAACTCATATAACTCAAAATCAAAAAAACAAACAACCAGATTGAAAAATGGGCAGAAGACATGAACAAACATTTTTCTGAAGAAGAAATATAGATGGCCAACAGATCATGAAAGGATGTTCAACATCACTAATCATCAGGGAAATGCAAATCAAAACCACAATAAGATATCACTTCACACCTGTCAGAATGGCTATTATCAAAAAGACAATAAATAACAAATGTTGGCGAACATGTGGAGAAAAGGGAACCCTCATGCCCTGTTGGTGGGATGTCAGTTGGTACAATCACTATGGACAACAGTATAGAGGTTCCTCAAAAATTAAAAATAAAGCTACAATATAATCCAGCAATCTCACTTCTGGGATTTTCCCAAAGAATACAAAAACACTATTTTGAAACAATATTGCACCTAGATGTTCATTGCAGCACTATTTACAAGAGCCAAGATATGGAAACAACCTAAGCATCCATCAATAGATAAATGGACAAAGAAGTTGTGATATATATATACACACACACACACATACATACACACGCACATACATATATACAATGGAATACTACTCAGCCATAAAAAAGAATGAAATCTTGCCATCTCTGGTAACATGGATGGATCTACAGGATATTATGCAAAGTGAAATAAGTCACACAGAGAAAGACAAATATCATATGATAGCACTTACATGTGGAATCTAAAAAACCAAACAAATGAACAAACAGAACAGAAACAGAGTCATCGATATAGAGAACAAATAGGTGGTTGCCAGAGGGGAGGGGGCATGGGGAGTGGAGAAATAGGTCAGGGAGATTAAGAGGTACAAGCTTTTAGTTAAAAAATAAATGAGTCACAGGGATGACATGTAAAGCATGGGGAATATAGTCAATTATATTGTAATAATTTTATGTGGTGACATATGGTAACTATACTTATTGTGGTGATCATGTAATATATAGGAATATTGAATCACTATGTTGTGTACCTGGAACTAACATAGTGTTGTAGATCAATTATACTTCAATTTTTAAAAAGAAAGGGAAGATGTGTAAGGTAAGGGTGAGTGTGGAAGCCTAAATGAAGCAACTGGAAATATTGCACTGAGACAGAAGAGAAGACAGTTAAGGATGAGACCTTAGGGAGCGCTAACATTGAAAAATTAGATAAAGACAAGTTAATAAAGAAAACTGAGAAGAGACGACCAAGAAGAAGAGAAAAAGCTGTAAGGAAATGGTGAACTGGAAACCCAGAAAGGAGAATTTTCCAAGAGGGTCAGAAATTGCCTATAAAGTCACTTACTGGGAAGTCATGAGATGTGATATGAGAAGAGGCCTTTGGATTTGAAATTATGGAAGTCTTGAAGACAGAAATCCAGATTTTAGTCAATTGAGAAATGAAAAGGTGGTAAAATATGCATTTATCAAAGGGTGTCTTGTGAAACATTTGCTGCACAAAATGCTTCCCCAAAAGACAGAGGGGTTCATGATTAAATACATTTGAGGCATGCTGCATACTCTATGCCTATAAGGAAATTTCTTAAAGATCTCTTCATGATTTTCTCACTTTGAAGGATGAGAAAAGGAAAAAAAAAGCTATCATTTGCTTACAAACTGATAATACCAAAGTAAGATAGCAAAAATAATATCCTAGGACTGGTCCACAAGTATTGACCAATAATGTTTAGTTTCTACTAATGTTTAGCTTCTACTGTCACTAAATTTTGTGTCACTAAGCAAACTAAAACACTTGACTAGGGAAGAATTAAGATAAATTTTTAATTGAATATGTTTTAAAAATACAAGAACCAATAAAATATGTTTCACTTCTGATGTAACAATTTGTAGGGAAGTCAGATTGCCAGCCTGATCACAATTATGAGATGTTTGACTAGCCAGTTTTCATAATTTCCCTTTCTCTGATCTGTAAAATGAAAATAAGAATAATATCTATTTCATGGGGTTTTTTAAGAAGTCAATGAGATAAAACATGGAAAGCATTTAGAATATTGCCCAGCACATAGACAATGCTTAATAAATATTAACTATTATTATTACCTTTACTGTGAAAGTTTCCATATCTCCTCAGGATCAAGCTGGCATATAGCAGAAAACTCAAATAGTCTGGACTCCCCGGTGAAGTGAGGTTATTGGCCATGGGAAGTCAATTTAGCATTAAAGCATAATCTTCACACTAATAAAGCATAATAGTGACTGAGGAACCATTACCTTTGGTAACTTCGATTGCAGATGGAGAAATCTGTACTTGAGAATGAACTCTCAATATAGCCCTGACCCTTACAGAAGAACTACACTTGCGGGATTTTCTCATTTAACCCACCTGATTTCATGAAAATAGAATAATCTAATGCATATTCCTAGCTGGGGTTCACACCTAAATGCACACGTCCCCAGCTGAGTGGGTAAGAAGTCTATGCTGTCCTATCATTTCTCTAACCATTGGATTAAATCATTCCTCAAGGAATCTGTTTTCTGAAAGGATACTAGGATACTATAGAAAAATGTTTCGGCATTTTCATAATTAAAGAGCAATTCTTTAAATCTTAATGTGAATTAAAAACTTGAACATAAAATCTGCTCTGCAGAAAATGGGATTATACATGCTGCTGCTGACAAAGGACTCCCTGCCTGAGAATTTACACCACGTGATAGCAGGGGCTGTGAACATCCTGAGAGCTTTCCTCTCAAATCTCCCAGACTGAGCACTGCCTCCTGCACAGTTTTGTTTTGTTTTTTTTTAAACATAGGATTTTAACTCATTTTTACTTTTAATGTCAGATTTATTCTGAGGCGATTTACAGAATCATCATTAAACAGAAAAAGTGAAGTCTCGTCTTCCTCATATTGCAATAAAAATAAATATCGGAAATTATCAGCAACATGATTGTGATAAATAGGTTGTCTAGATTTGAAATCCTTGCTCTAGAACTGCACTGAATTCCCCTTAGAATGTTTTTGGAGGTGGATTTTTTTATATCTGCCATCTGAGTTTTTTATATCTGCCAACCTTAGAAAGCATAGTACGCCTTCGCCTGTCTGTCCAGAGAGAGCTCCGCGTTAGCCCGCAGTGATGCGCGCACCTGAGGACGGCGACCTAACAGCCCCCCGGTTTCTGTCCCACCGAGTCAACGGACTCTTTCTTCCCTCCTCTGACACCTTCAAAGCCTAAAAGGAGGCAACCTACTCACCGACACTTCTATAATTGTACCACACATCTCTGCTTTCCAGGGCGGAGAGAAGTGTTTTAGAACAGAGACATGTCAATCTAGTACCCTATTGTTATTTTGTGTTGTTTCCAATTTCCATCACCTTCCCTCCAATCAGCCACACCAGAAATAGTCAACTGGCTAAGTTTCTTTTGTACCTAACATGGAAGTTATATAAAGAATAGAGTAAGATCAGTCTTATATGCCCTGAGTCCATCACTACTTTCACAGGGCCAATTTCTATTTATTCTTCAAGTCTCCTCGCGTGTAACTCACGGAGGGACACTTTCTCTTAACCTTCCTTCCTCTCCCAACATACACACCCGTCTAGAATAGGTCCTTCTAGGCAATGTTCTGAGAAACAATGTAATTTTTCTTTGTGGCATTTAACATAATTGTAATTCAGTTTTAGTGTTTAGTGTTTTAGTGTTTTTTAGTTTTTCTCTCTCCCGCTAGACTTTTACCTGCCTATGCTTACTACTCAATGAGTGTTTATTGAATGGATGGATCATTGAGGCTAATAGCTTTTATTAAAGAAGCAAGACTGATGAGATTATGGCGGTACCCAGGTTTCAGTTATCAATCTGAGGTGTGATGAGAGTGAAACAGGGATAAGACATTGCATCAGTTTGGCGTTTAGGAAAGCGTTTAATCTAACCATAATTCATTTCATGAGCCTGACCCTTTAAGTTTTAAATGCAGCAACCAAAATTGATATGATCATATCCTTGGGAATATTATTTCTCCCCTGTTATTGTTTTCTGTAACTGACCAGAACATTAAAATGTGATGTCTGCTTTTGTAGCCAATCACTTAGGGTACAAAGTACCACTGCAAAATAGCCCATAGAGGAGAATAAAAATTTACTACCACCCTCCATTTGTTTCCCTGATCAATTGCCTCTCACGGCTACTCTGTGCTGTCTCCCCTGTGTCCTCTGCTGCTGATGTCTTTCCTGGCGCCTCTTTCTCTGCTGGGCATCCTCTCTGTACTCATGCATTTTACCACAGGCATACAAACCGCTGGAGGATTGCTCTGTATGGATTTTCCACTGTATGGGAGACTCAGAGCACATCATTAACCCCAGACTGGCCTACTGACATTTACAGAACTGCCCCCTCAGTAGTGCTCCCTCCCCTTATCAGCTGGCATTTGCTCAGAAAATGCAAGCAGTTACAGTATTGTCCCGAGGTAAACATAATTAGGAAATCAAATCCTCGGAGGAAAAAAATATCCACAATAATGCTTTCCAAAGCCAAATATAAATGACTTATTAAAAATCGTCCATATTCATTTGTCAGTCTGATTTCCCAAATTTAAAATCTCATTTAACACATCTACCTTTCTTTGGTGGTACTTAAAAGGTTATTTGAAATGTTCATAACGACAAATTCTCAAAGTCTTTCAGAAATCAAAATATCAAGGACAAATGTATGAAAGGGTAACAAGGCAGTTGTAAATGTTTTTCCTCTAAATAGATTGCCAAATTTCTTCCCACTGAATAAAATCAACCATGGTGAATGGGTTCCGCTAGAAAATATTAATAAACTTGATAATGAAATTAAGTCAATAAACACTTATTAGCTGCCTGATGTGTATCTAGCATTGATTAAATGTAAAAATGAATAAATTATTAATTCCTCTATTCCTCAGTATCTTCATCTGCAAAATGATGATAATAACAATACTTACCTCAAGTATTTATTGTAAGTATTACATGAGTTAGTACATGTGGAGCATGTAAGGCAGGGCCTGGCATCTAGTAAATGCTCAGCAATGATAGCTACAATTATTTTTATTTACAATAATGAAGAGGATTCAACTTAGTGGGCAAGACAAATGTAAGCATATAAACATGGACCTCACTGTGGTTGTTCAGGCTGTTTCCAGGGTTTTCTCAAACCTTATTTGCCTTGACAATACAATTATATGAGGAACAAGTCTAGTACAGATCTGACCCAGCATTGGACACCTCAGAGACTTTAAACCAGTAAAATAAGGTCTTGGTCGAACCTCTTTCTCCCCTCCACTCATTTCCAGAGAAAACTTGGAAATATCTCTTTCTGAAGGAGACCCAAGTTTCCTACTCTCTCTATCCTAAATCACTTTTTGACTATCCTAAAGTGAACCTAACTATTAGGTTAACCCTGAACTTTTGTGTATTTGCTCCTTTTGTTTTTCCATTATTTGGCAATCTATAGAATAGGGGTAATTATAAAAACAACAAGCATTTATATAATCCTATGAGCCAGACACCCTTCAAGCACTTTTCAAATATTAATTCATTTACTTCTCACAATAACAATTATTATTCCCAATTTACTGTTAAGGAAATTGAGGCACAGAGAGATTAAGCAACTTGCCCAAGGTCACACAGTTGATTAGCCAGGATTTGAAAGCGGTCAATGCTCTTAACCACATATTATACACTGGTCCTTATCCCACTCCATCCTCACCTAGATAATAAATTCTGCCTAAGCCAAAAGTTCTGGTGTTTCAAGACCAGAAGTCCCAGGACCTCCTTACATGGGACTGAAAAGCATTTGCTTTACCCAGTTTAACAAAGTTTGTGTGGTTCCTATGACTAAGCTCACCATACATCCAGCCTGTCCAAGACAGTCTAAGTGTGCACCTATTGTCCTGATGATAATTATAAATAGAATCCCCTTTCACTTTCAATGGTATCCACCTAGATAATTTAAACAATATGTCTGATATTTAACAATATGTCTGAAAGTGAGAAATGAGTCTGTGTGTATGTGTGTGGTTCCCCTAAGATTTTGAGTTCTTTATCTTTAAAATATTTTGCTGTTTTTTCTTGAATTTGTCTTGCACAGATTTCTATCTTTAAAACTAAATCAGAATACTCATCCATCTCAGAAGTCCCCTGGCAGAAGGGCTAAGAGGGTATAAAGGAGTAATGGACCTTTACACCTATGACACAAAGTGTTGATAATAATTTTAAGTAGAACTCAGCTAGTCTCCCATTTTCTGCTTAGTTCATGAATTGTTGTTGAAGTTGTTTTGTAAAAGGCATTTGAATGTATCCTTGATCAAATATTGTTAGTCATTTTTGATTTGTCTTTTAATCTCTAGGTCGACATATTCACTTGCCTGGTCATTAAGTAAGACAGGAGCATCCTTTTCTGATTCATGAAGTTTCTGGGGGTGGCCTCAAGGCCTTCATGTATTTTTAGGGCATATACAAAGTCATGGATTACTGTTTCCCCTACTGAACTTTCATTTCTTATTGTTCTGGTTCAGTTGTCCTTGATGCTGCTTTGTTTTATGACTTTAGCTTATCTTCTCTTAATGCAAAAATAAATAAAACCCACAATTAAACTTCTTTTATATGCCTTCTGGGTATCTTCCGGCCACTTAGCATTGTTTTAAAAACAGAGTGATATCCTATTAGAGATTATAAGTAGATTTCTGACTAGAATGCCCTTCTTGTTTTCTCCCTCTGGTGAGGTCTTACCTATCCGTCCAAGTCCACGTCAAATATCTTCTCTTCTGCGAACCCTGTAGACAGAATTAATTGCTACCCCATCTGTGATACTGGGGTTTTGTTCATCTCGTATTATGATTTTGCCCTCATCTGTCACCTCCCTCAACTGTGAGCTCAGTCAGAACAAGGACACTTACTCAATTTTATATCCCTCCCTTGGGCCTACCACAAGGTCTGAAATATATGTATTCAAGAAATATTTGATGAACGAATAGCATTTTATCTTATACAAAGTTATTTCAAAAATATTGCATTATCTTAGCTCTATAGCAATCTTATATAGTATAAGATTATAAATGTCTCCATTTCACTGATGGGAAAGCTGAGAAATCCTGGAAAGTAAAGCATATGGAGAGAGGCTGCAAACCACTCTGTAGGTTTCCAACTAAATAGATTTATATAAATTATCCATGACAATTTTCCATGGCCATAAAGAAAATTTTGATTTAATAACAACTATTTGATATGACAATTTTTTTCTAGCATCCAGAAAAGACTTTTGACAATGTTTTTCTGTTTTTTTTCTTTATAGTAACGGAGTTATCAGATCTACTATGAGCTTCACTGTGGCAGCTTCACATGACACAAAATGTTCGGGTCACAGGCTATACTTCTGTAATGACATGTCAAGGAACACAGGCCTTGGAACTTTATTTCCCGAGTAGGTTTTCCATTACTTTTAGAATGGCCTCCAGAGTTGATTGGCCTCCAGAGAGAAGACCTTGGTCAATCTTCATGATGCCAGCTCACCAGGAAAATGCCCAGGCAGCAACAGACCATAGCTTAGGCAACATGGGTAAGACTGCTCTCAGACATTGAAATTGTCTAAGCTCCCTTTGGAGGGGTCCAATCCTTTTCACCTTAAATCACTCATTTATTTTTCTCTCTAAAGAAGTTGGGATGCCAGAAAAATACATTGAAAAATAAAATGTCATTTGCGCTTGACCTCTGAATAAGAAGCAATGTGAATTTACTAAATTTATTCAACTTAATTACTAAATGTATTAAATATATACAGATGATCCTTGAACAACATAGAAGCTAGGGACACTGACCCTTTGTGGAGTCCAGAATATTCATAACTTAGAGTCAGCCTTCCATACAGATGCAGTTTCTTCATATCCGCAGTTCCACATCCATGGATTCAACAAGCCACGAGTCATGCAGTGCTGTAGTATTTACTATTGAAAAAAACTACATATAAGTGGACCCGTACAGTTCAAACTCATGTTGTTCAAGGTCTACTGCAATATATATAATATTGTTTTACATATATTATTATATATAGATATTAATATATATTTTACCTTCTCTATATATTATTAATATCACTTTTAGTCCATGAACACAAAATAAATTAAATATATAAGCAAAAGAAAAAGATCAGCAAATTAAGTTGCATTGTGCCATAGTAAGAAGAGTTCTGAAATAGGCAAGTCAGGGGTGTTTGTTCTTTCAACCAGCGTTTACTGAGCACCTGTTATGTACCAGGCACTGTGTTACATGTTAGAGATTCAGTACTAGGTGAAATAGACATGGTCCCTGACCTCACAAAGCTTACATTCTTACAGAGAAGCCAGACTTTGAACACATAATTGCAATAAAGCATAAGTGCTAATATCCAAAGAAGGCAAGGGAGGCCTGAAGAAGGGATATTTTAGCTTGGATTAATGGATAAATATTTGTTAGTTTGGCAAAAGAGGGAAAGGAAGAGAGGGAAATGAGGAAGAGCACTTCAGGTTGGGAAAGACAAGGAGACTAATGCAAGCATACTGCAGCATTTTCCCTTTGCCTATGGGAGACTAAATCTGACTATTTGAGTAACCAGAAGAAAATTAAAAATATAATAGGGAGAGAGTTAAAGCCTGAAGAGGTAGACAGAATACAAATCCCTGTAAGTACCTTTTAAGTTGCGTTAAGTTGCTAGGACTTTAACACATTCAGAACCATGGTATGCATTGGTTTTAAGCAGGGTAGTGGCCTGATAGACCAACCACTGACTGCTGTATAAAAAGGGGATTGGGGACTTCCCTGGTGGTGCAGTGGTTAAGAATCCACCTGCCAATGCAGGGGACACAGGTTCGAGCCCTGGTCTGGGAATATCCCACCTGCCGCAGAGCAACTAAGCCCGTGCGCCACAACTACTGAGCCTGTGCTCTAGAGCCTGCGAGCCACAACTACTGAAGCCCGCATGACACAACTACTGAAGCCCATGCACCTAGAGCCTGTGTTCCACAACAAGAAAAGCCACCGCAGTGAGAAGCCCACACACCAAAACATAGAGTAGCCCCCGCTCACCGCAACTAGAGAAAGCCCGCGTGCAGCAACAAAGACCCAACACAGCCATAAATAAATAAATTTATCTTTAAAAGGATGGGGGGATTGGAGGGACCAAGGATGGTGGTAAGGAAGCCATTAAGCAGGCTATTATAAAGTCCCAGTATAATAGGTGGCAAAAATGGATATAAAATATTCCTCTCCCTCTATCCACAATCTTTGGTAGTGCCTTGTCACAATGAATTAGTGGCTCTGCATGGTATTAACAAATATAATGCAAACCAAGGCTTGAAAAGCACTTGTATGTCAGGGCTTCTTCTCTCTTACTGCACTTGGAATCCTGAGACCACCATGTCGATGAGCCCAAACTAGCCTGCTAAAGAATGAGAAACCACAGGGAAAAGAACATCGGCATCCTAGCCAAAAGTCATCCAGCTATCAGCTGACAGCCTGCCCACCACTAGATATGTGAGTGGGGCAATGGTAGATCACTAAGCCACCAGCGAACTCACTAGCAGATCAAGGACACAAGAGAAAGCCTAGCAAAGATTATCCAAACTTGTCCAGATGCAAAGCACTGTCTGGCTGACCCATATAATTGTAAGTTAAGTAAAATTATTTCTATTTTAAGCCACTAGGTTATGGGGAAATTTGTGTTATGCAGCAAACACTAACTGATACACCTAGCAAGTTTCAATCAAAAGAACTCCACGATTTTTGGCTTGGACCAATAGGTAGATGGTAGGGCCTACTGGCTGAGCTCCAGGATAGTAAAGGAGAAAAAGATATGGGGATGAAGACAGCAAGTACAATTGTGAATACATAGAACCTGAGGCGGTTGGAAAACATATAGGCAAGGATGTCAAACAGGCCATTGGATAGATGGCTGGAGAACACCCAAGAGAGATCCAGGCTGCAGGCACAGATTTGAGATTTGTTGTTGTAGACATTGGGATGGAACTCATGGTAGATAAACTTCCATAAGCATAAGAGGGAGAGTAAAAAACCTAAAGGGCCCTGATAACTTCTATATATGTCATTTTGGACAAGTTACTCAACAGCTCTGAGCCTATTTTATCACCTGCAAAATGATGTAGTGTTAACTGACTTACTGAGCAATATTAAAGATTAAATAAAATTTATTTTGTTTGAATCATCTGACACATATTAAGGCCAAAAAAATTTTAATTACCTTCCCATCACTTACAATCAAATTACCCAATGATATATTACTGTTGATTTTGCTCCCTGTTTTGTATTCTTGAATATTTGTGGATTGGTGATGAGTTTTAATTGCAGTAAGAATATTAGATTATTCTCCTTTGGAAATCCTAAATGTTGCTGCTTAAATTACATGCATTAGAATTAACTGTGGTGATTACTTCAAATGCAAATTCCTTGGCTCTGCCCTAGACCTTCTGAATCAGAAAGTCTAGAGGATGCAAACAGGATTCTGAATTTTTAATAAGCTCCCAAGGTGATTCTATACACTCACTCGAAAGGTGCGTTACCCGAACCCTTCCCTGTGGCTCCTTAATAATAATATGAAAACAAGCAGAAGTTGGTGAAATTTATTTAATATCCTATGATATTCACACACAAATGGCTAATTCCTAATCATCCTCCCACAACTCTTCTGTTGCACTGATACTGAGCCTCACCACCCGACCACCACTATCACAAGGTAAAACTCTACAAATATTCCTTCTGCCTGTGAGTTTGACTGGCCTTCCTGGAAATGGAAATCCCTGGCCTCCTCCTGAACCATTTTGTTATATTCCTAGAATAGAGTCTGACCCATTCCATGATCCCAAAGCTCCTTCTCAGAGCACACTTGATCTCCGCCTGTTGAAACTCCGCTTTACCACAGGCAGCTCTGCATGGTTTAATACACAGTCACATACATTACGTGGCGTCAGACTCATGAAATCAGTTGCTGATTAAGAATAAATATTGTCAAAAAAAAAAAAAAAGAATAAATATTGTCTCACAGCTGTTAGGAAGGTTCTAACACTTTAAACTGATTGCAGAAAGAAAATAGGTCCAATCTGTTCTGTTCTGCAAATGTCAATAGAGACTCTTAAACAGGCACGTCTGATACTTTGCTTTTGCAAAAATTACTGGGTAGACTACAAACCAGAATGGCATGAATAGAAAGGCATATTTCAGGAGAAAAAAGTCAGTGGCAAATCAACGAGCTGAATCTGTGCCGGTAGCTACTTGTCATGGGCTTCTGAAGCTCAGTTAACGTGAAGACGGAGGGCTTTCCTCCCCTTTCCAGAGATGGAGATGTCTAATCACAGGGGCACTCTTCTAGGTACACGGTGTTGCCAACTTGCTCATTCTCAGCACCTGGGATCAAAAATGCAGGGTCCTTAAATACACTGTTAGTTTGCCTATTTCTCAGCAGCTGGAGCAGAAGGGAGGAGACATGCTAGGAAGCCATACACATGTTCTAAAATAGCGTTAAAAGCCTATGATTAAAATACCTTTAAATCTGTTCAAAAACACCACATGCCAGCTCAACGTGCCTCTCCCTCCCAACTCTCTCTCTGTTTCAACCCCCTCCTTCAAGGAGCCTGCACATTTGCCGAATCACTGCAGTTTGAAACAAAGAAAAGATAATCCTTCTCTGAATAAAATCATTGAGAGAGTGAAAAAACCCCAATCTCTATGCTCCTATTATGAGGTCTGGTTTTATATTTCTGCTGGTGCATTGTGAAATACATATTTTCAAATAATATGTTACCAGCAGGTTGTTGATTTATTTCCGAGTGAGTACTACAGCCCCCAGACACCCAAGCTAAAGCACATCCTGGGTCCTTAACAGACTTTACCCCAAGTAACAATCACCGTTGAGAGGTGGTGCTGCCCCCAGGAGATCGTGCGCCATTCCAATTTCCACCCTCGTGTGTAGAAAGCTCTTTGGTCTTTAAAAAAAATTTTTTTTATTCTAAAAGAAAACAGCAGGCAGGCATATTTTTCTCATTCAGAGAGGGAGCTGCTTAAAAGGAAAAGAAAACGTGTGCTTCCATTTGCCTGTGGCTTGCTTTGACTCCACAAGCGCTAATGTCTTTGTCACTAATGGCAAGTCTTCCTGTGCACAATGCCCAGCTGACACTGGGCAACTCAAGGAATCTGCTGAAGGTCACACTTTCATTCTCAAGAGAACTTTTGCAGGTCAGGTGAGACAAAAGGGATTGTTTATGTCACTCCTTCTTTTGATAATTCCGTTCTCTCTCATGCCTCGCTAAATCTAATTAAAATGTAGGTTTCAGGAGTCTCTGATGGCTAAGGATCTCAAAATCTGACGCTTAAAAAAAATTATGCTCCAATCACTGTAAATTAAATTAAACTCATTCCAATGTAACTCAATTAACCCCTTCTCAAGACAGTTTGATGAATGATTCAAATACATTTTGCAAGCTTTTTTCACAAAGGTTTACTAATAATTGCTTTACAACAAAGTAAAATTATTAACCCCATTTTGAATACCATAAGAAATCTGAGGCTTAGAAAATTTAATTAAACTTACATAAAGTCAAGAAGTTAGTAACACAAAATAATTCTAAGCCCACTATTCTTATTACTATAAGTACATCATATTGCAAGAGAGACGAGCTCTATAGCAATGTTGTAGTCTGTTTGGGCTGCTATAACAAAATACCATAAACTGGGTGGCTTATAAACAACAGAAATTTATTTCTCACAGTTCTGGAGGTTCGGAAGTCTAAAGTCAATGCATCAGTAGATTCAGTGTCTGGCGTGAACTCAGGTTCTGGTTCATTTCTTGTTCGTAGCACCTGCTAACTATAACCTCTCATGGAGGAGGGGTGAGGGATCTCTCTGGGATCTCTTGGAATAAGCACATTAATCCCATTCATTTGGTCTGTGCTCTCATAACCAAATCACATCCTAAAGTCCGCATTTTGGGGGATTAGGATCTCAACATATGAATTTATATTTTTTTAAGCTTGACTTGTCATTTTATTTTTTAATTTTTTTTAACATCCTTATTGCAGTATAATTGCTTTACAATGTTGTGTTAGTTTCTGCTGTATAACAAAGTGAATCAGCTATACGTACACATATATTCCCATATCCCCTCCCTCTTGCGTCTCCCTCCCACTTTCTCTATCCCACCCCTCTACGTGGACACAAAGCACCGAGCTGATCTCCCTGTGCTATGCGGCTGCTTCCCACTAGCTATCTATTTTACATTTGGTAGTGTATATGTCAATGCCACTCTCTCACTTCGTCCCAGCTTACCCTTCACCCTCCCCGTATCCTCAAGTCTATTCTCTACATCTGCATCTTTATTCCTGTCATGACCCTAGGTTTTTCAGAACCATTTTTTTTTTTTTTTTAGATTCCATATATGTGTTAGCATATGGTGTTTGTTTTTCTCTTTCTGACTTACTTCACTCTGTATGACAGACTCTGGGTCCACCCACCTCACTACAAATAACTCAATTTCATTTCTTTTAATGGCTGAGTAATATTCCATTGTATATATGTGCCACATCTTCTTTATCCATTCATCTGTCTATGGACACTTAGGTTGCTTTCATGTCCTGGCTATTGTAAGTAGTGCTGTAATGAACATTAGGGTGCATGTGTCTTTTTAAATTATGGTTTTCTCAGGGTATACGCCCAGTAGTGGGATTGCTGGGTTGTATGATAGTTCTATTTCTAGTTTTTTAAGGAACCTCTATACTGTTCTCCATAGTGGCTGTATCAATTTACATTCCCACCAGCCGTGCAAGAGGTTTCCCTTTTCTCCACACCCCCTTCAGCATTAATTGTTTGTAGATTTTTTGATGATGGCCATTCTGACCGGTGTGAGGTGATACCTCATTGTAGTTTTGATTTGCATTTCTCTAATGATTAGTGATGTTGAGCATCCTTTCATGTGTTTGTTGGCCATCTGTATATCTTCTTTGGAGAAATGTCTATTTAGGCCTTCTGCCCATTTTTGGATTGGGTTGTTTGTTTTTTGATATTGAGCTGTGTGAGCTGCTTGTATGTTTTGGAGATTAATCCTTTGTCAGTTGTTTCATTTGCAAATATTTTCACCCATTCTGAGGGTTGTATTTTCGTCTTGTTTATGGTTTTCTTCGCTGTGCAAAAGCATTTAAGTTTCATTAGGTCCCATTTGTTTATTTTTGTTTTTTTTTTTCCATTTCTCTAGGAGGTGGGTCAAAAAGGATCTTGCTGTGATTTATGTCATAGAGTGTTCTGCCTATGTTTTCCTCTAAGAGTTTTATAGAGTTTTATAGAGTTTTATAGAGTTTTATAGAGTTTTAAGAGTGTCTGGCCTTACATTTAGGCCTTTAATCCATTTTGAGTTTATTTTTGTGTGTGGTGTTAGGAAGTGTTCTAATTTCATTTGTTTACATGTAGCTGTCCAGTTTTCCCAGCACCACTTATTGAAGAGACTATCTTTTCTCCATTGTATATTCTTGCCTCCTTTATCAAAGATAAGGTGACCATATCTGTGTGGGTTTATCTCTGGGCTTTCTATCCTGTTCTATTGATCTATATTTCTGTTTTTGTGCCAGTACCATAGTGTCTTGATTACTGTAGCTTTGTAGTATAGTCTGAAGTCATGGAGCCTGATTCCTCCAGCTCTGTTTTTCTTTCTCAAGATGGCTTTGGCTATTCGGGGTCTTTTGTGTTTCTATACAAATTTTGAAATTTTTTGTTCTAGTTCTGTGAAAAATGCCAGTGGTAGTTTCAGAGGGATTGCATTGAATCTGTAGATTGCTTTGGGTAGTATAGTCATTTTCACAATGTTGATTCTTCCAATGCAAGAACATGGTATATCTCTCCATCTCTTTGTATCATCTTTCATTTCTTTCATCAGTGTCCTATAATAAGTTTTCTGCATACAGGTCTTCTGTCTCCTTAAGTGGGTTTATTCCTAGGTATTTTATTCTTTTTGTTGCAGTGGTAAATGGGAGTGTTTCCTTAATTTCTCTTTCAGATTTTTCATCATTAGCGTATAGGAATGCAAGAGATTTCTGTGCATTAATTTTGTATCCTGCTACTTTACCAAATTCATTGATTAGCTCTAGCAGTTTTCTGGTAGCATCTTTAGGATTCTCTTTCTATAGTTCCATGTCATCTGCAAACAGTGACAGTTTTACTTCTTCTTTTCCAATTTGGATTCCTTTTATTTCTTTTTCTTCTCTGATTGCTGTGGCTAAAACTTCCAAAACTATGCTGAATAATAGTGGTGAGAGTGGGCGACTTTGTCTTGTTCCTGATCTTAGTGGAAGTGGTTTCAGTTTTTCACCATTGAGAACAATGTTGGCTGTGGGTTTGTCATATATGGCCTTTATTATGTTGAAGTAAGTTCCCTCTATGCCTACTTTCTGGAAGGTTTTTATCATAAATGGGTGTTGAATTTTGTCAAAAGCTTTTTCTGCATCAATTGAGATGATCATATTGTTTTTATCCTTCAATTTGTTAATACGGTGTATCACATTGATTGATTTGCATATATTGAAGATTCCTTGCATTCCTGGCATAAACTCCACTTGATCATGGTGTGTGATCCTTTTAATCAACATATGAATTTTGAGGGGACATAAACATTCAGTCCATTGCAGGCAAGATCTATAGATTAAATAAAATAGTTGATGCTAAAGCTAGAGGTGAAAGTTCACCTGATTCTTATGAACTGGTAGGTACACTTAGAAATAATCTAAGTGGAAAAATCTCTAAGCCTTTGAACAACCTCAATCTCTATTTCAACCAGAAGTTAAAAGTGTATTATTTCTTGACAATCTAAACTATAATGATTTTAGTGCAAAATTGTATTTGTCATTTCTATATTTTATAGCAATTACAGTAAATATAGCTATAAATTTGAATTGCAAATTTGAGCTGTGTTGAGGAGGTATCTAAGTACCTATCATGTCCTCAGAGCCCTCCTGTGAGGAAAACAACTGTAGAGAATGTCTTCTATTAAAGCTGTCTGTTTTGTCATGTGACCTCTCTGTATGGGTCACAGCTGGCTGAACTAGAATGCCCAGAGCAAGAATTCACAGAAGCCTACTCCTGAGTGGATGACAAAATAGCCAGGTCACAGGAATTGCTATTTGGTCTTGGACCTGTTGTTGAATCTTGAAAAATGTTCCAATTTTCCATAGACCTGATTTCATTGTGAAATTTGGAAAACAGTTTTCTATGCCTCCTCATTTCTCCATGAATACTCAAAGTAAATCCCTACTACTTGAAGGAGACAATTCACCAGAGCCTAACTAGCAATGTGTTCATCAATATTACCATAATTTTTAACTACTAATAGGGAGAACTTTTAAAATCTGCATTTAAAGCCATGGTACACATGGTCCAGCAATCCCACTCCTGGGCATATATCCAGAGAAAACCCTAATTCGAAAAGATACATGCACCCCAATATTCACTGCAGCACTGTTTACAATAGCCAGGACATGGAAGCAACCTAAATGCCCATTGACAGATGAAAGGATAAAGAAGATGTGGTATATACATACACAATGTAATACTACTCAGCCATAAAAAAGAATGAAATAATGCCATTTGAAGCAACATGGATGGACCTAGAGATTATCATACTAACTGAAGTAAGTCAGAAAGAGAAAGACAAATACCATATATCACTTATATGTGGAATCTAAAATATGACACAAATGAACTTATTTACAAAACAGAAACAGACCCACAGACATAAAGTACAGACTTGTGGTTGTCAAGGAAAATGGTGGTGGGAGAGGGATGGATTGGGAGTTTGGTATTAGCAGATACAAACTATTATATATAGAATGGGGGTAAACAACAAGGTCCTACTGTATAGCACAGGGAACTATATTCAATATCCTGTGATAGAACATAGTGGAAAAGAAAATAATAAATAAATAAAGCCATGGCAACAGCAATAAAAAATACTCCTAAAAATAGCTTAGCAATTTTATATGGTCTGTAAGTCTACCATAAATAATCAATAAAAACTTTCCATACTATAGGAAAGTCCTGAGAACAACTAGGCTGTCACTTCTCTCGCTGTGTGATCTGAAACAAACAGAATGGGTTTAAATCTGGTTCTGCTCTTACTAAACAGGTACCTTGAACAAGTTACTTTGCCCGTCTGATCCCAAATGTTCTCACCTTTAAAATGGGCATAAAATTAGTTCTTATCTCATAGGATTATTCTAGGGTGAAAAGAGATAAGATCTGTAAAGCAGTGAAAACAACTCTTAGAACATAGTTAATACATTTTTTTTCTTTTCTTTTGAACTTCTTAGTCTCTAGGACTGGCTACTTAGCAACTACAACCACCACGAACAACAAATGTGTTCTCTGACATATCTCACTGGAGTCTTCATTCTGAAGCACATTAAAAAATGGTCCCCTTTCCCTGAATTCTCCAATTCTTCACCACCTCCCCTCCCCCCCATGTCTCCACATTCCTAAAGTGAGCTGCAGGACCAGTGTATGGAGAAGAGTGCGAATGTAAAAGGTACAGTCTGATAGAAAGGCTCTTCCTCCCTCGCCTGGATATTGGCAGGGATTTATGTACTCAAAAGATGAGGCAACAAGAAGTTAGATTAGGATCTGCCCATTTCATCACAGGATCATTCAGTCAGTTTCTGAAATTTCCTGGTCTCTGCATGTACCCTATTTCTAGATCCACAACCATGGTTCCTTTCAAATGTGTACAAAATGTCATAGCAATAAATAAAAACCCAACTGCCCCTGGTTGCCATTTCTACCTAAGGGACATGGTCAGATATAGGTAATGAAACTCTGGCTGACAGGCGGTCAAAGGATCATTTATTTTCATTCTCTGCACATAAAAGAAAGAGCTTATGAACCTACGAAACATGCCAATATGTACATTAAAATAAAATCTTCCCCATTAGAAGTTTGACTTTCAAAGCAATGTAAAGGTCATGTATCAAAATTAAGCAGGTGCAAAGAATCTCAAGACATCAACAATTCAACTCTAGAAACTTGAAATGGTTCAATAAAATGAAATATCCATATTTTATTCACCAAGTGAAAAATATTTTTGACTCACCACAGAAAATGGATGATTGACAAGCCAGCTAACAAGTGAAGCCTGCAACTTGAAGAAGCAAGTCAAATTACCTTGAGTTATAAGTGATACAGAATGAAAAAACACAAGTTAGTCTTAGGAAACAGATGGGGGGGTGAAATTTAGCCAGTTTCTCAATGTAGTAGAAACATATTCTTGGTGGGGCATAAGTAAGGGCCAGAGTGAGGAAATCTGTGCAGACTTCAGAGTTAGAAACCGGGTACATTTTCTTTGGCCTGGTAAAATGTGATAGGGTGATTTTTTTTAAATTACTAATTTCATATCAAAGGAATGAAAGATGATTCTTCACACACCTCCGCCCCCTAAAAAGAAGTCCATTAGACCTTTCTGCTCACTGCTAAGGAGCTAGTTAAACATTTTTTTGTTGTTAAAGACCAAAAATGTTGGTAGGACATGGTTGAAAGTAGAACTACTTTGGAGAAAACTTCCACTAAAACCTCTATGTGGAAAGATCTGGTCCATGGATCTCATTCAAATATTTATACAAGTCAAGTCAGTAATAATAAAGAAATAATAAGCAATAATAATATAAAATAAAAACACCTACAAAGCACTTACTATGTGCTAGATGTGGTTCTAAGTGTCACACATACACTAATTCAGTTAATCCTTACAACACCTTTATGAGATAGGTGTCTTTTATGTATTTGCAATGTAAAGGTGGGGCAACTGAGATACAGAAAGGCTAAACAACTTGACCAAGCCGTACAGCTAGTGAGTGATGGAGCTTGGATTTAAACTTGGACAATCTGATTTTTGGAGTTGGGAGGTGAACCACAAATGTAGGAAAAGCAACAGTGAAAGAATGATGACACAGATGCTCAGTTGTATTGTTGGGAAACAGAAGGGAGTGGTGGAGACAGTAGCAATTGGAGAAGAATCCCATCTGTGAATCAAATTCAATCCTTGGATCACTGGTTTGCAGCCTCAGGCCTTACGAAGACAAGGACTGCATTGCCCAAACAGGACATGGTAGAAGCTGTAGCCTTGAGAACTGAGCAGGGTAGTAGTTCAAAGGCTCGTGGTAGCTTGATTGGAGTTGGATAAAGGTGGGTTTTGTGGAGTGGCATTCACTGGCCTACTTATTCATGGCATCATAAAAAGGACAGGATCTAGGACATTGACAGCTACATGAATTCCTGTGGAAATGGAGGCAAATAGAGCCTTAGCAAAAGTTTCTAGAACAGCACTTGGTTCTTGAGAAAGGATGCTACCTGCAGAGCCAGACACTTTCAAAAATATCTTACGATCAGACAAAAAGCATTGGCCATTGTGATGTCCAGAAACAGAGAGCCAGGGATTGCTCTTATTTTTCCTGGATTGTGTAAATCACAGGTTCGGACTAGCCCAAGACATAGGGCAGGACTTGTGAAAAATGAGTGATATTAGACTTCATCCTTGGACAGTGAAAATTAGAAAAAAACTCCAGTAGGGCAAGACCTTGTCTGCCTTCTTTTCCAAGAATATCCCCAGAATTGAACATGTCTGGCATATAATGGCCGTTAAATGATTATTTGTTGAATAAATAAACCAGATTTAATTTCACCTAAAAAAAGGCTCCGTGATATTTCTTACATCTCAAGTTTTAGAGCAATTCTTCCTCTACTTATCGCTGATTTATAAATTATTTTTAAGCTGAAAGGGACTTCTGGAATTAACCTTATATTTTATGGATGAGGAAACTGAATGACCCAAGAACTCAGCCTGTTAGTAGGGGAGCTAGGACTAAAGACTCACCCAATCCTTCCTCACTCTCACAATATCACTATATACTTTCCTTCTCAGAAGATCTTATGGGATCAAAATAAAACTGCTGGTTGAGTCACAAAACTTCAGACAATTACTGTCCTTTTGTATTACATACTTTCCACTCACCCAAACTATTGCGGTCATGTAAAAGTAATTTCCACTTTCTATACATGTCCTTTGTGGCCTCACCTTCAACTTTCACACATGCCATTTACTTCTACCCAGAATGCTTTCCCACACTACTCCTTTGTAGGAAAAAGTCCCTCTTGGAGCTCAAACTTTTCTCACCATGGAGTCTTCATTAACTACATAATTCTTTCATTGAAAGTTCACCCAGTTACAACCGAGAGCCACTATCTGGCCGAAGGGCCTTTCCCACGTTCTAAGAGGCAATTAGGGTCATTCATTCAAAACTACGTTAAGTGAAACAACTTTGCTGTATAGATAATTCATTCAGTTGTTTTTTTTTTTTTTTTTTGCTTGTAATTCAATAAGCAGACATTTCAGAGCACAAGTCTCTTACCAATAATTTCTAGTGAATCCATGTTTTGTTTATTTTTAACTCACTTGGGTGGGGCTAATCTTTTTTTTTTTTCTTGATTGAAGTTTTAGTGTTTTATCCTTTTCTTACTCAGAGGTATGAGAATTCTTCCTCCCCAGTTGGTTTTAAAGGAAACTTCTGGAGACAAGAAGAAAGCCACAGAAGTGGAGGTGCTAAAATATAAAATCGCAGTTAGAAGTCACATCAGCATCATGGTAGCGTAAAAGATGGCTCGCATTTTTTGCTCCCCACCTCAAAGGAGCAGTGTGACTTCAGCTGTTACACCATCTCCCAAGGTGGTACAGCTTGGAGCCAAGAAAGATCTTCCTCAGCCTGTGATTTATCCTGTAAAGGAAAAGGAGGGCATGTGAGTAAGCACCCAACTTCCCCAGCTGTGTGGGAAGCTACCAAAGGAGGTCATCTCTCTCTTGCCCCGTCTAGAGTGCTAAATCCAGAGCTCCATTATGGGGGCGGGCGGTAGAAAGAGTCTGGGAGAGCAGCACAGAGGAATCTCAGAGAGACTTCAGCTGTCATGTAGAGGGAAAATGGGAAGCTAGCGGCAAGTTCTGAGCGTAGAAATGACACGACTGCTAAGAAGAAACTCACAGTGGGCAAGAGAACAGGAGAGAGAACAGTTAGGAAGCTACTGCAATAATCCTCAAACAATAGCAGTTTGTTGCTTGGTTTATAATGATAGCAGTGTTGACAATGAGAAATGGTCAGATCTGGATATTCTCTGAAGGCAATGCTAAGAGGCAATGCTAAATGATTACACAGAGCATGTAAGAGAAAACAGCTTCAAGAGTGACTCCAAGGCTTTGGGCTGGAGCGAGTGGTATGACGGAGATGTCACAAGTAGCCTGTGGAAGAAGTCTTGGGGCAAAAATCAAGTGCTCAGCTTTGGACATATTACATTTAAAATGATTATTAGATCTTTAAGTTGAAATGTCAAATAGGCGGTTAGATATGAGTCTGGATTTAGGGGAAATATCCAGGTTATAGCTACAAAAATTGTTTAGTCATCAGTGTACAGATTGTTTTTAAATCCATCAGACTTGTTAAGATCTTGAGCACAGAGAGAAAAGAAAGTTCAAGTGTAAGTTCTAGAGCACTACAACGTTAAGAGTTTGGTAAGATGAGGCAGAACCAGCAAAAGAAACGGAAAATGAAGGGTCACTGAGATAAGAGAAAAACCAGAAGTGTGCAGTGTCCTAGAGGCCGAGAGAAAAAAGAGCTTTAAGGAGAAGGGAGTAATCAATGGTACCGGGCTTCCCTGGTGGCACAGTGGTTAAGCATCCACCTGCCAATGCGGGGAAAACGGGTCCGATCCCTGCTCCGGGAGGATCCCACATACCGCCGAGCAACTAAGCCCGTGCACCACAACTACTGAGCCTGCACTCTGGAGCCCGCGAGCCACAACTGCTGAAGCCCGCGCGCCTAGAGCCCGTGCTCTGCAGCAGGAGAGGCCACCGCAGTGAGAAGCCTGCGCACCGCAATGAAGAGTAGACCCCGTTCGCCGCAACTGGAGAAAGCCCGTGAGCAGCAGCGAAGACCCAACACAGCCAAAAATTAATTAATTAATTAATTAAAGAAAAAAAATCAATGGTACCAGTGCTGCAGATACATTAATAAGATGAGTACTGAAAAGCGACCATTGGATTTAGAAACCTAGAAATCATTGGCAGAGGTTGGGTGGAATGACGGAGGCAAAAACCTAATTGCAGTGGATTCAAGAGACGCTGGGAGGACAGTGATTACAGACACAAAATATAGAATAATATTTCAAAGGACTTTTTTCCAAAGGGAAGTGGAGGAATGGGGCAGTAATTTGAGAGTGAATGGGGTCAGGACAAAGTTTTTCGTAATCTAAAGAATTAACTGCATGAATATTGGTGAAAGGTGTTGCTTTAAATTTATAGAGAAATTAAAATTTCCCTTGATAATTAAGAGTTAATTTTTATCTGATTCTTCTTGAATAGCTATGTTTAAAATTGGCCTACACTTTCTTAACAAGAATACAAAGTTGTGGAATCAGTTCAATTTAGGGATGCAGAGTAGTGTTAACATAATTCTAATTGGATAAAGTCCTCAATTAAAGATTTCCTTTAATATTTTAACTTGAATGTAAAGAAATTATTATTGATTCCTTTGATTATTACAGATTATTCAATTTTTTTAAACTTAGTCTAGAGTCTAGAGTGGATGTAAACACCACAGAACGTAAAACTGGGACAGTAAGCAGAGGATAAAAGGTTAATACATCTAACAATGTGAACACATGCACTGAAAGTGCTATAGAATTTACTGAGACATATTAATCAGTAACTTCCATATTTTTCATGTTAACTTTTAGGAGGAAATGATTCTTGGCTTGTATCAAAAATGACTATGAATTAATTTTAATTATATTGAGTTATATATTAAGGTGTGAGCATAGAATTACATTCAAAATTGCTATGGTGTGCAGGCTGCTCTAGCATATGAATGGTATGCAACTGAATTTATGAATTATCTTAGTAGAATAAATGGAATTCTCAGTTCTGAATGTGACTGACTTCTGTGATGTGTTTCTTAAGAATGTACATGTCGATATGGTATGTGGCAGACACCAATGGGCTGTTTGCCAAAATCATTCTTCCTTTAATTTTAGTGCCACAATCCCCCAAATTTAGCTAAGCACACAGCAGTTCAAAATGCAGACATTTTCTCTCTCTTCGTGCACCTAGGTGTGGCCATGTGACTGAGAGCTGATCTGTGTGAAAGTGATATGAGGCATCTTCTAGGAAGCGTTGTTGAAGAGAGGGTGCTTGCCTTGATTTATCCCTTTCTACTGTCTGACTGGACTGTAGCCCTATTGGACCATACAGTAAACTTGAGAATGCTAACTATGCACAAGAAAGGTAGCAAGGAGATAGAAGCCCAGATTTTCCCCTAACCCTATGGAATGCCATTCAGTCCTATGCTGTCTCTTCCAAATTTCTCAAATGCAAGAGAGAAATATACTGTTCAAGTCACTATTAGTTGACGCTTCTCTCTTGACCATGTTACATGGGATAATATATGCAGGCCCAGAAATTAATAGCTTTGAATGGTGTGAAGTAAAAATAGGGGACAGAAGTCCCAGGAATAATGATTGAGAAACTTTTTAGAAAGAGAAATGATGACTACACAGATTCATATGTGGGATAACTGTCTGAAAGAATCTCTTTCTCTCTGGTTTTATCTAAGATGTTTATTTCTTAAAACAATGACTAGAAAGGCATCTGTACTGTCTTAAGGCCCGTTCATGACCACCCATCTCCAAATAAGAACAAATGCTCGGGCTTCCCTGGTGGCGCAGTGATTAAGAATCCACCTGCCAATGCAGGGGACACGGGTTCGAGCCCTGGTCTGGGAAAATCCCACATGCTGCAGAGCAACTAAGCCTGTGCGCCACAACTACTGAGCCTGCGCTCCTACAGCCTGTGCTCTGCAACAAGAGAAGTCATTGCAATGAGAAGCCTGCACACCGCAAGGAAGAGTAGCCCCCTCTCCTCGCAACTAGAGAAAGCCCGTGTGGAGCAACGAAGACCCAAGGCAGCCAATAAATAAATTAATTAATTAAATAAATCTATTTTAAAAAAAAAGGACAAATGCTTTATGAATATCCTTGTACCATGCATGCAAAACATAACTTTGTCCCTTACTGACGGAGTTCAGGTGCCCAAACAAAAGTGAAACCATGAATATTGGTTGAGCAAGGGGATAGATCGTTAGCTGTAGTGATAATTGTCTTGAAAGAAATTTATTCACAGGATATTAGAGAATGCTATCAGACTATTATAAGAAGAAGGAAGAATTTAATAACTCTTACTAAGAGAAATATCTTTGATAAAAGAGACAAAAGATAGGAAATATGATCCAAGAAGGAAATTGATGATAAGTTTCCACAAAGAAAAACTACTTGTCATATAATACTTTTTGAACCACATAAATAAAAAAGGACGTCAAATCAAGATTTTTCTATAACTTCCAAAGTCAATATTTTTTTGTCTTTTCTTCTTTTATTGCTTTTATTCAAAAGTAAAGATGTTCCTCTTATGGTAGTGAGCACTGTGGGTGGAACAGTGTTAATTCTGGCAACTTCGTGTGAACTTGAGAACATAAAAGGAAATAGAATAATTGTCCACATTTGACTCTATTTCACTCACACTTGAGTGGTGAAAGAGGCAAGGGGTGGGGAGGGGGGGGTGGATGTGAGGGTATATAACCAAATTTCTGCTTTTGCATTTCAGGCATAGATCACAAGAACCTGGTTTTACTTCCATCAGTTAGAAGAGTAAAGTACAAGCGTATACTAAGAGAGGTGACTACCACAGGCACAGACCTAATACAATTAAACATAATCTGTAAGTATTATTGGATCCAGTAGAATGAACAGCTATGCTACTGGAAGATGAGGCTGGTAGGAAGACCCTTTAACAGGAATATGCAAAGGCACTAAGGAATATGCACAGACGGTAACTCTAATAACAACAAAACACAAACCCAGCTCAATTTCTGACTAGATTAACTCAATCCCCATGCAAAAGGTTTAGCAAAGTAAGAGATATAACAATTTCCAGGCTCTTATTCCCAGATTCCATTTACCTCAGTCTCTACATTCCTACACAAAATTAATACAATGCATGTAAAACCTAAAAGGTACATGAAGAAGCAATTAAAAAAAATATATACTGTCAAGAGACAAAGTAATCAACAAAACCAAACTCAGATATGACTGAGATGTCTAAGTATTAGACAGGGAATTAAAAACAACTATGCTTAAAATACAGACATGGGAAAATTGGACAGCGTGCATGAACACATGGTAATTTCAGCAGAGATACAGAAACTATAAGAAAAAACTAAAAAGAAATGCTATAAGTAAAAAATACAGTAGCAGATGAGAATTCTTTCAACAGGTTCATTGGTAGATTTAACACAACTAAGGAAAGAAGAAGTGAACTTTAAAAGAGGTCAATAGAAATCAGCCAAAGTGAAACATAAAGAGAAAAGGTGAATTTGTTTTTAAAAACGGAATCACAAAGGAAATTAAAGATTTTAAATTGAACGAAAATGAAAACACAGCATATCAAACTTTGGGATGACTGGAAAGTAGTGCTTAAGGGAAATTCATAGCACTAAACACTCATATTAGAAAAGAAGGAAAATTTCAAATCATTGATCCAAGTTTCCAATCTAAGAAAACTAGAAAAAGGAGAGTTAAAATAATCACAAACCAAGCATAAGGAAGGAAATAATAAAAAGAGCAGAAATCAAAGGAATTGAGGACAACAACAAAGGTAATAAATGAAACCAAGAGCAGTCAGCAGGATTCAACAGCCAGCAGCTTCCCCTGGCACCTCCCTTGGGTGGTTTTGTCATAAAGTACCTCCAGTGAGACACTTCCTCATGAACAGCTTTCCCTGGAACCCTAGATTCAGATTTCCAGCAAGTTCCACCTGTGCAGTACCCCAGTGAGTTCTCAGCCATATACTGACCCATAACTGTGTCTTCTCCAACAAAGTGTGCCTCAGCCCTACAGGTAGTGGCTGTTCCTTACATATGCTATTCTTATATTTTTTAGAGCTTTTACTCTATACTACCTAATCTCTCATTACTCGAATCCCCTGTTATAGTCGACAATTCTTTATATTTAACTTTCCCTGTTCAAATAACTAATTACTGTGGGGTTTCTGTCTCCTGACTGGACACAGACTGATACAATCACAAGTCATTCTTCCTTCTACCCGGTGGTTTGACTGTCATACAAAAGGCTTTATACTACCCTCCCTCTAAGGATCTTCAAACTACTTCACTGCAATGCCTACACTCAACCCCACTCGAAAAAAGGAGGGGGAATCTATTTTTTTCTTGTCATACAGGAAATTATCAATATGGCACCTGCATATAACATGTGAGTCAGACACCCAAAGAAGCTTGCAGTTTTCTTTTTGCCTCTTTAATGGAAGGCAGAATAGAAATAGCACTTGTGCCTCCCACAAATTCTTCATTTAATCTATCCTTTGGGACCACCCAGGCTGGGGAAAAGAATTGTTCACTATACAAATAAAGCTTTCCGTTGATGGGAAAGCACAGCAGGAGAGTCAAATTCCTGATTTCTCATTTCGCATGACACCTAAGACTTCATTACAAGACTGCATCTCTTTCCAAGCTTTAAAAAAGTGACATTCTGTGCATAGTCTTCCAAAATTTCATGTGATTTTTTTATATACCTACTATTTTAACACCATATATTCTTCTACTTGGAGGTTATTCCTTCTATTTCCCTAGCTGGTAGAAGTTAGAAGACAAGACCAGAATCTACAATAATAATGAGAATAGGTAAGAGAGAGAGGAAAGATAATTTGCTTTTTGTACGTTGATTCATTTGAATTTGACATGTTCGAAAAATTCTGACTGGCTAATCAACAGATCTGGAAAAAGAAATGGCAAAATCACAAAACTACAGACTATGGATAAAAAGGAGAGTTAGAATTCATTTATTCAGATCATTCCCTAAGATTTGAACACCTTGTAGAAGTCCCACTAACGTGACTGTCTCTCATCACGGAAAACTCAGTATCAACACTACAGTCCATTCTATATATGGACAACTGACTGTTAGAAAGTTCTGCTATTTATTTTAAACTGAAGTCTATTACCATTGTCCCTGGTTTTATTCCTTGGTTTTATAGAGAGTAAGTCTCAGTTCATTTTCACCCAGCAGTCTTTCAAATAGCTAAAGACATCTACTATTTTCTCCCTTACCACACTGTCTATGTACCTTTGGTAATGACGAACTTTGGTTCGCTCCCAGAACTAGGCTCCTGAAACAACAAAGATAGAAATTCTAATCAATGATGAGATGAGACAGAGCTCTCCTCACCTTACTCCCGCAAACAAAGAGAGACTGAACGCTAAGGTCCAACCTCACTAGAGTCTGAGAGGAATGAAACCAAACCACATTTCCAAAATTCCTCCTAAGCAGGAGCCGCCTCAGCCCAGAAATGCTTCCTTCTGTTGAGAGCACCTCTTAGAGCCCCAGAACCTCTGAGATCCCTGTACTTCTGGAGACTGAGTCTCTGATCCCAGGATCTGGCTGAGTTTTTCACAAAGAACATCACTGTATACAGCTAACTTTGGATGTGAAGAAATATATTTTACTCTGACATTCTACATTTTCTCTAATGGTCTTCTCAGTTCATTTTAAGTAGTCTGTTAGCTGATGTGTCCTCCTAAAAATGTACTTCTCTATTGGAATACCAAAGTAAGCATTGATAGTATACTGTTTGCAGAAATTGGTTAGAATATACATGCAAGGCTAAGGGTTGAGTTCAAAGACCCAGTATTTTTCATGCAATCAATAATGGGGGTGGACGTCACATGCTAACACTTGCATCATATTTTGCACCAGCAAAGCAGAGATGAAAGGGTTTCAGATACCACAAAAAAATGACTGAAAAATAACATCTATGGAATCTGGGTTCAGAGCTCATACCTGGGCCTTCCACAATAATCTTGGTTCTAAAACATAGACCCCAATCACTTGCCCCCAAACCCAAAATATAGTCATATTTCTTCTTTCTTAAATGTCCAATGTTGATAGATATTACATTATATACACTATTTAAGGTAACATATACATGTCTCAAAGGAAGTTCAAAATAAGAGATATCCACCATTTATGTTTATTCTGTGAAATAGGATACCGGGAACTCTAATCACAGTTGTGAGCACCAAGTGTACAGATGACATCAAAACCTAAAGCTGGCCTAGATTATGGAAAAAAACAGTTCCATGAATGAGTTCCTCCTTTACACTGGAAGGGAGGGGCAATATGTTTCAATACACGACAGCAGGTGCTAAATGCCGAGATAGAAATAACTACATACACAAGAAGAGCGAGATCTTTAGGAATCCAGCAGATGGGGAAGGCTTCCCAGAAAATATACCTCTTATCCTGAGCCCATGAAGGAAAAGTAAGATCTAGATAAAGGAAAGGGAGAGAACAAGGCATTTCAGATGGTGAAAACTGTAAGATCAAAAATGCAGAGGCAGGAATGTGCAGAGTATCTCCATTAAATGGTTAGTCCAATTGGACTGGAGAAAAGGATCAGTGAGAGCTAAGTATGGAAGACAGACAGGTTAGAAGCCAGAGGGTAAAATGCCTAATTGATAAAGAAAACCTCAATTTGTTAGGAACAGAGGAGTTTCCAAGAAGAAGAGTACTTTATCAATAGCATGATTTAGAATTGCTGGTGCAGAGTGATTTTATTTGGTATTATTACTGTTTTTAAACTCTCTACAGATAATGCATCTCCTTTCTGCCTGCACCTGGGAGTTAACTGCTCCCATCTCCCCCGTGGTACCCCAGTGGTTTAGAATAAGTTATAGAAATTTCTTGTGAGAGATCATGCTCATATTTGATATGAGTCATTCTCTCCCCTACCCCGACCCCCCTCTCTCTCTCTCTCTCTGTAAGTACTTACAGTTTTCTAGGCATGGGTTAAACCTTTTACCTACATTATCTTTCTTAATCCCCAAATGACCCTGTAGCTATTATTATTCCCACTTACAAACTGAGGAAACAACACTTAAAGAAATTGTCTTGCCTGAGTTCACACTGCCACTGAGTCAAATTCAGGTATCTCTAGCACTGAAGTACATGGCCTTAACCAGTTTCCTTATTTTAATTGCCATCCATAATTAGTAGTTTTTTAAAAATATATATATATTTTTTTATTTGGTTGTGCCCGGTCTTAGTTGTGGCAGGCAGGTTCCTTAGTTGTGGCATGCAAACTCTTAGTTGTGGCATGCATGTGGGACCTAGTTCCCTGACTGGGGATCAAACCCTGGTCCCCTGAATTGGAAGCACGGAGTCTTAACCACTGCACCACCAGGAAAGTCCCCATAATTAGTAGTTTTGCAACTATTTGCAACATATTCATATCATGTTTTTAAACCATTATTGTTCATAAGAGTTTTTTCTTTCACATTCTCTGCTGCCACCATCTGGTCTCTTGAAAAATTTTCAAGATTTTCTTCTTAAGTCATTTTCAGCCTTATAAGAGTTTTGCATTCCCTTGAAAAAGAACTGAAGTGTGTGTGGACTGGATTTATTTAACTGAAAAATCCCTAATCTTATCAATAGACTCTACTTGTCTACAATGTGTTAGGGTCATAAAGAGATTAAAATGGAAATTAATTGGCTAATAACTTGTACTGGGAAAGAAATTTACAGCAAATCAGCCACTGCGCCAAATGCTGCTGAGGGGCTCTGTCAGTTCTGAATTCAGAGAACAAAGTGAGTTTGATGCATTTTTCCCTTGGTTGACTATGGGAGCCCTGAATTAACAAGGGAAGGTAGGTAAATACCAGAAAATCAATAAGGTTATGAAAAAAAGGTTCAGAGGGCAGGGAAGAAACCAGCAGAGATTTAGCACATAAGTCATGGACCTCTAAAAGGCTGATAGCTGTAATCCTATGAAAGATAAAACAGGTTCACATTTCATAGAGTGAGAAAAACAATAAAACCTTTGCCAAGTCCTTACCATTATCCTGTTTCTTCTGCCTATCTCTACCTTCTACAAACTACTGATTGTATTGAATTTGATTCTCCCTCATGTGGGAGGGAAGGGAGAGAAACAAGAGTGTATGATAAGAGGAGAGCTCATCAATGTGGAAGATGGAGAGATAGGGAGTTTGCAGTCCTCTCTGATCTGGCCTCACAGACCTGTCCACGAGCAGTTCAGCTGGTTGATTTCTGAGTGTTTTCCCAGTTCTCACACTTTGAGCCCTTCTTTGAGCATATAACCTTAGTACCCTATTGAGATTATGGGAATACTGAGGATGGAAGAGGCAAATTATATTCGGTGCCTTCCACTTTCCAGGCACCATGTAAGGTTCTTCAAACCCATTGCTTCATTTTGTTAATCCTCACAATAACCCTATGAAGTAGAGATCATTATCCTTATTTTACAGTTGAGGAAACTAAAGTTTATGAGCTCAGAGGTAAAATAAGCTGCCCAAAATCATGCAAGCTGTTGGCTAAAGGAACCAGGATTTAAATCAGGTTTTTTATAGCTTTATTCACATGACCTTTCACATGTGCAAGCATACAGGACTAATTTCTGATATTGAAATTATTTATTTGTAAGTTTGATTAATATTGCAAATTACCTTGCATAGAAGATGTTCGGTTTACTCTCTGTGAGGATTAAGTGATATTTGAAATACAGCCAAGACGGCATTGGCAATCAGTGGAAAAAGGAAAATCGCTTTAGATGATGTTGGAACAAATAATTATCCACATAGGACAAAAAAGAAAGAAGATGAATATCTACCTCACATAATATACAAAAATATATTTACAGACAGGTTAAGGATTTAAATTTGAAAGCAAAACTTCAGCACCTAAAATAATAAAGATAGTATTTCTGGTTTTGGTTAAATGAAAGATTTCCCAACTATGAAAAAGTTTCCCAAAAAGAAATAAAATTAAAGTTGTTCAATTGGACTACATTAAAGTTAAGAATGCTGTTTAACAAAATACACCATAGTGTTACAAAAAGCAAGAAAATATAAGAAGTGTAACACATATTATCAATTATAGCCAATCAAGATTTACTTAAATGTATTAATGAATGAATGAAGTCTAAAAAGGAATGTATTCTCTTTTTTAACAAAATAGATAAGTTAACTTGCTATATGTTTCATTTCTCACCAATCACTGGGACTTTTGTTCCACTTGAAGCCACTTGTCAGTCAAAGGCAAAAAGGCATATAATAGTGTTTAACACTCACCCAACACTTATGTGTCAGGCACCATTCTAATTAATCCACACAATGTCCCTATGAAGTAGGGACTATTACTGAACCGTTTAACAGATAAGGGATGTGAAGGTAGGAGAGGGTAAATAACTTGCCCAAGATCACAGTTAGGAAATGTGGAGCAGACAGTTAGTTAGACTCCTTCTGGTTCCAGAGTCTGTACTCTTAACCAGTACGTTATAACACCTAACAAACACCTCTTCAATACACACACACACACACACCCTTCACATACACATACACGCACATGTGAACACACAGTCTGACTTACTTCTTACGCAAAAAAATGGACCTATAGAGCAAATAAATTTGGTGTTCAGATGTTTTGGGACACATCAAACTCTCATCATCCATTGCAACACCCCCTCTCTATTTACCTAACAAGAAGTCAGAGGAAACAGAGAAGCTCATAAAAGTTTACAGATATCAGGGCTGGAATTCATAAAACCTCCCAGAAGAGTGAAGACTTGTCTTGGAATTTCCATAGCTGTGGCTCTACTGTATTGGTTTGCTAAGGCTACCATAACAAAGTACACAGACTGAACGGTTTAAACAACAGAAATGTATTTTCTCACAGTTCTGGAGGCTACAAGTCCAAGATCAAGGTGCCAGCAAGGCTGGTTTCTTCTGAGGCCTATCCCCTTGGCTTGTAGGTGGCAGTCTTCTCCCTGTGTCTTCATTTGGTCTTTTCTCTGTATGTTTGTGCCCTAATCTCCTCCTCTTATAAGAACACCAGTCATATTGGATTAGGGCTCACCCTGAAGACCTCATTTTAATTTAATTATCTTTTTAAAGACCCTATCTCTAAATATACTCACATTCTGAGGTACTAGGGGTTAGGACTTCACATATGAATTTGGAAGGGGTGGAGTGGGGAGAGACACAATTCAGCCCACAACAATTACTAAAAAAATAACAACATTCTAACAGTTCAAAAACTAATTATGTTCAGAGGTAGGTGCTTCTTAGTGATGCTAACATAAATTGTCTAGTTCAAGTGAATATTGCTATTACATTAATCATGTTTAAAATTGCCCTTTTATCTTTTATCTCTATAACAAAGTGAAGGACAAACAATTTTAATACATGAACAAAATAAGATACAGAAATTCTTAAATAGTAATTATGAGAAATTAATTTTTATTGAGAAATTAAATATTAATTTTTAGACTGTTTACTCTGCTGCCTCACCAAAAAACAAGTACAATGTCTGATTTTTCTAGAAATAAAGTTCTGCTTCCTTCTATAACAATTCTCAGCATAATTTAAAATCTGTAGTTTAAACTTTGCAGTAGAAAACATACTTGGACTCAGTGACTTACAATTTAATATTAGTTAGTATTATAAGAAAACTTATTTCAATACAAGCTGATTCTAAATATTCTTTTTTCTTCTGGTAAATGTGTGTTTGATTGCTTTCATAGCAAGAACAAGATTTTTCAAGGGAGTAACAGTATTATTATGTCTGGAATATCCTAGCAACAGAAGATCAAGTTTCAATGTATTTAAATACTTAGAATGAATTTCTGTTTTTCAAAACAAATAGGAAAGCCTCAGTAATCAATTTTTTAATTAATTAAATATTCATGCATATAATTGTCAATTTCATACATTTAGTACAAATGAAACTGTCTCAATATAAGAGAAATTGCTAGTAGGTAGTAATTATGTCTATTATACTTACATTTTAATTTTTCATGACTAACACTGAAAAGAATAATAAATAGATCCTCATGACTAACACTAAAAAGAATAATAAACAGATCCTCAAAAAGTAAATTTTACCCTAAGAATTGAAATAAAATAACAGAACTACTTTCTTATTCTAATGGTATACATAGGCCTGGCTGAGTTTTAAAGTTTGTTTGACTTCATTTCTTCACATGAAACCATAAAAATAATAAGCCCCTGAATAAACTACTAGGTGATTAGCTCACTTGGTCAATTCCAATGTCACCAGGAAAAGTAGGTGAGATATCACACTGATTTGCAGATCTTGAAAAATCCTTGCATCCCTGGGATAAATCCACTTGATTATGGTCTATGATCCTTTTAATTTTTTGCTGGATTCAGTTTGCTAATATTTTGTTGAGGATTTCCACATCTATGTTCATCAGTGATACTGGCCTATAATTTGCTTTTTTTGTGGTATCTTTGTCTGGTTTTGGTTATCAGGGAGATGGTGGCCTCGTAGAATAAGTTTGGAAGTGTTTCTTCCTCTGCAATCTTTGGGAATAGTTTCAGAATGATAGGTGTTAACTCTTCACTAAATGTTTGATAGAATTCCCCTGTGAAGCCATCTGGTCTTGGACTTTTGTTTGTTGAGAGTTTTTAAACCATGGATTCAATTTCAGTACTTGTAATTGGTCTGTTCATACTTTCTATCTCTTACTGGTTCAGACTTGGGAGATTGTACCTTTCTAAGAATTTGTCAATTTCTTCTAGGTTGTCCATTTTGTTGGCATGTAGTTGCTTGTAGTAGTCTCTCATGGTCTTATGTATTTCTGTTTGTCCATTGTAACTTCTCCTTTTTCATTTCTAATTTTATTGATTTGAGCCCTCTCCCTTTTTTTCTTGATGAGTCTGGCTAAGGTTTATCAATTTTGTTTATCTTTTCAAAGTACTAGCTTTTAGTTTTGTTGATCTTTTCTAGTGTTTTTTAGTCTCTATATCATTTATTCTTCTCTGATCTTTATGATTTCTTTCCTTCTGCTAACTTTGGGTTTTGTTTGTTCTTCTTTCTCTAGCTGCTTTAGGTGTAATGTTTAGGCTGTTTGAGATTTTTCTTGTTTCCTGAGGTAAACTTCTATGGCTTAAACTTTCCTCTTAGAACAGTTTCACTGCATCCCATAGGTTTTGGATCATAGTGTTTTCATTTTGATTTGTCTCTAGGTATTTTTTGATTTCCTCTTTGACTTCTTCAGTGATCCATTGGCTGTTTAGAAGCATATTGTTTAGTCTCCACGTGTTTGTGTTTTTTTGCAGTTTTTTTTCTTGTAGTTGATTTCTAATCTCATACATTGTGGTCAGAAAAGATACTTGATATGATTTCAATTTTCTTAAATTTACTGAGGCTTGCTTTGCGGCCCAGCATGTGATCTACCCTGGAGAATGTTCCATGTGCACTTGAAAAGAATGTGTATTCTGCTGCTTTCAGATGGAATGCTTTATAAATATCAATTAAGTTCATCTTGTCTAATACATCATTTAGGGCCTGTGTTTCCTTATTGATTTTCTGTCTGGATGATCTGTCCATTGATGTAAGTGGGGTGTTAAATTCTCCCCCTATTATTGTGTTACTGTCAATTTCTCCTCTTTTGTCTGTAAACATTTGCCTTATATATTGAGGTGCTCATGTATTGGGTGCATATATATTTACAATTGTTATATCTTCTTCTTGGATTGATCCCTCCCTTGGTCATTATGTAGTGCTGATGAAAGAAACTGAAAATGACACAAACAAATGGAAAGGTATACTGTGTTCTTGGACTGGAAGAAACAATATTGTCAAAATGACTATACTACCCAAGGCAATCTACAGATTCAGTGCAATTCCTACCAAATTACCAATTGCATTTTTCACAGAACTAGAACAAAAAATTTTTTAATTTGTATGGAAACACAAAAGACCCTGAATAGTCAAAGCAATCTTCAGAAAGAAAAACGGAGCTGGAGGAATCAGGCTCCCTGATTTCAGACTATACTACAAAGCTACAGTAGTCAAAACAGTATGGTACTGGCACAAAAACAGAAATATAGATCAATGGAACAAGATAGAAAGCCCCGAAATAAACCCATGCACATATAGTCAATTAATCTACAACAAAGGAGGCAAGAATATACAATGGAGAAAAGATAGTCTCTTCAATAAGTGGTACTGGGAAAACTGGACAGCTACATGTAAAAGAATGAAATTAGGACATTCTCTAATACCACACACAAAAATAAACTCAAAGTGGATTAAATACCTAAATGTAAGACTGGATACTATAAAACTAGAGGAAAACGTAGGCAGAACACTCTTTGACATAAATCACAGCAATATCTTTTTTTACCCAATTCCTAGAGAAATGGAAATAAAAACAAAAATAAACAAATGGGACCTAATGAAACTTAAGACCTTTTGCACAGCAAAGGAAACCATAAACAAAACAAAAGACAACCTACAGAATTGGAGAAAATATTTGCAAATGATGCAACTGACAAGAGATTAATCTCCAAAATATGCAAACAGCTTATACAGCTCAATATCAAAAAAACAAACAACCCAATCAAAAAATGGGCAGAAGATCTAAAAAGACACTCCTCTAAAGAAGATATACAGATGGCCAACAGGCACATGAAATGATGCTCAACATCGATAATTATTAGAGAAATGCAAATCAAAACCACAATGAGATATCACCTCACACAAGTCAGAATGGTCAGCATCAAAAAGTCTACAAAGTGAATGAGAGAGCATGGAGAAAAAGGAACCCTCCTACACTGTTGGTGGAAGTGTAAATTGGTACAGCCACTATGGAGAACAGTATGGAAGTTTCTTAACAGAAATAAAAATAGAGCTATAACATGATACTGCAATTCCACTCCTGGGCATATATCCGGAGAAAAACATAATTCAAAAAGGTACATGTACCCCAGTGTTCATAGCAGCACTATTTACAATAGCCAGGACATGGAAGCAACCTAAGCATCCACCAACAGATAATGGATAAAGAAGATGTGGTATATATGTATACAATGGGATAGAACTCAGCCATAAGAAGAATGACATAATGCCATTTGCAGCAACATGGATGGGCCTAGAGATGATCATACTAAGTGAAGGAAACCAGACAGAGAAACACAAATACCTTATGATATCACTTATATGTGGAATCTTAAAAAAGGATACAAATGAACTAATTTACAAAACAGAAATAGACTCACAGACACAGAAAACAAACTTATGGTTACCAAAGGGGAAAGGCTGGTGGAGGGACAAATTAGGAGTTTGGGATTAAAATATACACACTACTATTTATAAAATAGATAACTAACCAGGACCTGCTGTATAGTACAGGGAACTGTACTCAACATCTTGTAATAACCTATAATGGAAAAGAATGTAAAAAAAGAATATATATATATATATATATATATATATATATATATATATATATATATATATATATATATCTGAATCACTATACTGTACACCTGAAACTAACACAACCTTGTAAATCAACTATATTTCAATAAAAAATTTTTTTAAATTAAAAAAAGGTGAATACTTTTGTGCAACTAATAAGTAGCATAGGAATCTTGGTTGTCTACAAAAGTATGTCAGATTCAACTTTTTAAAAAGAAGCTAAAGCCAAAATAAAATGTCTGTTTAAAAGAATACAAACGCAAAATCATTTTCTAGATGCCTACTATGTGTGTGGTGGGCTCTGTGTCAGGCACTGCATCCTAAGCCAATGTTTCCGAAAACAGAAGGTCTTCAATCATCAGTCTAAGAAAGACCTATGGAGAAAATCAGGAGAATCTAGTCAGACAACGTTTGAGTCCATATGATAAATAACTTGGCCTGCATCTCTAAGAGAAATTAACTATTGGTGCTTAGAGTTAACAGTAGAACTAGGTAAAGATCTTTTGAATTCAAAACTGAATAAATATTGTACAGATAAATGAAAGGATCAGAAGGATGAATAATTATACTGCAATTCTTCCATAATGAACTAATTTTGACCTAATATAACATAGTAAAAAAGCTTTTTAATTCCTTTTTAAAGATCAATTAATAGAGAAATAAGTACAAGAAAAATTATAGTAAAGGGCAGATGAAACGTATCATCTCTTAAAATACTAGAAACTGCCCACCATCTCCCATGTGTTCACTAAATTACATTACATTATTTTTGCCAAGCCTTAGTTATACAACTTGGTGAACAAATTATTCAGATCTTTTGCCCCACCTCTTTGCTTCTAGTAACAATTCTTTGAGCAGGTCACAAATCACCATTATCAAGATGGAAAATAAAGTTTTAATACATGGAGTTATATCAGTTTGCAATTTGTTAGCCATGCTGAAAAAATGTTTGCTTTTACTGGAAACTGATCCTTGTATAATGGCTTTAAGGTTTGAGACTGATTATTGGTGGATGCTCATTATTCATGATACCACTAAAGTTAATACAGATAGTTCATACTTTCCTCTATTTTTAAAGTACTATTTTTAAACATCTACAGATGTCTTAGAAGATCTTTGACCTCCACTCAAGTTTCCATATTGGATCACCCAAGATATTTATGTATTTAATCTTAAGGTATCCGGCATGATAATGCTTCTAAAATACTGAGTTTATTTCTATTGAAGTAAAATTCGTACATAACATTATATAAGTTTCAGGTATCCACCATTATAATTTGGCATCTGTATACACTACAAAGTGATCACCACTAAAGGTCTAGGTACCATCACATCCCATACAATTGACCCTCTTTATCCATTTTGACCATCCCCACAAATCCCTTCCCCTCTGGTAACCACCGATCTGTTCTCTATATCTGTGAGTTTTCTTTTGCTTTGTTTGTTCTTTTTTTTTTTTAGATTTCATATATGAGTGAAATCATATGGTATTTATTCCTAAGTGAGTTTTTCAAAGTTCTGCAAAATGAATCATTATAGACAGTCTGTTTTTAAAGCAATTGTTCAATTTATACATTTCTGCAAAAGAGGCTAGCATTCCAACTCTCTTCAAAGTTAGCACCAGGTCCCCAGCTCTCACTTAGATGGCTGGAGACAGAAATACATAGTTTGGAACGTCAGCCAGTGATATTTTCTAATTTAGGGATTGACATAAACACACTGTCTTCTTATTCTTCTGGCCCTTGGAGATATTTCTCTTTAGTGACAGAAAGAGTGCTTTGAACCCTGCCAGACTTGATCCATTTCTCCTACTTTATGAGAAAAGCAAAATCAACAAAATTCTGCTTGTTACTCCAGACTTTGTATGTTTTCAGAAACAGCAGTTGCTCCAACATTTCTCTTAGATCTGCACGACACAGAAACTGACTTCCCAACAAACTGGCCTCTTAATTTCATCTTGCTCTGACAGTAAAAGAACAAGGAGCTCAGTGATGCTGAAGCAACACTCTCAACCACCAAAAAGAAAACCTTAGTGCCCATTCTGTCACTCACTGAACTAGGTTCAAGACTAATGAATTTCTGCCACACAGTGAAGTACTTGCTCCTATACAGGAGTAATTCCTGGTGTTTAAGTCATGGTAACCTTGCCAAGCAACATAAGGATCAACTTATGAAAGGATATTTATATCCCAGTTGTTTTTGTTTTGTTTTCAAGTGCTCTATGTAGAGAAAATGGAAAAAAATGGAAGAGTTGGAAGTAACCATCCTATTTTTCTCCACTAAATTGCCAATTTTCTAAGATGACAAGTCTTCCTTTACTTTCCTTTTATTATTCCTCTTGTAATCTGGCTTCTGGACCCAACCACTGGGGCCTGAGAGTCATCAGACACTTTCTGATTCCCTACTGTATCATTTACTATGAACACATACAATAATTTCCTACTTACTTCTCTGATCCTCAGTTTTCCACATCCGTAAATGCGATCATAATAATAGTACTATTCTTTTAGGTTTGAGGAGATTCAATTAAATAACGTTTGAAAAACATTTATCAAATTCATAGTACATGAGTTTTTCAATAAATATTATTATTATTAGTTCTAATTTCAATAGTCTTTGACAGACAAAATTAAAAATGGATCCGCACTAGAAATCTTAATCAGAAAGGGACAGTTGGATTTTAAGTTTCTTGAAAATTTGGGAGCCAGAAAAGACCACTGAGTCCAGGAGTCAGCAAGCTATACCCCACAGGACAAATACAGCCTACCACCTGTTCTTGCAAATAACCAGTTATTGGAACAAAACCTGTTAATTCATTGATGTATTGTCTATGGCTGCTTTTGTGCTTCAACAGTAGCATTGAGTAGCTGTGAAAGAGACTGCATGTCCTGCAAAATCTAAAATATTTCACAGAAAAAGTTTGCTGACCCCTAATCTATTCTCACCCCCTTCATTATCCTGATGAGAATATTAAATACAATCATACAATTGAACATTGCTAAGAAATTTCCTAATGTATCATCTTTGTTAGTTACAGGAAACTTATATGTATGCAGACTGCTTACTGATAGAAATAAAACCTGCTTCATTAGCTTGTTTTGTTGTTTCTGTGACACAGTGATGATTCCTGGGAGCCCTACAGAATGTGGGATTTTATTCTAGCACTTGCACTATGGAAAGGAAAGTATCAATAATTCCCATTAGGACCAGAAAAACCTGAGGTTAAAAAAAGACAGCATAAACTCATGTCAAAAGCTGAATTTTATTTAATATAAAGAAAGGTGGTAGCTTCCAACTTCAGCATAAAGTAGGAGTGTCAAATTGCTGCAGAAACTGCTGTCCTCTGGAGATTGATGACCAGAATGACTCCAGAAGCAATATTTTATTCTCATGAGGTGGCTTGCTTAGATATTTCTGGGAAGAAGCAGTGGGTCTTCAGAAAGAAACATGTTGTTTGTTTCCTGGTAACTACTTGCCAAAGTTGGCAGGAGTCAGTGAGACCAGACATAAATCAGGAATCGGGTAGGGCCATGGCGTTGAATCAGTGGCTATAGAGGGTATCAGCAGATTGTCCAGAAAGAGGGACGTTTCATGGGTGAAGCTTTGATTTGCTTCTATTATATTCATGTTTCGCTAAACGCAGTATGAACATCACAAATAGAAACCACTCCTGGGGTTTCCAAGGGTAAAGCTTAGCTTCAACCTAAAGCTTTCAAAAGTAATCTATATGCACATCTAGCAGTGGCATCAGGAAGACAGAGAAAAATAAAACACCATTTCTCTTTTAGGGAAACCAGCTCTATTTTCTTCTATGCCATAGGGAATGGCATTAACCCTAACTAAATAGCACATGATGTTTAAAGGATGGAGAAATAACCTATAGCTTTTGCCTCCAGGAGCCTTCACATGTAATCCATACGGTGTTGTCCTATAATCACCTATTTCAGAATTACCAGCGTAGTTGCTAAAAATGCAGATTTCTGGTCCCTGCATCAGACAGTGTGGATCAGCACCTGTATGTGTTCACACCCAAGCACTTGCATTTTCTACAAGCTTCCTGCATGATTCTACTGCAAACTATAGTATGGAGACCATGGGTCCACTAAAGAGGAACTAGCGCTAAATCTCGTAGTTTTGCCGTTGTCTAGCCTTGTGACTTTGAGCAATTTACTTAAAATGAGTGTAATGTGATCTATTCTGCTGGCAAACAGATTCATTAATTTTGAGAATTAAGAGGGAAGAGCCCAAGGTGTCATGTCAGATGGAGGTATAATTACCTGGAAGAGACTAGTGCAGTGATCTACAACAGCTAAACTGCTTGAAGACAGGGATGTGCAGACGGTAATGTTGGATAGCATGGCTTTTTTTTTTAATGTACTCAGGGAAAAGCATTTTAATTTTATAAAATGTTAGCTTAGCTTTTCACGTTATGTTGTCTCTTCCCTTTATCCCACAAATTTGGGTAGACTAATGTCTAATATGTATTTTCATGAGGAGGAAGAAAATCTCAAAAATAAGCAGTTTACCGAAGATTCATGTAGTTCTGCCTGTTCAATATATTCTGCACAATTAAAATGTCTAGGGGCAGAGCTTGTGCTACCCCAGATGAGAAACCGTCTAAACATTTGAATGTTGCTACAGACTAAACTAATGAATATTTTACACTCACCAGCTGCTTCATAATCCTTCTCCTGCCTAAAAGCCATGACATTACAAAATGCAATTTCACCTTCTCTGGGGCTTTGTACCACTGTAGATACAACAGCCAAATCTCTTTGGTATTTTACTGACAAAACAAAAGGCAGCAAAAGAAGCCGTAATTGAAGTCGCTGCTACTAAATAAATCCCAAACCTGTTCTTTTGCTCTTTTCTGCTACAATATACAGTTCAAAACTGGGCCTGCACTGCTGTCCTCTTGACGCTGTAATAGCTTCTGGGATCAAGGAACTAAGTGGCCACTAAAATTAACATAGGTATGCTGGGAGGCAACATCCCCTCCCATTCAGTTTAGAAAAAATGATTCATTAAAAGATATACCAGAGCATATTTTTAATAATGATAACCATAGATAACATGCATTGATTATGTGACTGGCCTTTTAATACATCATCCATTTAATCCTCACAACAAATCTATGACGTAGATATTCTCCCCATTTTATAGATGAGGAAAGTGAGAAAAAGCTAAAGATTGCAATGAATATCACAGTATGTATACAAAAAATCATGTTAGGCAGTCAGCCAAGGTCTACTTGGCTCCAAATATCACAATTTTAACTGTTACAACAAGATAGACCTGATGGCGTTGATGTATCTATCTCTGTTAGCAAACTAATTCTTGTTTGAATTGAATCAGATTTCTCTGTTAGTTGTTATTTTCATTTTTCCTTCAAATCTAGGAATTATCCCAATTTAAAGGACTGTATTTTTACGGCATGTAGTAAGGTGCTCAGCAAATATTTGTTGGTTGAATGAACACCTCAGTACTTAGAGGACCTGCCAGGTGTTTTAAACCCCAAATACTCTTCCTTAAAATGAACAACCATCAGCATTATTCTCACACCAGTTGTTTAGCAGTTCTTCACAGGTAACTTGTCACTATTAGTAATTACAGAAACAGTTTATAAATTATTTACTTTTTAAAAGAGTGTGGAGTTACAGGGCAGTCCACCAGACCACCCTCACTTCTGACACCAATTGCAAGTCCAGGAGTCCCCAAGACCACACGTTGGTTCAGTAATTCACTAGAAAGACTCACAGAACTCACTAGAAGCTCTTATGATTATGATTTAGGATACAGACTAGGTTAGGTTAAAAGATACAGTTAAAATCAGCCAAGAGAAGAGGCACATAGGGCAGAATCTAGGAAAGATTCAAACAAAGAGCTTCAAGTTGCTCTCTCTACATGAAGTCATGGACATCATTTTCCCAGCAACAGTATATGATGATATATATGGAACATTGCCAACCAGGGAAGCTCAGCCAAGTCGTGGTATCCAGAGTTTTTATTTGAGCTCTATGGTTGACCACCCACATGGCTGCCCTCCATTTCCAGACACTCTGGAGGTCAAGCTGATACCATATGACTCAAAGCTTCTACCATAAATAACATTGTTAGACTGTTTGGCATGGCCCAAAGCCCCCAGTCACACAAAGAAACTCCTATCAGGCACGGCATTGCAAGGGTTTAGAGATTACCTCCCAGAAGCTGAAGGTAGAGGGCAGACCTCTCTTAGGCAAGGTTTAATTCTTCACTACACAAGGGGTTTAAAGAAAATCCAAGGTTTTTCAAGAGTACTATCTTTACTTGCATTCTGATATATTTTCTGATGTAGGAGATGTAGAGGCCCAGTTATAGTTTTAGGGCCAATATGCGAATGTGAACGTCATCTTCCAGCCATGTTGTTACTTCATAAACATAGGATTTTGAAAGGAAATAGAGATGATTTGGAGGGCAGCCAACGACTACAAGGGTAAGCCTAGATTAGCATCAAGCTACAATAGAGACCAATGTGCAATTATAACTATATCATGTGATCAAATTAGAGAATCTAAATATGGAGGTAAATTTTAGAATTTCTTTAGTTTAGGATCCTGTCCAATAACTAGACTTTGAAATCAGCCCTCTTTTACATAGTTGTTCCCAAAAATCAGTCTTCCTCTTAATTCTACCATCTTTTCCTCCAGCCATGCCAGACTCCTTGCTGTTCATTCTTTTGACCACCAAGGAAACATGTGGTTTGTCCATCTGGTACTACAAGTTTTGCCCCATTCTGATCATTTCCAAATATGCTGAAGTGCCAAAGGCTTATATATTGTTCCAATTATTTTAATTATTAGGTCTTTGGGTTGAAAGCAACAGTACTTTAATTCCAATTAATTTGGGCAAAAATTTTGGACACAGACACACATACAGGGAGAACGCTTTGTGATTTCTGTTGCTTAAGCTACCTAGTATGTGTTACTTTGTTACAGCAGTCCTAGCAAACTAATATATAGACTAAATATGTATTTCTGGTCATTTGAATGTCATGTTTTGTAGTTGCCTCATCTGTTTAGTCAAAGTGCAGTACAGTTTCACAAAAAGAATTTCCTCTTTTGTATATGCAACTTCAGGCTCTTACATTTCTTTGCTATTCATCAGCCTACACCTATTGGTTTCTATGTTCATATCACAAATTTTATCCTGTGTGACAGATAAATACAATTACCATGAGATTCTAATTAGTCATATGTCAGACGTAAAGACCTTAATTTCAAATATTCTCCTTTGCAGACCCATCTCTATAGATTCTTTTAATAGATTCCAACTTTCTGTTAAAATAATCCATCTTTTTATTCATTTTGATCATCTTTTCCTTTATTTTTAATATATTATGATTATTTTGAACCCCTAACTTATTATATTCAATATTTATATCATCTCTAGGTCCTTATTTATTTTCTGTTTTATCTTTTATTAGTCTCTTTTTCTGCTTACTTGCATGTCTAATACTTTTTTATTATATGCTGGACATTATAAATGATACATCATAGATGTTCTTGAGCACGTTATCTTCTTCTAGAGAGTGTTAAGTTTTTATCTGGTAGGCAATTAAATTAGTGGAGGATCTCCCTGATCCTGCCATAGCTTGATTTTAGTCTTTGTTAAGGTAGGTGTATCTCACTTTTGTCCTTTCTTCTAGATTCTAGCCCTCACTTCTAGCATACTCCTAGCATTCTAACTTCTAGGATGTGATATTTCAACAACAATGACAACAAAAACCAAGGTATTCACCAGCTAGACCCAAACTTTAATGCCCCCCGAAACTGTGAAACCTCTAAAATTCCTGATTATATTTTAGCCTCCCTGCATTTTTCTCTGCTACATCTCTTGAAATTACATTCTATGAATGCACAGCTTTCTGAGTCAGCCAAAAACCCAATGTAAGTTCTTATGTAGATTTTTGGAGCTCCTTCTCTGAAACTCTCTCCCATCTAATACCTTATCCCTCAAATCCCAATCATTATGGTAACTCCAAACACCAGTCTCTGTTTCCTCTGACAGCAAAATTTCTATTTTCTTCTTGGGCTATTCCCCCATACAATAGTTTGGAAATTGCACCCAGGGAGAAATCAGGGTGAATGCAGGATGTAGCTTATGTGCTTCCCTTAGCTCAGAGATCTCAGCCTTGCATTGGTTGCTGCCCATTTCCTGCACATAATTGTTTTACATATTTTTCCATATGTATATACATTTTGGTGGAAGGGGAAGTCTGATACAAGCTAGTTATTCATAGCCAAATTTAAAAGTCATGTGTAAAGTTCTTCAGTACAGATTTAGGTCCTCATGATTCATTTCTTTGCTCTTCCATATTCCCTTCTCTTTTTTTCCCATACATTACTAACTAGAGCATAATAAAAGCATATTTCTAGTAGATAATTAGACCAATAACTATGGTCCTACTATAGGAAGAATCAACATGCTATCATCCTAGAGAGGAAAATCTACAATACAGTGACAGGAGGACTTCCAATCAATGAACAAACTGATATCTAGACTTCCTACCTACTGTGATGCTCTATGGAAGAAATATGTATTCTAAACAGCTATAGTAATTGCCTAATTACTTAAATACAACCTTATGGAAAGACAGAACAAGGCAAGGAACAAAGACAAACAGTACAAACACATAGTGGAGGTACAAAGCAGATTTCTTAGGTTACGTTATAGATATAGGGTTAGCAGAATCCATGGAGTTTCCTAGATTTTCATATCCCATGAAGAGGCACACTTTGGCCAGGCACAGTCAGACATCCTTCAGTTTTATTCCAGGAAGACAACATTGATCTCAGGTCCTCTCCTATTTACAGGAGGGTTGGGAGTAGGGAGGAAACATCCAAACTGAGTAGAAAGAATCCTAGTCTTCACAATTGAAGTGACAGGCTTTTTGTTCTCAGATGCCAATTGCCCGATAAGCTTGCTCTCTTATAGCAAGAGACCTTGAAGCTCTCCTGGGCAACCCAGCTAGTCAACTTGATAGAGAAAAACCTGACTGCCTCTCCATAGACAGGAACTGCCAATGGATTATTATTTCAAGGTTATCTAGCAGGGCCTTTGTTTCTGGTTAAAATACAAATGCATCTAGAAGAAGTATTACAGATTAGTCAGCTACACTCAGAATGATGCCTTTATTGGTGCCTTTTCTAATAACTTGTTTTGCTAGTTTAGAGACAGTGGACAAATTCCATGGGCTGTGCAAGGAATGCAAATAGGAAGACGAAGAAAGGAATATGCAGAAAGAGGTTTGGAGGCTTGAGGAAATAGCTTCAGACTGAGCCATCTGAGCTCCTACTGACATATCTGGATGCTCATATTGACATATAAAGAGCATATGAGTATACGTGGTATTGTATATCTCACTTAACACAGTTGTTTTCAATTTGGGGCTACACAGAAGAACTGCCTGGGGAGATTTTAAAACTCTAGGTGTCCTAACCATATCCAAAACCAATTACATCAGAGATGCTGGAAATAGGACCCAGGAAGCAGTGACTTTTAAATCTCTACAGGTGATTCCAATAGCAGCCAAGGTTGTAAATCACTGACGAATTCTCTTGGCTTCAACTCTCTTCTGTAAAAATAAAATATCAGTTAGATGATCTCTGAGCATCCTTCTAGCCCAAGTTCTTCAACTCTATAATCTTCCAAGAAAAAATTTCCTTTAGTCAGTCTTCTCCTTTCACTGCTCGTAAAACAATGAGCAAAACCCAGTGAGATGATTTTTGCTTTAGCTTCATGACTTTGATGGCTACAAATCTTCTCCAAAGTTCATATTGTTTCATAAGATGTTTGCCATCTCTGCTTACCTAGTCATTTATCAGAGGAAAAGGAGAAACAGCTATTATCTGTCCAAAGAAAAGCACAAGTCTGACATGAAAGATTTTATAAAAATAAACATTTTAGAAGTGGGATGAGCCCCTTTGCAAACACAAGGAAACACCCGCTTCTTGACACTTTGCTATTGCAAAAATTGTGTATAAATATTTTCAATAATTACAGATCCATAGTCCATATATGTAAAGCAAAACTGTTTTTTTTTCTTTTTTTAATTGAAGTACAATTGTTGATTTACAATGTTGTGTTAATTACTGCTGTACAGCAGAGCAAATCAGTTCTACATATACATATGTTCTTTTTTTTTAATATTCTTTTCCATTATGGTTAATCAGCAAAACTGTTTTCATGACTCACTTGCAGAAGGCTTTGAGGCCTCTTGTTTAAGTCCTGATGGTGCTCAGTTCTCGTTCTGTCTCTCTCTTCCAAAGCAGATGTGTGATGATAAACGCCACATTGGCCACGTGTGATTTGCCACGTGGGCTTTTATAGGGAGGCTCTGGGAAGAAGAAAACCTGGAACCAGGCCCGTCTCCACAGCACACCCACCTGCTGTGAGACATTCAGTCCAGGTCAGGCATTTTTATCCACAGCTCGTCTCCCTTCACAGGTGTGTTATATAAGAACTATATCACGTGTAAGACACCCCAAGGTGCTTTAAAGCAAGAAACTCAATAAATATAGAATGTTTACCTTGCCAGAAGGCAGCATCTCAGCATCCAAAAGGAAGATGTCAAGCCACCTGCTAAGGTCAAGTGTTTTGTAATCTAAAGCAAACTGCCTCTGTTCAAGACAAATGGTGTAACATCCTCAGGCCCCCCAAAATCTTCAGTGTGGTCCACTTACATTCTCCTTACACATATCTGCAAATGTAGGCCTTCCCACCCTTGTTCATGCTTTTGCTCCACCAGCAAGATCTTCTGCCTTTATTATTCTGCCTTTATTTTTCTGCCCTGTCCTGCTCCCTCAATCCTAGCTCCCACCATGGAAACACAACCTATCATTCAAGCTCCAATTTAATTAATAGCAGCCACCATTGTTCAACATTTACTGTGTACCAGGATCTAAGCTAAATACTTTACATGCATTATTTTACCTAATTCTTCCAACACATCTGCAAAGTAAATTTTGTTAATCCAGTTTAATAGAAGACAACCAAAGCTCAGAGAGGTAAAATAACTTGCTCAGGATCACAAAGCCAGAGTTCAAACCCAGGCCTGTCTTGACCTAAAGTTGATGCTATTACTCACTATGTAGCACTGTCGCTCTTGCTCTTACCAACCCTCCATGAAAACGTTCCTGATGACTCCACAGTATAGCAATTTCTCCCAGTCTAAACCAAGCTCCCCTCTGGAACATATTTTGGCATGCTTTATATTGTCCTCATTACTGTTTGTTTTATATTGCTATTTAATTTCAGATAAGTATGTTTAATTTCCTTCCCTAAGTCTCCTATAAGCATATTAAAGCCACAGAACTATTCAAAATGCCTAAACCAATACACCTATATTCTGTAGACACACACAAAAACTGATCTTACTTTATAGCATGAGTATATGTTTTTGATACCCTTTTATCACCAGCATATTTTTATGTACAGTAGTCTAACCCAGCCATTAAATTATTCTCATTTGAAGAGCCCAAATGCAGGGGATTAAATGACAAGGTCTGAGTTTGACAGGGCCATGAAGGTGTAATCAGAGATGAACCCACCTACTTCTGGGGCATTAGGTTATGATTTTAAAGTTGATATGATCTATCAAAATTTAACATAGCATTCCTTTCTTATTTACTTATTTATTTTTACAGAAGGTTCTCATTAGTTATCTATTTTATACATAGTATCAATAGTGTATATATGTCAATCCCAATCTCCCAATTCATCCCAGCCCCCTTTTCCCCCCTTGGTGTCCATACGTTTGTTCTCTACGTCTGTGTCTCTATTTCTGTTTTGCAAATAAGATCATCTATACCATATTTCTAGATTCCACATAGATGTGTTAATATACTATATTTGTTTTTCTCTTTCTGACTTTCTTCATTCTGTATGATAGTCTCTAGGTCCATCCACGTCTCTACAAATGACCCAATTTCATTCTTTGTTATGGCTGAGTAATATTCCATTGTATACATATACCACATCATCTTTACCCATTCCTCTGTTGATGGACATTTACGTTGCTTCCATGTCCTGGCTATTGTAAATAGTGCTGCTATGAACATTGGGGCGCATGTGTCTTTCTGAATTATGGTTTTCCCTGGGTATATGCCCAGGAGTGAGATTGCTGGGTCATATGGTAGTTCTGGTTTTAGTTTTTTAAGGAACCTCCATACTGTTCTCCATAGTCGCTGTATCAATTTGTAATGTATAGAATGTTTGCCAAAAATATTGATATTAGACAGTATTCTAAATATGCATGAGTCATAATATTTCCCAATCCATTATTAACAGTTACTAGTGTCTTCTTTGTACAGAATGCTTCTCAATATGCCATAGCACAGAAGTAGAATCAAACATAAAATAAATTAACATCAGTATTTTACATTTCAAGAATAATGAACACTAGGTCTATCTATGCAAAGCGAAAGAAAAATATTTAGAAAATTCAGAAGGAAAAGCACTCTAGCCAGGCAAACTTAGAAAATGGAGGAAAAACTTTTAGAGCTTGAATGAAGTAGATAATGCCTTAAGAGGAGAGACCAAATAACATAAATGAGTACTTGTTGATGAAATGAAATAAAACCTGATACTGAGAGATAAAAATAATTGGCATCCAGAAGACACTGACCCCGAAGGGACTTCCTGTACCAAATGTGGTATAGGTTTTTCAAGTGCAAGGGGAATAAAACTTGCCTGCTGTGGTTTCCTGATGAAATTATTCCAATGCTCATTTTTCTAACTCCAAAACTTTTGGCTAAGAATGCTCAAGCTCTTATTTGGGAACACAAAATCAGTGTGTTTGCTTACTCAGTTGGAAACAAGCCCTGCGTACTTCCTCAGTAATGCACCCTGTTCGGGGTGATAGGAATATGAAGCCACTACACCGCATAGATGTCAGGACTGGGAGATGGACCTCACTCTTGCCCACTGTTTCAGCGTGTGTGAGCACAAAGTGTGTTCTTCCTTATTTATGAGTTTGCTTCCCTTTGTGTAGATTGAGGTCATACCCACTTACTTTCCTTCAAAAGTCTCAGGGATGACTCATGAAAAAGGCTCTTAAATTTAGCCAGTGAGCTAGATGTTTGAATAATAATTTCCTTTATGCCTCCAGAAACTTTCACTTGCATAGACTACTATCTAGAATCTCAATTGACTTTTCCTATTTCTTATTCATGCCTGTGAAACTTTCAGGAATCATAACTGTAGGTTCCCACCATTTTCTGGCCTCCCTATAGCTATAGATTTTCTAGCCATGTGATCTTACAGTCAACCAAGTTTGGTGAAAGTAGCTCCAGATACAGCATCAAGTGAGCCACGTTCAAATTTCAACTCTGCCTTAATGTTAGCTGCCTGGTGACCCTGATTAAACCAAGCATCTCTCTCAGCCTCATCACCTTTATCTATAAAAAAAGGGAAATAATACCTGCCTGCACTTACCCACAGTATTGTAGTGAGGCTCAAGTTGAAAAGGATGCATAAACACTGTGTAAATCACATCTCTGTAGCACGATTGTTCATGCTTATTTAAGAGTTTCTTGTAGTCCTTTCTTCCTATCAGCCAGCAATAATTACTAAGATTTTCATGTATTTTCTTCTAGCCTTTTTCTAGAGTATGTGTATATGTATTTGTGTATATGTATAGATATACTTTCTATAATATAGGCATTTTATTATGATACATGTGTCTATTATGATATACGTATGTATGTACCCTTAGGTTAATAAAAGTTCTTCCAAAACATGGTTAATAGCAACTTAACATGTCTATCGTATATGATATATATACAAAAGGATGATGTATACATGTATGTATTTTCATGGTATTAAAAATTATTTCCAAGCATGGTTAATAATGGCTGCATTTGAGACTATGGTGGTTAATAATTCTACTATATGAGTAAACTATAGTTTACTTGATCATTCCCTATTTTTAACTCATTAGGAATACTTGTTTCCAGTTTTTTCTTTGGTTTCGGTTTGCTTTTGTTGTTTTTTGTTGTTGATGTTAACTGGGTTTATTTGCTATTACAAATAAGATTTTGGTAAATATTCTGTACAAAAATCATTTTATGAATCACTAATTCCATAGATGAAATTTCTAGAGCTGAAATCATTGGATCAAAGGGTGTGGACTTGTCTAAGTCTTTGCTAACATATTGTCAGATTCTGTTCCTAAAGTATTGTACTTGCCCACAATGTTGTAGTGAGGTTTAGCTAATGTAAAAGAAAACCAATTTTATGGTAGCCTTGTCATGATTACCTATTTTAATTATTACCAATATCATAGGCAACAAAAAAGAGCATCTCTTTATTGTTTCATGATTACTAGTGAAATTGGAAAATTTGTCATGTTTATTGATTTTAATTATTTCTGCCATGAATTATCTCTTCTTGCTCCATTTTCAATATTTTCTTTATTTGTATGTATGCATTATTTATACTTTGAGAAATTAATTTCTCATTTGTCATAACTCATAAAATTTTCCAAATTTGTCATCTACATTTTAATATTGCCTATGATTTTTACATTGTGAGTTTCTAAGTTTTTTAAATCAAATTTACCAGCCAGTTTCTTCCATTGCTTTCCTTTTTTATACTATGTGAACTAAGTAGGGGGAATATCTCCGGCATCTATACATCAATTCATTCTTTTAATAAGAACAAGTCCTTGATATTCAAAGACTTAGCAATCTAGAATAAAGATAAGGTGTGAGGATACTGATTATTGCTGTTTTGCTAGGAAGCCCAGTTTGAAATTTTCATCAAGAGCTTAAGTATTTCTAATGCAGGAGGAATTGGCACTAACCCAGACACAGCTCTATTTATAGGCCACTCAGATACCTCCTGTGCTATGGCATGTAGCCAATGGTGAGCACCCAGAAATTCTGACACTTGGAAAAAAGAAGGTCTGTACTGGTACATCTGTAAGTCAGAGGGGGTCAGGCTCAGGGCTATTGACACCATGGAGAGGATAGGAACAGGAACTAGAACAATACCAAAATCAGATCTGTCAGAGAAGATTGGTTTGCAAATGTCTGAGATACAGAAGCTATAATTTAAAATGTGACTCTAAAAGGAGTTCAATTTATCTCCCAGTTCTAATGTTCTCTTGCTTCACTGTTCTCTGACTCTATTTGACTCTGTGCTGAGTAAGGTCAAGCTTCTTGCTTGCCATACATTTAAATTCTACACTTCTGTCTTTAGAAATACCCCTGAGTAGGCAAACTCACCTCTTCAGCAGCATGAATATTAATCATGGCTAATAAAATTAATAATAATTAACATTGATTAGGCTCTTACTATGGTCCAAACTCTCTTCTAAGCCCTTTATATTCATGGAAACCTTCAAACCACTTTGAACTGTTAGGAACTATAATTTTCTTCATTTTACAGTTGAAGAAACTGAGGTACATAGAAGTTAACTTGTCCAAGATCACACACAACCACTAAGAAGAGGAACCAGGATTTGACACCAAACAGCCTGGTTCCAGAGTTGGCACCCTTGTGATATTCAATGATATTCTGTATTTATTAATGTAAATCTTGAGAATAAGTATTAATTGTAATTAACATATGTGGAAAGACGTATACATATATATTTATACATATGGGAAGATGTATAAATATTATTCCCTTCGATACCTGTTTCTATTTATTATGGCAATGGAAGGGGGAATTAGGAATTAATTTAAGAATTCTTGGATTATCTAAGCTTTTGGCTTTTCCACCTTCGAAAGCTTCTATCAGAAAACAAAAATAGAACAAAGGAAAAACACATGCATGACAGTTTTTTTAGTTTGATGTTAGTTCCACTGGAGACTGATTTAAAAGGGAAACCAGACAATGTAATGATCAAAGTAAGATCAGGTTTATACACCACCTGTAATATTCCTATTATCATCAGTGCTTCCCCCAGGACCAGCTTAGAGCAGAGCAGTGGATGGTGCAGAGCTCGTATGGGTGAACTCCCAACAACTAGACAATTTGAGCTCTCCCTGAGCGAGCCTGGCCAGCATAATTGATGGACTCTTGTCCCTACTGTCCCATTCTCTTTCCACTTTGGTACCCCACTCAGACTCGGGGTTTCTCATGGCTGCAATTCCAGGACTGTTCATGGCCAAGTCACTGCTAGAGGCCTCACAGAGTGACTAGGAGAGGCTGCCCCACTGCCATCGCTTTTGCCTCTCATCCTGTTCTCTCCACTCCACCCTCCACAGCACTGCTAGACAGATATTTTTAATGTGTGAATTCAGTCACGTCCCTCCCCTTAAAATCCTTCCGTAGATTCCCACCTCTTATGGGACAAAATCTAATCTCCCTAACATGGTGTACAAGATGCTTGATGATATAGCTCCACCTGCCTTTTTGCCCTCTCCTGCCCTCACCACCTTCAAGTTTGTATTCCAGGCTTAATGACCTACTTGCAGATCTTCAAATATGCTTTACCCTCTCACGGGTCCATGTTTTTGTATATCCTGTTTCCTCCCCTGGAGCATCCCCCACCTACCCTCACCACATCAACATACACTTAAATGATTCACATATTTGGGTCTCATTTTAAATGCTGTCTTCTCTGTGAAGCCTCCCTGACCGCTTCAGGCCACCTTAAATGGTTCATATAAACTCGTTGTGTTCCAACCTGCTTCCCTCGAGCGCTCATCACATTGTATGGTAATTGTTCATTTGTGCATCTGTATCCCACTTACACCACGTCCTATCAGAAGAAAACCTTACTTTTTGTCTTTGCAAATGGCACTTAATACATATCTAATGGATGACTGGATGAGTAGATGAATGCATGGCTCAATGAAAGAATCACTTTTACACAGTGATAATTTTTTTATGCTGTTCCTTAAAATTAACAGAGGACCCCAATATATATTATCTTATTTAGACATGACAACAGATTTCTGAAATAGATGTCACTGACAATTTACACATGAAGAAACAGGTTCAGTAAAGAGATTTGCCAGATATCACATAGGTTAGTCACACCAAAACTCGGGGCCTTTCTAGTATGTCACAGCTCTTTCTCATAATACATTAGATGATTAAAATGAAGTCATTACTGGTCCATAGACTTATGGAGTTTCACAGCCAGGAGACTTCCCTAGTCAACGCTTCTTAGTGGAAACATGAAAAACTGTGGCCCAGAAATATGAAATGGCCCAAATTATATCACTCATTAGTGGCAGACCCAGGGATGACTTCATGGTTCCTAATTCCCACTTTGTAGGTTCTTAAATCCAGGTTCTTCCACTCATTGTGAGAGTGTATGACTTTAACCTCTTTGTACCTCAGTTTCCTATGTTGTTAAATGGGCTAATAATGTACTTACCTCATAGAGCTGTTGTGAGGATTTAAATGAGATAATCCATGGGAAACTCTTACAAGAGTGACTGACAACCATGAATGCTTTAAAAATGTTAGCTATTAGCCATCATCATTTCACTTGGCTGGGTTCTTCCTCTTTCATAAATCAATAGCATCAAAGAAGTGCCAATGTAGTGATAGCAGTCATACTCAAAAGAAAAAAGGTAAAAGACAAAAAGCAATCTAATGCCTGTGCAGAAATGGAAATAGTAAGTTATAAGATGGAAGATATTATGAGTGAATGATAGAAAAACCCTACCTTGAGGTCACAGGCAAACAAATTGTGTTAGGCTTTTCCTTCCATGAAAACTACCCACTTTCTGAGGGAAGTAAATTGATATAATTGCATTGCATAGTTGAAAAATAATAAAGTAATAGGCAATAATTTTTCATTACTTATTTTCCCCTTCAAATAATTAATTTATGCCTCCCTCTTCTAACTGAAATAGATAAATGCACAAATATGTACATAAAATATAACCAGCAGTGCGTACACTGTCTCATCTACTGAAGGACAATTAGATTATAATCATTGCCTCTCCTATGGAGTTCCAGCCAGCTGGTTTTCTCTGAATGGATTGTCCACAGTTCTCATTCATCAGCCTCATCAGAATTGCATTTACTCATTGATGTCTTGCCATCCTAGCTTTTAGCAGCAGTCAGATTAGGCAGGGCTATGCTATAGCAACATACAAAATTGCATTAGCTTGCAGGAGCAGAAGTCCATATCTCACTCATGGCTCATGTCAAGGAAGATTGACTGCAGGTCTCCACCTCTTCTCATTCTGGAACTTAGCCTGAAAGAATAGCCTCCATCTAGAATATCACTGGCATCACAGCAGAGAAATACATTGTGGCAAAGAATGAACCCACTCTTAAAGCTTCTGCCTGGGTGTAACACGCATCACTTCCACTCACCTTCATTGGCTAAAGGAAGTCACATGTCCAAGCCAGTCTTCAGTAGGGTGAGGATACGGATATTGATCAACAGGAATATAATCTATGGCATATTCCTATTGCAACCGTATTGATTCTATTTCTTTCTACTGAGTTTCAATGGATTCTTATTTTTCAAGGTAAATGTAAATTGTCTTTATCATGCTTCCTGCTTATTGCTCTGTGACTCCTAATTAGTTTTGTAAAGTCTGGAATATAGTGTTACTGTCCCAAAGAGGAGTCACATTATAAAAATGACAAAAGGATTTTTGCTTTGTTTTGTTTGCCACAGTTCGGTTATCAGATTACTACATGAATTCATTCTGACACAAATTCTCATGAGTTTATTTACTGTTTCTCCAACTATTAGACCAGTAAATGTATCTTCAATCTTCTAAATCTTTTGCCCCATGGGGCCTGGCACTTACAGTAATTACACCTTTTGTGTTTTCGTAAATACTTGCTAATAAAATGATTAAAATAAACCGAGAGCATCTCCTAGACTAAAACTAATAAACTTCAATCCTAGCTCTACAGTCAAACTGTTCTGCAATTTTTTAAAAAGCAGGTCTATGTCTTTGGGTTTAAAAAGTGATGATGTCAGTCTTAATGGAATTTGTGAGATTGGAGAAGAGAGTGCTCATTATTTAATGACTGTAATGGGCTCTGAAAGCATCCTGCAATCCATGTGCCTTATAATGCCAAGCCGCCAAAATAAAGGGGAAGGAAAAAATTACTTTGGAAGTCATTCTTTCCATGACTCAGGAAAAGAAACAACTTTTGTATAATTTACCTCACATACAGTTTCCAAAATTACATTAACAATTTGAGTATGTGGAGTATTTTTAATGAAATTACCTAGACTCACCTCAACGCAGTACCCTATCGTCTCCATGATATGGACCAGAACCAGGACTTAAGTAAGGCAAGTTACTTTCTTCAGAGGCCTCCATAAAATTCACCATTTTGCCAAAATCCACCTATAGCAGGGTTTCCCCTTAAGAAATCTTTTTAGATATTTTTTTCTAATCACCCACACACTATTTTATTGCCACCGATTACTGTGTGCCTGAGTATTTATTGTATGTATATCTGTGATTTACACATAAAAATGTAAGAACAATTTTTTTACCACCTTAGGAGTAATATTGCCCCATTGGAAATACCTGATCTTTAGGACAGATGCCTTTCCTCTCCTACGCGCCTCTATCTATTTTACACTTAAGCCATAATGTTCTGCTCTTCTTCCTCAACCATGCCCTTTTTCATTTTCTCATCTCTGGATTTTTGTTCATGCATGTTATGCCTTCTCTCTGGAATAATCTCTCCATTTCTGTTGAGTCCAACCATTTTTCAAGGAACAGATCATGCCAAAATTCCTCCAAATAGAATTTTCCCAGATACTAAGTCAGCCTCCTTCCCCCCACAATATTTACCTTTAATAGAAGACATTTTCTTTACTAGAATAAAATATCTCAGTCTATTTTAAAGTTATTTAAGCTCATGATCCCCTCACTAGCTTGTAAGCTGTTAGATGGCAAAGACTATTCATTATTGGCTCTCCCACAGTTCTTAGCACAAGACTTTGTACAGAGGGCACTCAATAAATATTTGTTGTATGGAGTTTATTAATTTATGTCTCTATTTATTCCTGCTAGCACCTCATAGGAAATATAGACTTCAGCTGCCAAAGAGCTCACGTTGTCATTTAGATGAACATAAACACAGATGCACACACACACGTGTGACATAACTGGCATGGGAAAATGGGTTATTCCTTCAACCCTTCATCCTCTGCAAATCAAAAGTGGGGTTCCTCCTCGGAAAGTACCCTAATCAATAGCACCACTCTTCTTCACATGGCACGTCTCAAAATTACAGAGGAACTTTAACATCTCCCTCTCCTTCATCTCCCCATGTCTATCAATAAGTAGTTGCCCAAATTTGTTGATTCTTCATTTTTCATGAAGCTTTGATTTTTGCTTTTCTCTAGAAGCCCACTGTCAGTGCCTTACTCCAAATCCATGACGTCTCATCTGTAGTCAGCTCCTCCCTCCATAGTTTACACATTTCCACATCATTAGTTATAATCACTCTTCAATCATTCTTACTATAGATTATCTTCCTGAAACATACACTGTGATCTTATTCTGCTGCACAGCAGCTTAAGAACCTGCAGACAATTCAGAATAAATCCAACCAACTCAATATGGCTGCTATGAAGTGAACCGTGTCCCCCAAAATGCATATGTTAAAGCCTTAACCCACAATGTGATAGTATATGGATATGGGCCCCTTGGGAGGTCATTAGGTTTAGATGAGGTCAGAAGGTAGGGCCCTCATGATGAGATCAGTACCCTTATAAGAAGAGACATCAGAGAGCTTGCTCTCTCTCTCTTTCTCTGCCACATGAAGACACGGCAAGAAGGCACTGTCTATAAGCTAGGAAGAGATCTCTCACTAGAATCCAGCCAAGCTGGCACCCTGATCTTAGACTTCCAGCCTCCAGAAATGGGACAAAATTAATTTCTTTGGTTTAAGTCACCCAGCCTATGATATTTTGTTATGGAAGCCTGAACAGACTAATCTAATAGACTTCAGGATTCTGCTTTAAATGGCCTTACTTGATCAGCCCCAGCTGCTAAGGCTCCTCACAAGGAATATTCAGATCTACTTAGGCCTTCATTCTTTCACACACACATACTAGGAAGACATTACTTAAATCAGTTAAAATGTTTTTCAAAATAATTGGTTATAATAAGGATTGTTATTGTTTAGACACTTTTTCTAAAGAATGTTCTTGCTAAAGTGATCTACAAGCCTCAACAACTGTGAAATGTGTAGTCTGCCCTAGTGCTAAGAGAATAATAATTGTGTTCAAGTTCAAAATGCCTTAACTTCTCATATCAAAAATAAAATTAAAAGAGAGAAATTTGACCATTATATTCATGCATTTAACAAATATCATTGTTCACCTATCATAAGCCAAGTCCTAAGCTAGGTGCTACTAATACAATAGTCAAAATGGACAGTTTCTACCTTCCTGAAAACTGCAGTGTAGTCTGCTGGATGAGTCTAGATCTTTTCTATAAGCAAGTGTGAAAAATTACTTTCATTTGCTTGAGAACAAATGTGCATGTGGTTTCAGGTTTGAGCCATAGAGAAATAGTTAAGTGGCTTGTTCGTTACATCTCTCATTTCATTCCATCCCTGAGGCTTCCTGTCTCTCTCTCTTCCTCTGTCTCTCTTTCCTGCACTAACTTCTTATGTTAGTGAATGGATGAATGGAAGGAAAGTTCTCCCCGCACGGAAGTTTTCCTTATTCAACTACAAAAGAGCAGACTGAAGTGACAACTCTCCACTGCTTTAGCAGGAATACCCTGACAGCCAATGGGCTTTCTGGGAAACTAGAGCAGGAAGCCTTGACATGAGGCTAAAGGTTTCCTTGTCTGAGGATTCACCCACTATGGACTTTTCAAAATAAACTGGCTAAGTAGAATAGTAGGGAACTAAGAAAGTAAGTTTGTCCCGTATCTTGGAAGATAACTTTTCTCTTTCTAAAGTTAAAACCTGTGCCCCACAAAAGATTTTAATTTAGAGAAAGTAGTTTTAAATTCATATCTATGGATTTTGGTTTTGGAGTTAATGTAACCCCAAACAAATACAATTGTGCTTTATTTCCCTTTGTGAGAATGCTATGGCATATTTTATGTGTCCTCCAATGTCAGAGCAGCATTCTATTTATTTTGATGATGTAATCTTCTACTTAGCCAATTGTTATCCAAAAATTAAATGCTAAACTTGAGAGGTTTGCAGACAGTTGAGCACAGTTCCAAATAGACCCTCAGTCCCTAAAACAGGTTTTTATTCTTAGTTAAAATAGGACCATGTCATTCACTACCTCACTGAATTTTAGGTGCTTAAGGTCCACCCACATGAACCCACTTCTCACATCACACATCTTGCAGATATTTGTGGAAGACCTTATCTTTCATCAGCAGACCTGAGGTCCCCACATGGGGGAGACCTCACTATGCAGCAACCCTGCCATTTTAAAGTCATAAATTAAATAGAATGTACATGGATTTCACAGGTCTTATAGTCCCATGGAATTAAGGGTAACAAAACTGTTCTGAGAGAAGAAACACAAATGCTGAAAACTGGCTTTCCATTGAGCTATGCACCACAGCAAGCAGAGAAAGAACAGAGAATAGCAAAAACTCTTGCTTCTAGAGACCAAATTCTTAGACAATTTTAAGTCTTTGGCAGCTTCTTGTATCATTTTTCTCTTTTCCAAAATAGAACTAATAAAAGTTTCTCATTCCTAGCTGGTCTGCTAAGAGCAAAGCCTTGGACTTTTTCAGAAGGAAGATCAAGCTACTTGAATATTTTCAATATTTTGGAACTTAAAGGGTATATTTATTTTTTAAATAATAGTTATAAATTATTTAATACTTTCTGAGTGTCATATCCTTTGTTAAATTGTGTTTCATCTTTCCTATAGCCCTATGAGTGGATATTATTATCCTTATTTTACAGGTTAGAAAATTGGGGCATAGAGAGGATACACGGCTAGTAAATATTGAAGCCATGATTTTCACCAATGCTTTGTATCACCACACAATATTGCATCTCCATAATTTTCATTAGGTGCTTCATTACCATCACCAGCTCCAGTTCCAGCCCCATGGCCAAACTCACTAGCTCTATGCCAGAAACAGACAGAAGTTATTCAATACATCTGGCAGAACCAAGTAGGTGAAGTTGCATAGCATATTGATTAAGAATTAGACTGTCAGCTCCAGCTTGCTCTTATGGGAGCCCAGGCAATTTATTTAGCCTTCTTGTGTTTTATTTTCTGATATGTGAAATGGAAATGATAATAATGATATCTACTTGCAGGGTTAGTATTAGTATTAAGTGAGATAATCTCCATAAAACACTCAGTGTCTGTCACTTATATCAGTTTTTTTGTGTTAACACATGAAGACTATCATTTTAAGCTTTGTATTCTCAGTGCCTACTTAATGCATGACTTATGGCAGGTTCTCAGTAATTACTTGATAAATTACTAAAAATAAAGTAGGTCAGGGTTTATTGTCAAGAGAGTGTAAGCCTATCCCAAAACTAGGTTTTGTAGCAAATGTGAAGTCAGAGAGATAACCAAGGTCAGATGCTTAGTTACTCAGAGGAGAGTTTCACATGTAAGCAAACATGATCATTGGGACTAAGAACAAAATCAAGGTCAAAGTTGACAGAAGCTAAAGGAAGAGAAGCAGGGCATTGGAAAATAGATGCATGCACCAGAATATAAAAGGTGACTTATCTGCCTTTCTTCTTCCCTTCATTCTCTAAGCAAACATTTGCTGGGTTCTTTCTATGTATCCAGAACTGTCCTAGGCTCTGAGATTACAATTAATAAAATCATTAGAATTACTTAATTTGCTTATTTCCTTATTATGCTTATTTGAAAGCAAAGAAGGTTGTTAGAGGGAGATTTCTCTTGCCTCGATTTCTACTAAGGTACCAGTATCTATTTCAGATGCCAAACTGAGTGTGGGACAGGTTGCCATACGCAGAATCTGTCCCCACCAAAGAGGTAAGAGAAGTAGTGTCCTAAGTCATGAATCCACCTTACTCACTTTAAAAATATAAAAAGAGGAAAGGGAGAGAGAGAATGAAAATGGAAAAAGATTTAAGAAGACATTTCTTCAGAGAGAGCTACACTTTGAGTTTCCTCCAACTTATTCAGGACAGAAGAGTGTTCTGGTATTTTCTCATGTCTCTCCAGCTAAGTGAATGGACTTTCATGGCAGCATTTGAAGAACTATGTATTCCCTTGCATCTAATGGGCACAGAAAACTGAAGCTTGACTCAAGCGTGAGCTAGTCAGACTGACCTGTGTCAGGCTCCTCAATGGGTTGATCCTGTTGCGATTGACCTACTCTCCCAAATATTTGATGGGACAAAGGTTGCATAAATGTTTACGGTGGGTGAGATGCAAGTCTCTTGGTAGAAAGAGCTGGCCTCGCATCAAAGTAGGTCCTGTGAGGTAAAGCCACCTGGAATAGCAAAGGAATCCCAGGAACAAGAAGCTAGAAGACCTTGATTCCTGGGGACTGTGGAAGGGAGTCAAAATGATGGTGCACTACAGAGATGGATCTGACAGGTCAAAAAGGCTGAAAGTGAAAGGTCTTCAGGGATGAGAGAAAAACCACAAAATGCTCACCTGGGAGATAATCACCTTAGAAATGTACCCAACCTCGAAGGGCCAATTTATAACCTTTTCTATTCCCTTACTCCTGCCCTTTCAAACCTCAGCAGGGATAGGAACAAGCTCAAAAACTGGGACGAAAAGATTGCTAAGGAGGAGGAAAACACAAAGCATTGAAAGACAGATGCCAACCATGCCAATCCCACCACGTCTATCAACAAGAAGAAGGCCTGAGTTGGAAAAAGGGAAAACATCTGATGCTGAATCAAGTTCAGTTTGTATTAACGTCTTAGACTTGGCAACTCTGATTCATTCACTGTGACTAGGCTTGTTTCTTAAGAGACATGGTAGGATACACTAAAACCTATGTGTGAGCTAAAAAGTTATGGAACCTACCCAAGTTCTGATTCAGCAGCAGGAGATAATTATTCTCACCGAATATCTGAAATAAGGCTGAAGGAGACAATAATAAAGTTGTGTTTTCATTCTATGTCATGAGTCATGTTTTTCCACAAAGGCCTGAATCTCACAACGAATCTGTCTCAATCTCTTCCTGTCTTCTCTCTCTTTCTCTGCGTCTCTCTCTCTTTCCTTCTCTCCCTCTTTCCTTCTTTCTCTCTCTCCCTACTGTATGTGTGGCTGTCCATCCTTCTCTTTTTCTTTCTCAAGAATCTTTGGATTTATCATTTAAAGAAACTGAAAAGAATTGATATTGTAACATATGAAGATAGATAAATGACATTCTCAACACAATCCAATTTGCACCGTCTATTAGTCAGCGTGCTATTGCAGAGAGCAATAGCACTTTGCATAAAGCACACGTAAAGCACTTAGTCCAAACAGAGCCTTTCACACAGAAAGTGCTGAGTGAATAAAAGCTGTTATTACTTGAAACACCACTTCTTGAGCATTGCTGAGGGACAAGTCCTCTTGGGAATCACTCCCTTTTTTCAAATGTTGTTCTGCTTACTACTTACAAAGAAACATATTGTATCATGAATTCTCTTTCAATTCATACCTTTATTTGCAGATACCAAGCCTCTTTTCAATCATTAGAAACAATAAATCACACTTGCACATTCCAAACTCTAAAGAAGGTTAAATATTTACACAGTTCTGCATGCCAAATAAAGAACAATTTAATGAGACAGGCCCTATAAGAACGATCCCTTTATACATTTTTGCAAGACTCTATCAGAAATTTGGCCTGGACATTATAGCAATAATTCTTCTAAATTTTAATGTTATCACTGCTTTTAACTTCCTCAGATCCATGCAAGAATAAAATGCAGCAAGACCAATCTGAGCTGCTAGTTAAACTAGTATTCTTCTAGAGGCTACACTTTTGATAGTGCCAACTGCAATCACCTGGAAGACATAGAAAGGTGAAGCAGAAATTTTTTTCCATTTTCCTTCTGCCTTTCCTTGCTCCAAAATCAAATGGTAAAAATTGGTCAACATTTCAGGCATCCAATATTACCAGAAAATTCTAAATTTTCTGGATTTTTATGAAATCATGCATCTACAAAATCAAACATCCAAATAATAATTAACAATATTATAAGTCTTTGTGGCTATGGAGCACTTCCACTGTTCATCACTCTTGTAATGTTCCCCCTTTCATGAGCTAGGCTTTCTTATTCCTAATTTGTAGATTAGGAAACTAAAGCACAAGGCCAACTAACTAGAAAGTGCTGGGTTATAACTCAACTATTAGACTTCTGAACTCAAACTCCTTGTTTATTTCAGTATCTCATGCTTTCTCAGCCTCTTCAAGGAAATTATTTTCTGCTTTTTATTGAAAGTTGGTCATCTATAAGGAAGAAGAGTTATCCAACAGTTAGGACACATGAGGGGCACCGAGGAAACCTGATTCTTCTCTTATAGTTACTGATGACCAGGAGATGCAGCAAACACTCTCTAGGCTTTCAGATTTCCTCCTAGGAAATAAACATTCTCATCACCTTCTAGGGAAAATAGTGAGAGCGAGAAGGGAACAGATGAGGGTGGGGAAGTGTATCACATGGTAACTGATCTTGAAAAGAAGTAGAGCTGACTTGAGCCTTTCCAAGTGTATAGTTTAACATAGACCTTGGCAGATGGCATGAGCAAATTCAGAGAGGCTATGGAGAAATGGTTAGGAAGATCCCAGCAGAACCCTCAAACGCATCTCTTGTAGCTACAAATCTAGGATTAGGCAGGGCTGGGCAGCTTCACACAGTGAATCTGTTAGTCAACAACTCTGGTTGAATTCCCACTGTGGACAGGGTAGGTACAGATGCATGTGGGTTTATCTGGGAGAATAAAGGATCTAAAGAAACAGAAAGTGCCCATGAAGTGCTTTGAGCTCTGTAAAAATAGACACTCCTACTCTGAGGTCCATCAGCAGTGACTGTGGTACTAGAAGGGAGATGTTAATTGCATGTTATAAGTAAGCTTGTTTTGCTTACGCCTACAAGAATAGTGACTGATAAACCTGACTCACCGGATAGACACAGTTTGTAATCTCACTCTCATTAGTATACAAAGGAAAAGTTTTTATCTTAATAGCATTGTTGGCTCTCTTTCTACTCCATACCTTAAAGATTGGTCACCTTCGTCAGCTGCATTGTGAGCTGTGTTCTTCCTTTTATTCAAAGGCCTGCAATGAAGAGCTCTGTTTCCAGATATGATCTCGCCTCCTTCCCCTATTAGCTACTACCTCACCTTCCTTTTACCTAACAGCTACTTCCCGTTGACACTCACAGCATTAAACACATATGACCAAATTTTTTAAAGTTTAAGAAATAGAAAAAAATTTGAATTTACAAATATAGTAATCATGAGTGATGTTTCTCAAATATTTCTTTAATTTACAAAAGATTAACAGTCTTGTAAATATTTTTCAAAGCACATTTTAAGTGTATTTAATATATTTTAAAATATATTCCCAAGTACTTTTCCAATTACATAAAATGAGGCTTACTTATATTATCTTTGTTTAGCGAACCACTGGGTGGCAAAAAAAAAAAAAGAATCAGAATTAAGCCTCAACATTATACTATCATATTCTTCTATTGTGTTGGCCTCAGCGATGCTATGAAATGGATAATGCTAGATCAGCCAATGGATTTCGTGCAAGTTGTAGCTAAGTTATAATTTGGGCTTCACTACAAAGTACATTTCAGGCCCTAATTACTTTTTGGCATGGGACAATTTTGTATTTGTGGCCTACAAAAAGGCCATACAACTCTTGTCATTCTTCAAAATTACAAGTAAATCCTTTGTGAAAAATACTCTGGAGGAAAGCTTTGAACAGTTATTTCCTAACTCTTTTCAAGGCAAATGTGTCCCCTCCTGTGACCTACATTAATTTATCCAAAACAAGGTAAACTTACTACCAAACTATTAATTTCACTAGTTGTGAAGACTGAATTCATAAAAATCGATAAAACAAAACTTTCTTCTCTCACAAATTTTTTGAAATCCTCCTAAATCCCTAGGCAGACTCTTCCTTTAAATCTTTATTCTGATAAATGTCAATAAGATTAAGAAAGAGGGCTTGTAAAGATTATTTAGCTCCTGCACATCTATCAAAGCAATGTAATTATGTGGTCAAAGGACCCAGATCCAGTATGGATTTTTGAAGTTTCATCGATAAGTTTCTGAAAAGTAAGCTCCTGAGGAGGTGGGATGGGGAAATGATATGACCAAGGCTCAGAAAGACAAGATTTTATTTTTAGTTCATCAATATTTTCTATAAATACAAACTCATCATGAAAAGAAAGAAACCCAGAGAAGTAAGGCCTGCATTCAGGGCCACTTTTTTCCCAGAAACTTCTGCCTCTTTTAGGAAAAAACTGACATGCTGAGCAGACATTTTAAAAGCCTCGCAGGCTAAAGGAATGAACTTTTTCTGGTTAAATATCCTATATTTTGTGTTATGACTCCAAAGGTCTGAGCCCTAGGGGTAAGGATAAACCAGAAATAGTTCAGCCTTTGCAGGGACTGAAGCACAGCTTCATATCATATAATTTCTATAATTAGAATGAGATGATCTGGGATTGCTAGCGTTCCTAGGCTCCTGCCTAAAGAAAACATACAATCAATAAGCTCTGGGGTAACACTATCATATGCTTCACATTAACAGTTTTTCATCATCTACTTTTTAGCCCAATCAAAAGTAACCAGAAAATGTAATTAAAAACCAAAAGTAATAAGAGAAAACAGATTTAGAGCTGCAGGAGATCTAAACGATGAAGGTGTTATATACAGACTTTAAGTCTTTATTAATATGTGTTAAAAGACAAAATACAACATTAAGAATTTTGACAAAGCAATAGAATCTATAAAATAAAACCAAACAAAAATTCTGGACATGAAAAATATAATAAGTGATATTAAACATTCACTGCATGAGTCTAAAACTATATTTATATACAGCTGATGACAAAATTAGCGAACAAGAAGCAATATTGGAATAAAATCATCAACATGAAGCATGGAGAGATGAAATACAGAAAATACAGAAGAGAGAGTAAAAGATATAGGGGATACAGTGAGAAAGTCTAACTACTTGTAATTGAAGTCCCTGAAGAAGAACAGAAAATGAATGGGGCAGAAAGTCGCTGAGCAAGTCTTTTTCAAAGCAGTTAAAATCAGCTAGGTTTAGTAGAATCTTCGTAATAATCTATGCTAAAAGAAAAGAAAATGATAGAATTCTCAGTCATAGCCCAAGAATGTTATAACTAGCCTAACTGCCATTTTCCCAAATTCAAAAGCAAACTATGAAAGTTACTTTCCTTAGTAAACTATTAACTAAAAGAAATAAGTAGAGAAGTGTATGACTTCTATAACTATATTAATGTCTTACTTTTTAGTGATAAAACTGGTTTTAATGTATTTTATATTTTTTGCTTTAGAACTTGTAAATAAGATCCTTATTAGCCTACAAAAATCCAAAGGAAAAGGTATCCTACAATTGCTTTAGGTAAGCTTTCAAAAATAACAAGTTTCAAAGAACAAGACGGAGCAAATATTTGGTATGCTCCTCAGTTAAATATTCTTATCAAACTAAATGTGACCAAGAGGTAGCTGAACTCTGGGGAATTTTTGCCCAGTGATGTGGCACTGAGTACTCAATTAGAAATAAAGTCAGTCCCTAGGGAAATTTTTAGTTGTAAAATATGCTCAAATATGCTCAAATATCACAAAGATTCTTTCTCAAAAGTTGATGAAAAATCTTTGCAATTCCCAGGCTCTATAGAAAGATGTCTCCTGTGGAAGTCAGTTAACCTAAGGTTTACTTGGATTCTATTTGATATCACATAAAATGACTGGACTGGTACTTAGCAGCACGTGTTTTTGAAATTGAGGGAAATATGATCAAAAATTGCTTAACTCATTTAACAATGCATGTCTCCAGGATACTGCTTAGTGTCAAAGTTACCTGAAAGGATTCATTTACCTCTAAAATGTGAGTCGTTTACTACCCACTCACTAGTCAGATGAGGTCAATATTGGTAAAGCTTTTCCAATATTGTCTTAGTGATATTCATTCCCAGATTAACTGAGAGGAAGAAAAATTGTTTTGATACACAGTGCTTCTGGATAATTGTGCTTTATTTTATCAAACTTGATGAATTATGCTCAAAAAAATAATACACAAATAAAATTTCTTTACAATTCCAACACATTGTAAAAGGTCACAGTATTCCACAACAGTACTGGGTTGACCTGATGACAATAACAAGGGGTCTTTTATATTATGTGATAAAGCCATTGTTGTACAGAGAATGAAATTTAATGCTGAAATAATTATACAAGCAACTCCATGATAACAGTGATTTAGAAAATTATTCTCTTTGGGAAGCTGAAATATTTCTTGACGTCCTGTCAGATCAAAGGGGAAAGAAAGTAGAATTCTGAACAGAGAAAAAGCAAATAGCAAACCTAGCCAAAGAGCATAGTTCATGTCAGGACGAGCAGACAAGAGTCCACAACACTAGAACTAGAGTCCAAAACAGGGTTCGCAAGTCAGAACAAAAGTCAAGCTAAGAAAGGTAAGTAACACCATTCAGATTCTTTCCACACATAAGCATGAAACTATTAGATGAACGAGGACATTAGGCAATCTGTATCCTTTATGAATGGAGAACTGACTGATAGCCATGGCCTTTGGATGATGTCAGTGTGGGTCATTAGGTCACCCTGCTCCCATCAATCAAAGGGCCATATCTGGCACTTGGACACTGGCAGGACAATGTTTTCAATGTTAGTTGAATGATATTAGGTGTTGTACAATCTCTCCTTTAATGTAAAGCCTTTTTAGTTGACAAGGTAATCTAGTCAAAATAAAAAGTAGACAAAGCATGCAATTAGAAGCAGTGTTTGTTGGATTAGACTAAATTAACAGGTTCACCACAGCATGTACTTAATGTACATTTCTTGAATACAGGCTGAAGAATAGAGAACCCACTCACATTCAGGTAATCACAACACAGGGACATTGGAGGACATCAAATTCTAGCTCTCACCCATGGAAGGGATATCTTTTAACAACTTCCTTGGTTAATGGGCATGCATACTCAACCCAACACTTCCAGGGAAGGGAACAGATAAATTCTTAATCATGCCAATTCTACTTTTCTTTTTTCCTTTTTTAAAAAACTTGGATAAGTAATACATTCACAGGGATCAAACTGTTTAAGTTTTAAAATGATACTAGTAAAAAGCCCCCTCCAATCCATCTGTCCATTTCTGCAACCACACCACCACTGTACCCCACCCTGCAACAAAGAACCATCATAATAAATTTCCTATTTGTTCCTCCAGGGATTTTGTGCATATAAAAGTGAATGCAAATATAGTTCCACTATATATCCACTAGTTTTTCTAGTACCACTTTTAAAGAGTTCCATTTGGCTTCCTTTTGTTAAGCAGAAAAGTTATAGCAATCATGTTCAAAGACATTAAATCATATTATATCTGAACATGTATGAGTATTTGTACACTACCCTAAATGCTTTACAGATACTATGCCACATTATTTTTATAGAAATCCTATAATGTGGGTATTATTATCATTATAAAGGTAATAAACACTTGATACATCAAAATCAGAAAATTGCAATATCCTCTGATCTCCTCTCTTCATCTCCCCTAATGCTCACATCTTCATTCAGAACTTCTTTTTCCTCCTAAATTCTGCCATGATCCAATACTCGGCCTCACAGTTCCTTAACCTAGCATAGACTTTAACATCGACTTTGGAGACAGACAGACAGATCTAGATTTGAATCAACTTTCACTCTTCACTAGTTATGTGAACTTTGAATTCTTTTCTTACCTCTCTGAAAGTAAGAAATTGGGGATGGGCTGGGGTGAGTGTGAAGGAACATGACATGGAAGACACTCTATAGATTTTTGCAACCAAACTGTTACGATTCTCAACCATAAGTGGGCCTTCAACTTTCTTTTATTTAGTCCCTTTTTTATATATTCTATGGTAGTTAACCCAAACCATTGTCATTTTTTTCCTTCTTACCTCCTGTCTATCACCCTCATTATCAGCATATTAACTTTAAATAAAACCATATAGGGGGGCTTCCCTGGTGGCACAGTGGTTGAGAATCTGCCTGCCAATGCAGGGGACACGGGTTTGAGCCCTGGTCTGGGAAGATCCCACATGCCGCGGAGCAACTAGGCCCGTGAGCCACAACTACTGAGCCTGCACGTCTGGAGCGTGTCCTCCGCAACAAGAGAGGCCACGATAGTGAGAGGCCCGCGCACCGCGATGAAGAGTGGCCCCCGCTTGCCACAACTAGAGAAAGCCCTCGCACAGAAACAAAGACCCAACACAGCCAAAAATAAATAAATTAATTGATTAAAAAAAAAAAAACCATATAGGGGACTTCCCTGGTGGTCCAGTGGTTAAGACTCCACGCTTCCACTGCAGGGGGCGCGGGTTCCATCCCTGGTCAGGGAGCTAAGATCCTGCATGCCACACGGCACGGCCAAAAACAAACAAACAAACAAAACCATATAGGCAAGTGTGACATAAGAGGAAATATATATTTGACCAGGAACTTCTGTCCCTGGTTCCTGACACAGAGCTCCTAAAACCCTTGTAATTCCCTGAGTGATACAAATGCTAGGAGCATCTTTTTTCCTGATACTTGGGTTTTTACTCCAGTTCCTGACACAGAGCTCCTAAAATCCTTTGGAATTTCCTGGATGATAGAAGAATGATAACCATTCTTTTAGAGTAGGTCTGTTAATGATAAATCCTTAGTTTTCCTTTATCTGAGAATGTCTTGATTTCCCCCTTCATTTCTTTTGTTCTAATGAGGCAACTCTTAGTGGGCTCCTGGGTAGTTTCAGGGTGGGGGCTGGTAACCAGGAAGATCAAGCTATGATTAGAAGCTTGGAAATTTCATCCCCACCCCCCATTTTCCAAAGAGGGGAGAGGGTCTGGAGATTGAGTTGATAATTGATCATGCCCACACCATGAAGCCTCCGTAAAAATCCCTAAACTACAGGGTTCATAGAGCTTCCAGGTTGATGAACACATCCACGTGCTGGGACAGTGGTACACCGCAACTTCAAGGGGGCAGAAGCTCCTATGCTCAGGACCTTTCTGGGCCTTGCCTTTTGTGTCTCTTCATCTGTATATAATAAACTGTTAAACATAAGTAAATGTTTCCCTGAGTTTTGTGAGCCATATCAGCAAATTTTCAAATCTGAGGGAAGGTTTTGGGAAACCCCAACTTTGTAGCTAAGTTGGACATAGGTGTGGCTCCCCTGGGGACCCATTCCTTCAACTGGTTTCTGAAGGGAGGACAGTCTTGCGGGACCGAGCCCTTAGCCTGTGGAGTCTGACACTAACTCCAACCAGTTGTTGTCAGATTGAAATAAATTATAGGACACCTAGTAGGTGTCTGGAAAGTTGAGAAAGTGGTTGATGTGAGGGGGAAAAAAAATCACACATTTGGTGTGAGAAGTGTCCAATGAAATTTCAACAAATTTAAGAGAAATGAAATCATACAGAGTGTATTCTCCAACCACATCAAATTAGAAATCAGTAAGAGAAACATAACAGGAAAATATCAAAACTCGGAATCTAAACAACACAATAATCCACAGATGAAAGAGGAAGTCTCAAGGGAAATAAAAAAATATGCTGAACTGAATGAAAATGAAAATATATCAAAATTTGTGGGATACAACTAAAGCAGTGCTGAGGGAGAACTTTATAGCATGAAATGTATGCATTAGAAAATAAAAAATGTTTCACGTCAATAATCTAATCTCCCACTTCAAGAACCTAGAATAAGAGAAAACTGAACTGAAAGCAAGTAGAAGGAAAGAAATAATAAAGATAAGAACAGAAGTCATTGAAATTAAGAACAGGAAAACAATAGAGAAATCAATGAAACAAAGAGCTATTTTTTTCAGAGATCAATAAAATTGACAAACTTCTAGCAAAACTAAAGTAAAAAGAGAAAAGATACAAATTACAAATACCAGTAATGAAACATAGGACGTCACTACAGACCCTGCAGACACCAAAAGGAAAATGAAGAAATACTATGAATAAGTCTACATACATAAATTTGACAAAGTAGATGAAGTGGACCAATTCCTGAACCTACCACAACTGAACTAATCTGAATTAGATAATTTCAATATCCCTATAACTAATAAGGAAGTTGAATTCACAATTTGAAAACTCCCCAAAGAAATCTCATGGTCCAGGTGGTTTCAATGGAGAATTTTAACAAACTTAAAAAAGCAATTAACACCAATTCTATACAATCTCTTTCAAAAAATAGAAGAGGAGGAAACTAGTATTTGGTGAAGTTAATATTGCCTGACAAAGACATTACAGAAAAAAGAAAACTATAGACCAATATTCCTTATTAACATAGACACAAATCCTTAACAAAATATTATTCAGTAGAATTCAATAATATATAGAAAGAATTATATGCTGTGACCAACTGAGGTTTATTCTAGGAATGCAAGGCTCATTTGATATTTAAAAATCAGTCCATCTAACCCACCATGTTAACAGGCTAAAGAAGAAAAATCATTTGATCTTATCAATTGACGCAGAAAAGGCATTTAGAAAAATCAGTATCTTTTCATGATAAAACTCTCAGAAAACTAGGAATAGAGGGAAACTTCCTCAATTTGATAAAAAACATCTGTTTTAAAAAAACCTACAGCTAATGATGAAAGACTAATGTACACACCCCCACCATCACCACTACAACCACCACCTAGATCAAGGAACAAAGCAATAATGTCACTCTCACTACTATTCAACATAGTTCTGGAATTTCTAGCTAATACAATAAGGAATGAAAAAAAGGCATAGAGGTTGGAAAGGAAAAAAATAAAACTGCTCATATTCTCAGATGACATGATTGTCTATGTAGAAAATTTTAAAGAGTCTCCAAAAGAACTTCTAGTACCTCCTAGTACTAATAAATGAGTTCAGCAAGTCACAGACATAAAACAAACATAGAAAAATCAATTATATTTCTATATGAACACATAGACACTGAAATTAAAAATGAAATACTTAGATGTGAATTTAACAAAAACAAGTATGGGACTTTCATGCTGAAAATTACAAAACACTTATGAAAGAAATCAAAGAAGATCTAATAAATTGAGAGACATACTGTATTCATAGATTGGAAGACAACATAAAATGGTGTCCAGTTCTCCCCAAACTGATATGCAAGGTTTAAGATGATTCTTATCAAACCTCCTCAAAATTTCTTGTAGATATAGACAAGACTGTTCTCAAATTTATATGGAAAAGCAAAGAAACTGGAATAGTTAAAACAATTTTTAAAAAATAAAGTGGGAAGAATCATACCTGAATTCAAGACTTATAATACAGCTACTGTATAGTAGTCAAGACTGTGTGATATTGTTGGAGGGATAAGCACATAGATCAATGGAACAGAATAGAAAACCTAAAAATAGATACCCACAAATATGCCCAGCTGATTGTCGACAAGGGCACAAAAACAATTCAATGGAGGAAAGAGTGTCTTTTCAACAACTCATGCTGAAGCAATTGGACAGCCATAGGCAAATAAATAAAGATAGGAGAAGAAGGAGAGGGAAAGAGGAGAGGGGGAGGAGCACAGGGAGGAGGAGAAGGAGAAGAAAGAAACTTGACCTAAACCTTACCTAGTACAAAAATTAATGCAAAAAATTGTAAAAATTGGACTTAAGTGGAAAACATAAAACTATAAAACTTTTAGAAGAGTATATATGAGAAAATCTTCAGAACCTAAGACTAGGCAGAGTTCTTAGACTTGATACCAAAAAAAAAATTGATAAATTGGACTTTGTTAAAACTAAAACTTTTGTTATGCTAAATACCTTGTTAATGACAAGCTACAGACTAGGAGAAAATATTTGCAAACTGCATAACCAACAAAGAGCCAGTATCTAATAACTAGAATATATAACTAATTCTCAAAACAAAACAGAAAAAAAAATCTAGTTAATAAATGAGCAAAAGACATGAAGAAACATTTCACCAAAGAGGATATACAGATGGCAAATGAGCACACAAAAAGATGTTTGACATTATTAGCCATTAGAGAAATGCAAATTAGAACCACAGTGACATATATCTACACACCTATGAGAATAACTAAAATAAAAAATTGTGATAATCCTAGATTCTGGTCAGGATACAGAGAAACTGGATCACTCACACTTTGCTACTGGAAATGTAAAATAGCACAACCACTCTAGGAAGAAACTAAGAAACTAAGAAACTTTACCAGTTTCTTCAAAAACTAAATGCAACTATCATACAATCATAGAGAAATTGCACTCTTAGGCATTTAACTCAGAGAAATGAAGACTCACATTCACATTAAACCTGTGCATGAATGTTTGTAGCAGTTTTGTTCGTAATAGCCCCAAACCGGAAGTAACACATGGCACTTTGTGCACTGAAATTATACACTCGGGGCATTTTAGTTATTTGTTCCATGTCCTTCTCTCCAACTAAAAATTGGCATGTTTGAGAGGTCTTATCTACCTGTGAGATATAGTATAGAGTATGAAAGGATGACAACTCTGGAACCAGACTGTGTGGGTCAGATCCTAATGTGGTAGCTGACTGGACTTGCCAAATTATTTGATTTCTCTGTGTCTTTATTTCCTCACCTGTTCCTGGCACATAGTAAGCTCTCACCACATACACTTGGCTTTTGGCACTTGGCCCAGAGCCTGGGATAGAGTAAGTGCTTTAATAAACGTTTTTTGAATGAATGAATAAGACAGTGAATGAATGAATGATCACGGTCTTAAAATATTTTCCCCACAACTGTTTAAACTGTTGCCCTTTCACTATTACTATAAATCTAATCAAGGCCCTTATCATGTCTTCTTATACTAATATAATAAACTCTGACATAATAAATGAGAAAATGTTTAAGATACTTAGCCCAAGGCCTGACACAAAATCAATACTCAATAATTATAGCCATAATTAGGTTACTAAAGAATTGTGGATTCCTTCACAATTTTACTACAGGGAATCATTCTCTACTTGTTCTAAGAATAAAGTATAAAGTAAATCTCTTAGCATAACATTTAAGGCCTTACAATCTGACTTTAACCTAGTTTCATGTACCAACAAAGTGCTCAATAAATAATAGCTATAATTATATTTACTATCTTTCTCACTAGATTCTTTACCACATCCTAGAGTCAAATCCCACCAAATTTCTATTTCCTGAAGAAGCCATGGCTCTATCTGAAATGTATTTTCTCTCTTCCTTATCTGACAAATATTTTCTCTTTAGTAAAGCTTCCATGCCATCATCTATCTCTACCCAAACCCCACCCATCCATCTAACCATACCCCATCCATCGTCTAAACCTTTCTTCAAGCATTCCTTTATTACTTATCTTTTTACACCCGGGGGCCAGCACAGTGCCTGGCACACAGTAATGCTCATTAACGTTTGTTAAATTGGATTGAGGAAGAGAGGGAAAAGTGCTAAAGCCACCAGTTTTCCAAACTCCTGAAACCTGCACTGGTTTCTTTGGAATGGAAGCATGATAACTGAGTGCCATGTGCAATATTTGGTAAAGTGCTTCAGTTTCTAAGAAGGAGGATGTTTACTTTTAAGATGTCATAATAAGTTGCCACATGAATCTCCTAGGAAACCCTGAGGGTGTGTCTCTAAGAAGTGTATCTAAGCTGAGTGTGAAAGGAGGCCGCGTGGTTCTGACCCCCTCTCTCCCTCATTCTCTGCCCCCCACCCCATCCGGGAGCAGTCCTCCAGACACCGTAGCCCATGCTGTCAAAGCTCTCAAGCACACACATCTGGGTCCACATTCCCACTGCGTCCTTTCCACCTCTTTTAGCAACCGTCCCATCAAAAATTCCAATTCCTAGGATCCTAGTCTCAGCTATTTTAAATGATACTAATACCTTGATGACTAACAACTCACAGTTTTTCCTCAGCATATATCCCTGTCACATCATTTGAGCACTTGAATATTTTGAGGTAATTCCTGGTTTGACTTCACAAATCCCAGCCAGGAATTTTACCTCATCCTTCAAATTACTGCCACCAAACAGACAGTGCCAGTGATGAGAATATAAGCTCTACAGAACACTGAGCCCAACTTTGTATAAAACCTGACTTCATTTCAAAAATTAAAGACATCTACCTAAAAAGGAATAAATTTATCTTCATTATATAATTGAATCAAATAATTCTGAGAGCAAAAATACCACTTTTGAGGTATATGAATCTACCAAATACTTTTATTTACTTAATTTTCTGTGTAGTAAAATTTTCTGACAAGATTTTGGCAAATGTTTCTACAAATAGATTTTTCCAACAGATTTTTTCCCACACCTTTAATGAGCTGGTTCTTTTTATAAATTAATAATTAGTCTCTGACCAAAACTGGTCTACAAAGAATTAGAGTGCTCTTTCCCCAGCTGGTTTTTACCTTTAATCACTGTTTCACACTGACTCCCTATTTTACTAAATCTTCATCTCTCCACTACTCAGGTAATTGAAATATAATTGAATTTTAAAATCTACGCCTTTGTTTTCTCTTTCTTTATATATTCTACATCATATCTGATCATATAAACACATTTTCTAATTGCAACCTCAGCTAACTCCACAGATCCCCCCACCTCTTAACATAGAACTTCCAGCCCCAGGCAAATTCCATGTTCCCAAACTCCCACCCACCCAGGGCTACAGACCCACAGGTAACTGGAGCTTCTGAGATGATCTATGGAGGCTTGTAAGACAATGCTTCTCTCCTACTTGGGTTCATCTCTAAGGGTAGGAATCTTCAGAGGTGTTCCTCAAACTTCACTGTTTATATTTCAGTGAAACAAATTTTTCTATTTTTACTTATTCTCTTTCCCTGTCAAAAGACAAACAATACACTTTTATGTTCAGAATCATTTTTCCTCTTCAATGTCTAACGCTTTATGGCTCAGCCAAGCATAGTGTCTGGCTCTTTTTGCTTTTAGAATGAAGTTTCCACCCAGACCTGTTCAGCCCATATAAACAGTTCTGTGAACTGCCCCAGCATCACATCAGACATTAGCCACAGTGCCTGAGCCCTGGAAGGAGCAAAGCCCAGGTTCAAGTTGATTCCCCACTAGGGGAATTAAAACTAAGTGAAGGAGTAGGACAAAAATGCGTTGTATGAGACCCTCTTATAGATTCTTTCTGTTTAAAAGAGAACATCTGAAAATGATAATACCTTAACCTAAAGAAACAAACGCCTTAGAGCAAAACTTCCAACAAGGAGACAACAGGTGAGGAAATATTTTTAGAGATTTCTATCAAATCATACTCTAAACAGGATCACAGAGGTAGCCTCCCCCCACCCCCCACCCCCAAAAAAAATCCAGGCCTTTCTTGCTCACACACAGGATGGCTCTTGATGAGCATTACCGACCTACCAGACAGCCTCAAGCCCTGGGTCCTAAGTAGCCCAGACTGTATCCTTTCCCATCTCTAAAAAACTCAGATATGTACACTCAGACATGGCCAGCTGCCACCAAAGAGAGAAGCTTCGCATAGGTTTATTGTAGCAATTTTCAGATCCAAAAACAACCTGACATTTAAGTTCTGCCACTAATTACTCTATCAACCCACTGTTTTTCAGGGGGTTACCTCAAGTTTCTTTCATTTCCATCCAAGCTTTCTTTTTGAAATAAGTCATTTCCCACCTGACTGTTTTTGCTTTCTATCTGTGCAGATTTGTGAAAATATTTCCTCTAGATTTATTTCATGTTTAAAGCCAGCTAAGGCTGCTCTCTATCCTACTGTGGGAAGGCTTCTTCTCAAAGTGTATAGACAGTGGTTGGTCATGCAGCTGTTACACTGAGCATTTGCTCAATGTGGGGAAGGGAGAAATGGGGGTATTGACAGTTATAGAGCATTATACTGGGTTCTTTACACAGACGGGAAAGCCTCACAACTTTCTTTGAGGATAAGTAGTATTGCCTTCATATCACAGATGGAGAAATAGAGGCACCAAGAGGCAAAGTAATATGCTTAAGGTCATACAGCTCTTACTGCACAGAGACTGGGTTTAAGCCCAGGTCTGTCAAACTCCAGATCCTATTCCTTTTCCCTATACCAAAAGCCTTCCATGAATCAGAAAGAGAGTTCCACAGATGGTTCTCTCCACACCAGGCAGGGCCCTGCTTTTAAGTTTAGCATTTCGTTTCCCAACACACCTTTTAATGAACGTTCTGGTGTTCACCATGATACAGGAATATTTCGGCCTTGTCTTTGTCGCCAAATAGATGTCTCCATTATTTTGTCTCATCTGTGTATCTTTTGTATCTCAGAGGTGCACAGTTCTAGAATTAGTGCATACTTTCTTACAAAGTCCTAGCCTGTAAATGTACTCTGTCTTTCCTATAGACTACTCATTTGGATGACATTACTTGGGAACATTTAGCCAAATTACAGTTATTATTGAGGTATGAAATTAAGCTGAAAGGTTTAAATCTGCAATCTCAAAAACTCTTGCTTCTTGTTTATAGGGTTAATTGTTACCTTCTTCAGTTAGTTGTAAAAGTTTCTTAATATAAGATGATTTTAGCACAATTGATTGGAAAAATGGTGAGCTGTAAAATCTATAACAGTTTGATAAGCTGCAGTGAAATAGACAACTAATGTTAATATAAATTGGTAAATACCAATCAGACATATTAGGTGAAGGTTACACAGAGTCAAATATTTGTATAGAACATGCCTAGAACTCCGAGTATTTAACTTTCCCTTTAAAAAACTCTCCTGAATTTTGATTTGTGTGGGCAGCTTTACTAAATAATTCTACAAAGAAATACTTAACAAGTGAGGTCAGCTTAGTTAAATATCTGTGAAAAGAATGAAATGTGTATACAAGAATATAAATCGTTGAGTCAATACCACCAAAAGAAAACACAGCAGCTATGTGTAAATGAAACTAGATGATTTCGAAATCCTAAAGAAATTTGCAACATTATTACCTGGTTACAATAGCCGACATGAGCATCCTGCATATAAAGGGCAAAGTGGCCAAGGTCTTGATTGCATGCCACCTGCTTTGGGTTGATCCTCATTTAAAGGATTGAGCTCTATAAGCAAATAAAATGATTTAAATTCCACTTTTAAATATTTTCTCTCTTTTCCTTACATTCAGAGCAGATCTGTGGTATATCAGCACACCCATTCTCAGTAAAAACAGGCTCCAATTTTTTCAAAGTCCTGTCCTTTAGAAAATGTTCAATCATCTTCACTACACAAAACACTGTCTCCTTCTCCTGGTACTATACTCATTAGCAGCATCTTTCACTTGCCACCTATTACATATTATCTTGTATTATTATTTATCTTTCACAACTAATTATTTGTATCTTACATGCATGCAATTTGTACACCAATAATAGGCTATGCAGTTCTAGAAACAAAGGCTGACTATCCATCTTTATAGTTTCCACAATGTGTAACATGCTGCTATACACAAAATGGGTGCTGCATGCAGAGCTTCTAACTTACCTAGCACTGGTTTTTTGAATTTTAACCAGGGTTATCATCTTCAATGAACATGAAATATTTTCTCTAAAATATCCTGCTAATGTGGATAGTTGAATCAGATCAGATTATTTTTTTAGTCCATATATCAATATCTTTATTGAAATTTATATGAATATATAACTGGTGCTGAGACAGTCACCAATACAAATTATATAAAATCTAAATATAATATGCAAGAATTATAGAAATAAAATACTAAAACAGGCCTTGAGAGACTGTCAAATCATCATTCTACCTCAGCATTAAACGATCTTTTAACCATTTGTTTATAAACATAGTACAAATGCTATAATGTCTAAAATTATTTTAAACTGTTTAGTGTATTATACATGTCATTCCTTAATAATTCTAGGATGTTATTTCAATCGAAATGTTTTAGCACATATTAACCCCTCTATAGTAGCCAGATAACATTGCAGTATAAATCTTTCTAAAGCTTTGAAACTTTCAGGCATTGATTCATTTGCTGCTTTGGCAGAGCTAACAAACATTCTCTAATTTTATTATTTCATTTCCTTTTCAATAATCCAATGCCTTTTATATTTTTTTCATTTTTATATTATGATATAGAAATTCTGACATTCAGCATGTACTTAATTCTAACCTTGAAAAATCCATAAAGCAAGTAAATGATGAGATTGACAAGCATTCTGTACTTTACCATGAATTCTGACTTTCTTTGGAAGGCAGCGTAGAGGGATATATACCAAATCAGTACAAGAAAACCATGGCAAATTAACTAATGATAGTGAGAATTTTCCAGTTTTTTAAAAGGTATCAACCTTTAACAATGTAAGACTGTAATAAACTTCGAATAAAAGCTGAAAGCATTTTCCTATCTCTATCCATTATAAACTCGGACTATATCCGGTCTGGGGAACTTGACCTTTACTTTACGCAAAGTGTAATCTCTAGCAGCCAATCCTCAAACAAACATGGTGGACTCCTAATAATGAACAGGAAATCCGGCATTCAACCTGGTGCCCAAACCCCTGCCCAGATCTCTAATATTCATTAACCTTGAGTCCAAGCACCATTTAGGAAACTTCCGTCCCACTGGAAATTTTGAGATAAGCCAGAACTGGGAAGAACGTTGTGAGAGAACCCAACAGACAACTCTGAAGAGGAAATCAGTTTCACAATTGAACTATCAAACTCAGTCAAATTGAGACGAGTGACAGCTTTAACAGAGGAGAAATATCAAGAGAGAATCCCAGTGAGAAGAGGAGTAAGTGTGCCATGGGAAGGGAAGCAGACAGTGGAAAAGGAGAGTAAGAAACTAAAAGGAAAAGGAGGTGAACAAGGCCAAATCCGAGAACTTTGTAGGAGGTAGGAGGGCAGGGAATCCCGTCTCCCAACTTTCAGAAAGCCATTTCTCACCCCAGCTTTCTCACACACACGTGCACACAAACACACACCACACACTCTAAGGTTAGATTACCAAAGAGGGTTGATTACAATAATCCACACTGAGATGCTCGGCTAAGCACAGAAAAGTGGCAAGAAAAGACCCTTGCCCTGCCCAGTGAGGCGGGGTGGGTGGTGGAGATGGGGAGATCAGGACAAAGGAGATGAACTGGGAAGCGGAGCTTGGAAGGGTACCAGAATGCCGTCAGCATCTTCTTATCTAGCATCTGCCTCGTGAGCATGTGGCTCAGCATAACTGTAGGAGGGAAAGCTGTGCGCAGGTGAAGATGTCTGGGGCGGTGCTGTTCCCCTCCCCTCCTCCAGTTTACATCAAGAGAGATAGGCGAATAGAGATCTCTCTTTCTAAAGCCTTACTCAGACTTCTTTTAAGCAAATCTGCCAAATACTTATTAATATTGCTACTTTGGTAACATAAAAGCTACAGTTGATATACTTCCTATTTATCCTAAATGAGTGCTGGCACCCTCCTACCTGAGGAAAAAATGACAGCCAAACTATAGTTCAATAACCTCCCACCAAAAAAGGCAGATTTTAATGCAAATTAGGGGAAAACTTCCTTAGAAAACACAATCAAAAATAAAATAGATTGCCTTTCATGAGACAGAGGTCTTCACTACTTCTTCGAGCAGAATCTGCTAAATCATGAGAGAAGATTCATGAATCAGGCAGTTCAGTGAAATCAAGTGTGTGTATGTGTGCGTGCTCACGCACATGTGCCCAGAGAAAGAAAGAAAGAAACATGGCAAAATGTTAGCAATTATTGAATCTAGGTGGAAAATATAAGAATCTTTACTGTGCTTTCACCTTTTCTGTATGTTTAAAAATTTTACAATAAAACGTTGAGGAAAAAAAAACTATGCAAACTTATATGTATAACCTGAGCATTCCCAGTCAAATTATTATATTATACCATAAGTGTTGTTTTGTGACCTTTTTTCACCAAGTGTAACATGGATATTTCTCCATATCAATTAATGTATGTGTATAGTATTATTTGCAAAAGTAGTCCATTGTATGGCTTTGCTTTAACTTTTTAAAACTAATTCTCATTTACAGATATTTAGGTGGTTTCCATTTGTTGTTATGTTAAATAAAGCAGCAATGAGCATTTTACATACACGTCTTTGCTTGTATGTGATTATTTCTTTATCTAACCCCTGAAAGTAGAAATACAAAGAATGCACATTTTTACATTTTGAGACAATGGTTGCCAGATTACTCTTCATACAATTTGTACCATTATATATCCCCTCCCACAGTGCATGAGAGGGCCCGTTTCCTCACAGTCTTGCCTAACACTGGTTATTACCAATTTTTGAAAATATTTTCTATTGATAAGATGGTAAGCATTCTTTTAATTTGCATTTATTTCATCATTGGTGAGTTCAAATTTTATTTCATATGTTTATTGGCCATTTGTAATTTTCTTTTGTTTTTCTCCTGGGGTATCCACAATTTCCTTATTGATTTTATAAACCTCTTTTATTATACTGATTTTATAAACCTCGTATAATAAAGCCATGTATTTTTGTCTTTCAACTTTGCTTGTAGTGTGACTTCCCTGGTGGTCCAGTGGGTAAGACTCCGTGAACCCAGTGCAGGGGGCCCGGGTTCGATCGCTGGTTGGGGAACTAGATCCCACATGCATGCTGCAAGAAGTCCACATGCCGCAACTAAAGATCCTGCGTGCTGCAACTAAGACCTGGCACAACCAAAATAAATAAATAAATAACTTTGCTTATAGTCCTTTCTATCATGGAGCTGTTTTCACGTAACCAACCTATGAATTTTCCTTTGGATTTGGCTTTAGATGTCACTTTTAGGGAACGTCCTTCCCTATCCCTAGATTATGAAAATCTTGCCTATATTTTTTCCACTATCATTATGCTTTTTCTTTTTACATTTAAATTATAATCTATTTGGAATTTAAATTGACATTAAATAGCCAGACTTTTTGTTTTGTTCTGGTTTTCCCCAAACTGAGTAGAATACGTACTTTTCTTCATGACTCCATGTCTTTCCCAAGTGTCATTCACCAATACCTCAGGATTATTAATTCTGCATCCTAATTCAATTTACTCCCTACTCCCAAATTTCTTACCAATTATAGCCATTTGAATTCAGAAAGTACTACAGACACATATATTCATGCAGTGATATTTCAGGACATTCATACACATTTCTGAAGTTCTGAAAAATCACTTTAAAACCACACAAGTCCCCCTAAAGTATCAGCTTTTCTGCCACCCCACTGGCAGGAAATGTGCTAAGGGTCTCAACTCAATTAAGAAGTGAGTGAAGTAAAACGTAACATTTCTAGCAGTCTTGAGAGTTTATCAAAGTCTCCAGCTCACAGAGAAGGACTGAATTTTCTCCCAGGCCACTGTTTCTTCACTTGCTCTACACATGTGACAAGTCAGAGTGTAGCATTTCCTTACAAAGGCTTTTCAGGTATCCTCTGATCATAGACCTGACGTTAGAAAGACAGGGAAACCTGAAGCCAATGGGAAAGAAAAGGGATCTGTCCCACTGTTTTTATTCATGTTTATCTATAAAGGTTTCCTCCTCACTCAGAGATAACTGTGAGTTTGGAGTCTCTCCATGTGTTTGGCAGAAATGAGGTGAGAAGAGGGCATGTTTCTTTTTCTACAGAATAAAGTAGAAGGCCCTTTCCATTTTTTTTCATAAAATGGTTAATGAAGTACTATAAAAAATAGATTTCCATGAATCAGGCAAAATAAACTCAATGTGTTTGCTATTTCCAAATCAAAATGGCTCCGTTTTCTCTCTCATCTGAAGCCCATAATCACGGTGTTTCACATCAATGAATTTGTTTTCTTTTGAACCAGCTACTTTAAGCCTAAGGTTAAAAATTGCTCTGTGAGTGTTAATCACAATTTTATTTCATCTCTTCCAAGCAGGTCATAACCTGTCCCTCCAACAATACCACCCTCTCCACCAGTTTCTCCAGGGGAACGGACATAATTCTTGCATATGCTAGTCTTTTTTTGTATTCTTTCCCAGTCACTGGAATAAGGGTGAAGTCATCTGGTTAAACAGGTTTATTTTTTCCCAATCAAGAGAAATCAGGCCAGCCCCTTCCGTAAGATAACACTGTGAGCTGTGGTCATTTAGAGATCTATTACTGAGCATGTGACCTATGAAACAACCAGAAGGCACTAGAAATGTTGCCCCATTCTACTCACCTGTTCGATGATGTAAGCAAGTACTAAGTCTGTGAAATTTAAGTGCTTACCTTCTATAGTCTAGTTGCATTCATGAAGTTCACCATTTGAGGATAGGAAAATTAGCGTAAAATAGGAAATCTATGATTATTTCTTGAAGTGTAAGCTATCAGCCAGTCCACCACTCCCTCTGCACCTGAACTGTTTTTCTCTCTTTGGGTTTTGCTTAAACAGTGTCAGTCCAGATCATACTGAAATATTGGCAGAGTTACAGAAGACAGTTGGGAGGTACCATACCTTTGGAAAAGGTATGATCTAGTCATGCGGAATCCACCCTGTTTCAGGTAGGGAGCTTGCAAGCGTTGGCATGTCTCCTTGTGCTGGTCTGCCAGGCTCTACTACTATGTTTTGAAAGCACTTCCTCCAACTGCCGCTGAATTGGCAGGGTGGACCTCCTGTGGATCAGTTTTTCCATTCTCTCAGTCCTACTTAAGCATGGTGATGTGTTGTTTGTCAACCTTCTATTCTAGACCAGGCCCTGCCCTTGGCCTGCTGAGAAATCTGGGAGCTGTTAGAAAAGAGAGAGCCCTGTTAATGGTGTGGACCATAAAGCCAGACATCTGAGCGTTCCCCACCTCTCCAGCCACATACCACTGGCTCTCAACCAGCCATAGGCAGGGGCAGAGCAGAGGGTATGTGATCATTTGGTTTGTGTAAACCATATTCCTTTACTGAATGCTCACTGGTCTCCTCACATATCCTGTGCACATGTGATATGTAGCCAGAATCCCTTTGTTCTTCATGAAGCTCAGGGATCATCTCTCTAGACCCAGCCCAGAGCTATCAATGACATCTCATGAGCTGTCCTCTTGATCCATGCCAAAGAAGGAATATTATTTTAATCACCTTCCAAATAGAAAGTAAAATCACCCATTGTTTATTGAGCACCAGCTCTTTGCCCAGCATCATCTAGAACACTCAAGATAGTACAAATGTGGTATAAGGCATGATCCCTGTCTTCAAGCTACTTCAAATTCTATTAAAGAGACAAGAACACACCCAGAGCCATGTGAGAAAAACAAGTAGTGATAAATTAAATAGTATGTTTTGGCCTTAGTAATATGGGATATGGGAATTTCAAGAAGGAGAGTTATGAGTGAAATGGAAGGGTTGGGGAATACATCATGAAGGAAGCTGATCTCAGAAGATGAATTGATAGTATTTTGCTTTGTAGAGAAAATCAGGAAGTAGGAAAACCAAATGCATCATAATGAAAGGCTTTTGATGTTTTCAAGGGACAGTTGAACAGGGAGTGACTTTTGCCAAAGAATATATTTTAATAATAGGAAGAGTTACCATGAGTGCTTACTATGTGTAAGGTGCATAGGATATTGTCATATATGACGTAATGTGTAATGGCATTTAATCTACACAATAAACTCAGATACTACCGTTAGCCTCATTTAAAAGACAATGAAACTAAATTTTAAGGTGGCTAAGTAGTTTGCTCAGCATCAGAGTAAGCAGCAGTGCTAAGATTCAAACACAGTTCTACTGGACTCCAGAACCAAGACCTTGACCAGCTTCACCCAGACCTCATGCTGTACTGTTATCACCCAGGAAAGGACAATGCTTGAACACTAGGTGGTCACAAAATTCCCAGTCAGAGCCCACATTGCTCAAGGTTCCTAAAACCTCCATCCTTGAGTGATATTAGTTTAGAGTGATAAACTAAAGTATGATAAACCCATGATAGCAGTCTGCCTAAGGAGAGCACCAGACTACTTGGCCATGTGTTTTCATAAGAAACAGACTGCAGTGCCCTGTTGGTGAAGAATCTGGATGCTGGGGCCCTACAAGGTTATAGTGCTGCTCCTTATAGCCCAAAGTAGTCCCAGAATTTTCAACCTAGCCTTACGTAATTGGAAATCAAAAAAAATCCCTTGCCTTGTGTATGGACAACACTTACAGTAGTCTCCCCTGACCCCCAGGGATAAGCTCCAAGACCCCCAGGGGATGCCCAAAACCTCAGGTAGTACCAAACCCTAAATATACTGTTTTTTCCTGTACATACATACTTATGACAAGTTTAATTTATAAATTAAGTACACTAAGAGATTAACAACAGTAGCTAATAATAAAATAGAACAATTATAATAATATACTGTGATAAAAGTTATGTAAATGTGGTGTCGCTCTCTCTCTCTCAAAATATCTTACTGTACAAATGTAACGCCTGTTCCATCTTAACTAAGCATTTATCACATTCTGTGGCCATAACTTTTGCTGTCTGAGCTGCAACAGCAAAACTAAATTTCTTTTTCCGTCTTCACAATTTCACAGATAGAAGATTCGTTCTTATTGTAGATCTCAGCAACCTCAAAGTCAATTTTTTTTTCTTTCCTTGTTAAGTCAAGAACTTTCCCCTTTTCACTTAAAGGAAGCACCTTCTGGCTTCTCTTTGGCATATCCGAATTGCCAGCATCTCTACTCCTGTAGTTTGGGGCCATATTTAAGTAAAGTAAGTGTTACTTGAACACAAGCACTGCGATACTGAGACAGTGAATCTGATAACCAAGACAGCTACTGAGTGACTAACAGGCAGGTAACTTATACAGCATGGATACACTGGATGAAGGGATGATTCACTTCCTGGGGAAGAAAGGAGTGAGACAGCATGAGGTTTCATCATGCAACTCAGAATGGCATGCAATTGTTTATTTCTGGAATTTTTCACTTAATATTTTCAGTCCATGGTTGACCACAGGTAACTGAAACTGTGGAAAGCAAAGCTGCAGGTAAGTGGGGGAATTACTGCACTTAAGTCTCTACCACGACCTTACAGATTTTTTGGCCTGCCTTAGAACAGATGCAAATACTTCAGGCCCACCTACTTGTGTCTAGGCCCAAAGATCTCTCAACAGCTCTACTATGGGGCAGAACCACGGCACCATCCACTACCTAAGCCATCTTTTACATAAACTTCAATAATGCCCGCCATGAATCCATGTGAGTCTTCTCTTAATGTCCAAGTCATAGTATAGTAGTTTGTTCATTTACTCAATATATACGTATTAAGTGCCCACTATACACTAGTCCCTGTTCTGCCACACAAGTGGTAACAGAAAGGATTCTTTTTCCTTTTTTCCCTTCTTGTCCTTCTTTATCCTCCTCCCTAGAGGTTAGTTGCCTAACCTAATAACATTAAAGTTATGCTATGAAAGGTGATCAGTACTTAGTAAGATTTATTGTTGGCTTGCAGGAGTTGCAATCTAATGACTACAAGGCTATATCTTAGGTTTCCTAGAACTGAACCAAACATGTAACCCACTGGCCTCAAATATATCTTGATGGGAGCAGGATGGAGCCAGGAATGTTGGCAGATGGATATAAAAGGAAGGTGGAGAATTGGGGGAACAGATGGAAGAGGAGATTTCCAGGGTCCACCTGTTTTAGTTATCTATTGCTACATAAAAATTTACCCCCAAAACTTTGTGACTTTAAACAATAATAATCAATTATTATCTCTCAGGGTTTCTGTGGATAAGTAACACACAGGGCACAGTAGGGAAATGGCTTGTTTCTGTTCATGGTGTCTGAACCTCTCTCTCAAATGTTGGGAGACTCAAAGGCCAGGGGATAGAACACCATCCTGTGGCCTTTCCATGTGGCCTTGTCTTCCTCACAGCTGGTGGCTGGGTTCCATGAGCAAGTGTCCTGACAGAAAGACAGAGGAGAGAGAAAAAGGAAAGGCAGAAGCTGTATCTTTTTTATGACCTGGCCTCAGAAGTCACAAACATCACCTCTGTCATACTTGATCAGAACCTAGATTCACAGAATGGGGACCTAAGATCCACCTCTTGGGAGACCCATCTCTAGGTGGTGTAAGTCACACTATAAAAAGAGCACATGGGGCTTCCCTGGTGGCGCAGTGGTTGAGAATCTGCCTGCCAATGCAGGGGACACGGGTTCGAGCCCTGGTCTGGGAGGATCCCACATGCCGCGGAGCAACTAAGCCCGTGAGCCACAACTACTGAGCCTGCGCGTCTGGAGCCTGTGCTCCGCAACGGGAGAGGCCGTGACAGTGAGAGGCCCGTGCACCGCAATGAAGAGTGGCCCCCGCTCGCCGCAACTGGAGAAAGCCCTCGCACAGAAACGAAGACCCAACACAGCCATAAATAAATAAATTTATTAAAAAAAAAAAAAAAGAGCACATGGAATTGAATAAACCTATTTGTATGACCATCTTTATAAAATACAATCTACCATACCACCTACAGGTAAATCTGAATGGACTACTAGATGATACAATGCGTACGGTGACTAGAAGTTTCTGTGCTCTCCCCTAAACTCTAATGATGTTGGGCATTTCTTGGCAGTAGACTGTACTAACACACCTTTCCACATGCTGTAGAATAGTGTTATTGTGCTGGATCTTCCTATTATCAACATCATTAAGCTGGAAACCAAGGTCCTCAGAATCCTCTCTCGTATGGTTCCAGACTAGAGTTGGCCAAAAGAGAAACTTGTGTGGGATTTGGTAGGCGGAAGTGAAGCAGTGGTTATTACTCTGTGAAAGCCACTGAGGTGAGATGTAGTGAGGGACAGAGTTACCCCACAGGTCCCAGCTTGCCTTTGCTCTCCTCCACCAGGCATCCAGCTCTTCTTCCTCTGCCTCATGCCCACCACCAGGTGTTTGGTTGGGGACCACAGAGGCAGCAGCTGTACAGATCAGCAGCTTTCCATAGACATTACACAAGTTCCTGTTCTCAGTCCTGCTTCAATGGCTGGACATACATAGATTCTCAGATTTTTTCCCTACAACGCCAACTTCTCCGCCTGTGTAAGTGCCTTGAGAGGAAGAGATTGTCACTTGTCTTATTCTCCAACTCCCTCTTTTTGAAGTTCACTCCCTCAGCTCCTCTTACAGTTTTTTTAAAGTCTAATTTCTACAATAAACCCCTGATTTGACAACACTCATAGTGGCTCTGTTTCTCTGCCTGGACCCTGACTAATAGAGTTCATATGGAAAATTCATGGGAGTATCTAGGTCAGTGATAGCAGCAAATCCACATCCTTCCTGTTTAGACAATGTGAACACTGGAACACAGAAAGAGCCCAAGCCAAGAAGTGGAGGTGACATTAAGTCTAATAAACAGCCCTCTGGATAAGGCCGTCAGGTTCTGTACCTCTAGCTCCGTGACAGCCACAGGTAGAGAGAGGTAGTTCTCTTTTTTTTTTTCTGTTAATAATGCCTGCATTCTAGGACTTGAGGCCCTATAAAACTAAGAAATGTATAGAATCATGAAGAGAGGAAGTGTTTCTTGACAACGGACTAATCTACAACAACACTGTCACTCATCAGCTGTGAGTCCTGAAGGTTACAAAAGCCACAGCTTAGTTCACACGGTCTTCTAATACCCAAGTAGAACAGCACACTCCAGACCTTAAGGGAACGACCTGCCTAACAAAACAAGGACAATAGTGAGTGTCTGTTAGAAAGAGCTTCCTCTTTAATACAAAGAAAACAGAAACAGAACGGCTTCTGTTCCCTTGGGAGAGGACATGCTTCCCTTGGTTTTCCTACCTTCCAAATCTGGTTCCACTTCTTCAGGCTGTACCTCTTTGATCCCTGCCAGCAGGCATCAGCTAAGCTGCCACCTTCCAGACACCCACTGAGCACTCTGTACAACTATCCCTCTTTGTGGGAACACAGCAAGTGTTTACCACTCACTCAGACCTCGGTCCGGGACCAGAGGAGTTTGTGTCTTAGCCCTTCACCTACAGGAATAGAACTGCTTTTCTTCACTGCAAAACGTCATGTCAAAACCAAATGTCAAATAGACAGCTAGTGGAAAGCAGCCACATAGCACAGGGAGATCAGCTCGGTGCTTTGTGACCACCTAGAGCGGTGGGATAGGGAGGGTGGGAGGGAGATGCAAGAGGGAGGAGATATGGGGATATATGTATATGTATAGCTGATTCACTTTGTTATAAAGCAGAAACTAACACACCATTGTAAAGCAATTATACTACAATAAAGATGTTAAAAATAAATAAATAAAGTGCTTAATTAAGAACAACAACAACAACAAAACCAAGCCTCTGTCTTAGATTTCCTGAAAGAATGAGTAGAGCACCCAGGAAGGGGCTAGATTAGTGAAACCCTAATGCATTAAGCAAGATGTTTTTCTAGCCCAGTCAGAGCTGTCGGGAGAAGTGAAGAGCCTTTCACACAACAACCTCAGCCTCCAGGTCTTTTCCCCAAAGCCATAGCTTGACAGCATCATCCTATCAACAATGGGCTGGGTGCAGGTGGCATTTATTAAATGAAACTATTTATGAAAGTAATATTGTATCTTAGAGTCAGTCGTGTCAGAGGAATTAGAACAAGAGAACATCAAGGACACATCACAAGTATTCAAGCCTGCTACCGTTAATGTGCTTCCACTGCCCTCCAGAACATCCTTCCAAGTCACACGTGATCTGAAGCAACTAACATCAAAATCAGGCAATATCATCTTGAAACCCTTGCTAACTGAATGCATTGGAAATCCAGTGCTATAACAATACATACTCAAATGATAAGTTAAATGAAAAATCTGCTTAAGTTTTCTTCATGTATGTAAAGCATCAAGTACTGATTTTACATGACCAAGGATGAGATACAGACAGGAGAAGGAGAGAAATTCACAGACAAGAGCAGTAGTTCTCAGCTGGGTGTGATCTTGACCCCAGGGTATATTTGACGAGATCTGAAGATATTTTTGGTCATCACAACTGGAAGGACGGGGGCTGCGGCCACTGGCATCTAGTTGATAGAGGCCAAGGGTGCTGCTAAATACTTTACAATGCACACAACATCCCCCCTCCCACTAACAAATAATTATCTGGCCCAAAATGTTAATAAGTCTTAGGTGGGGAAATCCTGGACTAGAGCCACCAAAAATCAACCTAAATTCTTTTCAGCAACCATGAATTTTAAATATAGTGTAACATTCATCTAAGTTCACACTTTGAGCCCCCTTCATCCTCCTTAAGCTCGTGTTCCAACCACAGCATTGATAGATAATATATGGAATGAGGACATCAAAAACACAGAACTCTGCTTACAATCAAGATAAGCAACTCCGTGAAGCAGAACCAGACAGCAATGTGAAATGGAGAGCCTTCCAGACTCTGGGTATATGTGCAGGGGCAGCCAGGAGTTTAGTTCCTGTACACAGTGGAGACATGCGGAATGGAGCAAGTTTCACTGTATGAAAGCACGTTCTGAGAATAAGTTGAGGAAAGCTGCTACACAGAGCTCTCTGAAGCAACTGGCTTGCAGGAAGCTGGATGCCCGAGATAAAGGAAATATACATAGACATTAACCAGGACCTGAGCCTAGCCACTCAGTGCCTGAATCTGTGATATCCTTAACATCACCATGAGACAGGAACTTGAGCCACCAATACAAGAACTAGTTCTGGGTCGGTGACAGTGCCTGCAAAAGTACAGCAGAGAGGGTGAGAGAATAAATCAACACATCGAATTCCAAAATACATGAAGAAAATTAACACTAAAAAAAGTTACTTTAAAAAATCAACAGAGCATAAATTCACTCTAGATCAGTGAACTGGTTCTCAGTTGGGGATAATTTTATCAACCAGGAGAGATTTGGCAATGGCCGGTGCCATTTTTGGTTTTTTGTTTTTTTAAGTTGTTTTTTTTTTAACACCTTTATTGCAGTATAATTGCTTTACAATGGTGTGTTAGTTTCTGCTTTATAACAAAGTGAATCATTTGGTCATCTTAACTGATGGGGGTAGGCATGTTACTGGCATCTAGCAGACAGAAGCAAGGGATACTTCTAACCATCTTACAGTGCACAGGACAGTCCTCCAGAACAAAGAATGATCTGGCCCACTGCCAGTAGTGCTGAGGTTGCTAGACAGAACAAACATCATGGAAATGTCTAAAGTTTTTGAAAAGGTAATTGAGGCAATAGCATCCATTAAAATAAAGAGAGAAATTTTGAAATAAGTTCAGAGAAATAAAACAAGGTAGTGTGAAATGAATGTATTAAAATCTTAGAAATGACAAATATCACCATTGATATTTAAAAACTCAAACATGATAAAGTCTAGGCAGCACAGAAAATTATTAAATTAGCATATAATACTGGAAAATTCACCAAAATTCAGAATAGCATGATGAAAAGACTTTTTTAATATGAAAGAGTAGTTAAAATACAAAGGACAAATTAACTAACAGTAGTTCCAGGAAGAGTATTAGAAGGAATGATGTTGATGCAATACTCAAGGACAGAGTAGATAAAATGGCTTAAAATATGAAGAAGACTATGAGTGCTCATTAAAAGATAACTCTAGGTAAAAGCAGAATAAACAAAGATAAATCTGCACCTAGACACATCATCAGAGTAAATCAGCAGAATAGCAATACGTAAAGAGAAATCTTTTAAGAACTACCAGGGGAAAGGAGAGGATACCTAAAAAGTAATGACAATAACCATGTTTCTTAATGTTTTCATTGTCAGTAGATTTCTCATCAGTAGCAATAGATGCCAGAAAATAATGTAATGATATCCTCTAAAACCTTAGGGAAAATAATGCTTAACTTAAAATTCTATACTCAGACAAACTATCTTTCAAGTGTAGAAGCAAAATAAAAGTAATTTCAGACATAACAAGAATACCCCTAGACTCTATATAAACAAGGATCGCTGTGTGTATGGAGAGACAAAGGTGTTTACATGTGTAATGTACATGTAAAATTATATATAATCACATATACTGTATAAAACACATATACATTGCATGTATATATGTGTGTATATATTTATATAATTTTAGCTTCTAAACCAGGAGAGGAACAAAAAGAGAGAGTATGTGTAAAATTCTGTCACAAGAAGAAAGAAAGAGAGAAAGAAAGAAAGAAAGAAAATGGAGAAAGAGAAGGAAGGATGGAGGGAGAGAGGGAGGGGCAAAGGGAAAGGAAGATAACCAGAAAACACAACTGAGATAGTAGAAACAAATCCAAATGTACCGATAATCATAATAAATGTAAAAAAGAGTAAACCACCTATTAAATAACAGAGATTATCAAGAAAAAATATACAGTTTACAAGAAACACATTAAAATAAAAGTACACAGAAAGTTTGGAAATAAAGGACTGGAAAAGATATATCATGAAAATATTAATCAAAAGAATGCTCATGTTTCAAACATCAGTGTCAATTTCCTTCTCTGTAAAATAGCAATAATGATGCATCATAATGCTGGTCACCCAAGATTGTTGTGAAGATTAGATGACATAATGTTCAAGTGTGTAGCACAGGCCTGATACATAATAAACACTCAAACCCTGTTGGATTTAAATCTCTCATCCTGAAACAGTGTGCTGAGAGCTCCCAAACCAGCTAAAGACTGTTCCTCCTCTTACAGACAGATGCCTTATCCTGGGAGCCAGCACCACCCTTTCCTGAGCTGGTGACATCAGCTTCTGGAGCACTTTATTATTTCCATACTGGGAAATTAGCAGCTTAGATTCAGGAATAAAGAGTCTGTATTAGGTATTAATGCCTACCAGGGTAAGGTATTCAGGGAATTTCACAGGTGCATCAGGAAGATACAGAGACTAAAATCAGAGCTCCAGCGCCCTGGGATTCTGAAGGGAAACACGTGTGTTTTCTTTACATTACATTCTCATCAGTGTTTAATATTCCTGGGAAAGGAGTACACTAGAAGAAATGACTGAAAGAAGCTCTAAAAAGAGATCTGACCATACTGTTATTTACAAAATGGGGTAAAATCCTAAAATCCTGCTGGATGAAAAAATATAAAATGTAAAATGTTATTATAGCTTTTAGAATTTTCAAACAGCAATACCTTAAATTCAAAACAGTGGCTTATAATTTAGCCTGAGTGTTTCAATTTATAACCTTCAGCATAATAGTCCCATAATAATAACATTCAGCTACCCTTGAAGGGCAAAATTTGACCACAAATATAAGGTAGAGTTTGGTTTTGACTTTAAATGATATGAAAGTTACACCTGCTTAGATATAAGGGGTGCCAGCCCTTTTGATAGCTTTTTCTATTTGTTGCTTTGTTTTTTCTTTCTTATGTTCTGAAAGGTTCCAAACCAGATACTTTCTTTCGTTATCATGTTTAGCAAAAAAATATTTTCCAGCACTTTCTCCCAACCCAGTGTCTAAGCAGCTGCCACTCTGAATCAACACTTCCCAAAATCTTGGAGCTAGCGTGCAATGAGATGCTGGCTTTCACACCAAACCTACGTGAAAATTTTAGCAAGACATCCTCTGCTTCTTTTTGATGCAACAAGGGGAAAAGATGACTTCCCTCCTGGGAACTGGGAAAAGAGTCAGTAAAAATCAAAGGAAATCTTTTCAGTGGAAGGAAAAGGAACACATCCCATTTGTAATATCTTCTCTCTTGCTAGACCATAAGCTCCGTGAAGACAGAAACCATGGCTAAACTGGTAATAATAATAATACCTTCAACAGTAAAGTTCTGTAACAGACAGCAGAGAGCACTCTGGATGGTAAAAGAAAAAAGAGATTTACTAGGAGGTATCAGGACCTTATAAAATTATTGGAAGTCAATAGATTCTAGACTTTTAGGAAGCACCTAGACCCTCAGAATCATTTTTCCTCTGCAGGAAGCTACTAATGCAAGAAGCTGCTGACCACACGACTACACTGCCTCTGTGTCTCAGTCAGAGGAACAGAGCCACTAAGAATGATGCAGAATATGGGAGTTCTTGTGGGGATTTTACCTTACACAATTGTGTGAATGTTTCAATGACTTTTATATGATTATTGCTCCTATACCTGGTGTTGGAGACTGACCAGCAGGACAAGCAGAGCAAGCAATTAGGAAGGAAAGATGGATGTGAAGTAGAAGAAAACAAGGATGACCTAGAACCCAAGAATGAGACGGACCCCACGAGAAAAACCAAAACCCACATTCGTCTCTTACCGCTTCTAAGCCTCCATCTTCAATAGTAGGGTGTCTTGCAGGAGAAGCTGGCACCCTTTCACATACAAAGCTGGCCCAGGAGTTGGAGAAGCTGACGGAGGGGATCTAGAGTTGCTTTGGGCTCAGCTACTGTCCCACACCAAGAAGATGAACCAGCAAATAACCACAACATACACAAACTGCAGCAGTGCTACTGCTTCATCTCCACCTTCCAAATTTCATGCAAGATCACATAGCCACGCTAACCCAGAATTATGCAGGGAAGGGAATTCTGAGAAATGCAGTTCAATTTTAGTAAAGCTAACAGAGTACAAATCCACTACACTGTACCATGAAATGGATGCCCCGTGCCTTCTGTTCAAAGTCAAGACTCAAACAGCTGCATCTGATAGAAAGACTCTAAATCATATATGGCACCTAAGCTGCAAGGGAGTCTAGGCGATGCAGTTCTTCTAGCATTATGGAGAGGCATACTAGAAGGAGATTGGAAGAGATGTTGAGCTAGCCAACACATAATGTCAGTTACAGTAACCAACATTTATTGAACCTTGTCTATGTGCTATGTGCTTAATATTTTACACTTATTATAATTTATTATAAGGCATGAGACTTACATGGTAATGGAGGCTGAGAAGTCCTACTATCTGCCATCTGCAAGCTGGGTATGCAAGAAAGCCCATGGGGTAATCTGAGAGCCTGAGAGCTGGAGGACCAATGCTGTAGATTCCCATCTGAGTCTAAAGCCTGAGAACTAGAAGCATAGAGGACAGGAGAAGATCGATGTCCCAGCTCAACCCATCAGGCAGAGAGTGAATTCAACCTTCCTCTGCCGTTTTGTTCTATTTAGGACATCAGTAGATTGGATGATGCCCACCTACATTGGGGAAGGCCATCTTCTTTATTCAGTTCACCAATTCAAATGTTAATCTTTTCTGGAAACACCCTCACAGACACTTCCAGAAATAATATTTAATCAGAGACTGGGCATTCTGTGGCCCAGTCAATTTGATACCATCACAGAGCCTGATCTGATAAGTGCCAATTAGCAAACCCAGATGGGATTCACTTGGACCAACCCTTCCTTCCCGATTTTTGTAATTGTTCACTTCCCTGACTCTACTGAGTCTCCTCCCATCCCTCTACCTATTCCCTCATTCTCCCTTTAAAATGCCCAGTTACCTCTTTATAAATCGAAGTTGAGTTCATTTCTGGACTCTTTTTCCCTATTGCAATCATATGTCATTGATTAAAATCTGTCTTTACCACTTTAACTAGTGCCCAGCTTTATCTTCGACAGTACTTAAATACTAAAATAAAATTACTTTCAAAACTGCCACCTTAAGAAATAGAATCATCCCATTTTTTAAGGACTGTACAAGAAAATCTATGAAGAAGGGAAAAAAGGAAAAGGAGAGGAGATGATAAAGAAAGCCATACTGGTTATTTTGACTTTAAACTGTGTAACACCACTAAGTTTATAATGGAAATTTTGATGCTAATAAATGTGACTCTTTTTGAGCTCCTCTGGAATGGAGAATATTAACATTGCCTCAGAAGTAAATACAGAGAACCACTGCAAGCCTTCCTTCCTTCATTTATCCACTCAACAAATTCTACTGAGTACTTAGTATATCAAGAACCAACTAAGCAGACAGAATAACCTGGCAGCCAAAAGCAATATAGAAATTAGAACTCAAGCCTAATAAAAGAAAAGAAAAAACAAAACCAAAACAGGGTCACGCATGATTTATTATTTATTATTATATGTTATTAACATTTATTGAGAACCTAGTAAGTACCAGCACTGTGTTAAGTACATACATATATTATAGAAAGACATGCCCATCCCCAGATCATTTTATCAAATGAAACTATTTCAGCTTCTGACCACTCACTTCTTGTGTTCTTTCACATAGCTTCATACTCTATTGTTTCTCTCTTAGCAACAAGAAAAAGAACATGGCTTGTTAAATTGTTCCCTTTACTGTATATCAAGTCTGGTACCATTCTGATAAAACCTTGGGTTCATCTAAATTTATCTGACCTGGGAAAGCCCACTAGCACTGTCATCAAATTCAAAAGATGAATAGCATGAACCCTCCATCCTCCATAGTTAGCTTTCTCATGGCTATAAAATCTTCATTCTTCTTGCTGGACCATGTTCCTAGGAATGACACCATCGCTGCCAGTTTTCTGGAATGACCAGCTGCCCCGGTCCATTGGAGGCCAGGCAGCTGCACTAATCTCCTGGGGTTTCTAACACCAGAGGGCCACGCTGGGGCATGGACCAGCTTTGCCATGCAGGATCCTCCACTCCCACAACTGCATCTCTGGCTGCCACTCTGAGGACCAGCAATTCTTTAAAGTTACTTTTCTGGTTGCCCTAAAGACTCTCTTCCCAATACCTTTTCTTTGTATTGGTTGAAAAGCATTGATATGAGGGATAAAACAAGAGGGCCACTTGCTCAGGTTCCTGGGCCTTCCAAGTTGACTAAGTTCTAAATCCAAACACTAGAATCTTAAGCAAAATCCAGCACAGAGGTCAACAATCCTTACTGTATTGATCTTGCTGTCATGTTAGTAGGTACTATGACACAGACCACAAGAGAAAGCTTTGCAACATCACTACTTACTTGCCTAATGGGGAAGAATTCCCTTGGAAATCTCAAACAACACAATATTTGAATTAGTACTGCCAAAATGAGGACCCTTAGCAATCTTTAGTGGCTTGGAGGAATTTGATTCACCTGAAGAATAAAACTAGATTTAAATTTTAAAAAGTTTTCTAAAGAAGAGGTAGTATCAGACTGCCAAGTCCTTGGAGACCAAGAGAAACATATTGAGGACTGCGGTCTGAAAAAGAGAGAATTCATAGAAGAAACTCTTGGGGATGAAGAAAACAGTGACCACAGAGAAAAGATCAATCCAATCCTGCAGCTTCAAAGAGGACAGCAAACCAAGGGGAATTCTGAGAGGGAAATATGAGAAACTTCATCATAAAAATGACTGAACTTGAAGATGTCAAGGGGAGGGGAAGCAGAGAAACTAGTTCAAAAGAAACTGAGCTTTTCTCCACAGAGAAAGCACACAGTTTTTTGGAGAGGTCCAAAATTTCACAAGGAAAAGGTTAGTATTATTGTTTGTTCTTTCCTATCACAGCAGCCTAGCTGGAAAGCAATAGAGTCAGCTAGAAAAACACAATGCAGGCTTCTGTGCTAGGGGAAGTGGAAAAAAAAAGAGGTCCAAGGTTGCCTCCTTCTTACCCACTCTTGAGGCACATTTTCATACCATTGTTGGACTTTGCAGTTTTTCTCTGGTTGCCATGGCATCAGGGAGACAAATGCCTTGCTTCCATTTTAAAGCTGCATTCCCTTACAAACAAAATTGTTTCCATTTGAGAGTATTCTCACCCTCACACTCCATCAGAGCTGCTTTCAAAAGAATGTGTCTTTTTAAAAATATGGATGAAAATTCATTGCATTCTTCTGATTAGGGAAGAAATATATAGTTCTTTTTTAAGAACTAGAAAATGCAGAAAAATATTTTTTAAATGAAGTTAAATGACCATATGAGCTCTTCACCTACAGGTGACCAATGGCTCGCATTTGGGCATATCTATTTCAGGTCTTTCCTCTATGTAGATATATTTTTTATTTTATATATTCTGAAATTGCAGCCCTATTACATATACAGTTGTGCCTGCTTCTTTTTCTTCCCTTTATATCCTATGGATGCACTCTTCTAAAGCAGGGTTATAATACCCACAGACGGTCTTTACAGAGCTTTGGCATTTTTCTCATTTGCATCTTATATATTTTTATCTAAAGAGGAATTTAATGAGACAGCAGTCTGGCCTTTGTGTCCCCATGAATCTAAACGTTTGAGAGAAGTTAGCAGCAGGGAAGGATGAGTTAACTGTGTTAGGAAATGCTTGGAAATTCTTGTTTGCTTTCCATTAATTCATGCCATTAAAGAGGGAGTAGGGATAGCTTCATGTAGGGTTTTTTGAACCAAAAAAATCTGAGAAAGTAACTATAAGATGTTATTCTTTTTTTCAATAATACGTGTTCTCTACAAGTATCAGAGTACTTTACAATTAGCAATTATTTAGCCCATTCATTCTTGCAAAACAGATCAAGATTACCAGGCTAGTCCCCTAAACCAGGAAACTGGACTCTGAAGGGTATAGAAATCCCAATGAAGAAGTGTGCTATAGTGGAAACTGTATCAGTTTTGAATCAAACAAACGTGGTTTCAAATCTAAACCCTGCAATTTAGTAGATGTATGACCTTGAACCTGTTATTATAATTCCCTAAATCTCAATATCCTTATCTCTAATAATTTGGATTGAAAAACTACACAACCACAGGACGGCAGTAAGAATTAAATGAGATGAAATATGGTGGAAGATGCTTTACATCGTGCCTGACATAGAGTAGGTGCCTGGTAAATATTGATACCCTCCTTTCAATGGCAACCTGAGAAGAACTTAAAACTTTACTTCAGAATTACACCATTTCTGTAAGCAGTGGTGTTTACATTGTTTGTTATATGAGTGATTAGTGATTCTATGTTGTTTTTCTACATTAACAAACATTCTTGGTTAACCCTGCCTCCATTCTCCTCTCAGTAGAAGTTATGTAATGTAAAAGTTTTCTAATGAAACCTAAGAGTCAGGAAGAAGAGGAATGTTCATATTTCCAACAAGTTTCTTTTTCTGAGTTCCCAGCTCAGTAGAGGAAACGAGATAATTTGTGTACCACCAAAACCAAAAGAGAAAAAAAGACTTCCCCTGTTCACTCTTAAGAAATCTCCTTAACTATTCTACCAGGACTCTCAGAATCAAGATTAAAAAGAAAACAAAAATGATGTTTCCACACGTTTCATATCAATAGAAGGATGTTGAAACTGTTCTGGTAAACAGAATAAGGAAGCAAAAACTTCATTAGAACTTAATTGTTTTATAATTAACCTACTGAAAGCAGATGCGATCAGGAGTTTGCTCAAGAGATTTTTGAAGATTAAGAGATTAAATTGAACCAATTATTTACTAAACCTCCTGAAAATATATAGCAGGCACCAAAAAACATTCTCATTTTTCAATATTGGTAGGATTGGTCTAAGTCCTAATAAAGAGTAAAAGTGTGATTTTTTTTTCTTTTGGATATTATATTTATTTATTTAGCATGTTTCAAAGTAACTAAAACGAAAACCACTTGTATAGGTAAATCAAAGTAACATTGGAAACAAATAATTCATATCCCATATTTATATTCACCCTAAGTACAAACTACTACTACTACTACTACTAGAAGATTGATGATTAGATAGATAGATATATAGCAAAATACTACTTCTGAACCATTTTTTAAAATTAGTATTTAGATATATATCTGCCTTAGGCTGCTGAGATACTCTGTAAATTCCTGTAAGTCAGTGTCATTTTACAAATGAAGAAAACAATACACAGAAGTTTTGTGATTTGGCTAATGATCTAAAGGCTTGAAAACCAAAAAATTAAAAATTAAAGACTTGAAAACGAAAATTGATGTGTTTGGATTTTTTCCTGGGATGGCTATGAGTTATTGATAGTTTTTGACCATGAAGGTTATATTATCTCTAGGATGTTTTAGGAAGATCATTCAGAAAGTAGTTTGCAGAATAAACTCAAGGAGGGAGAAATTAGTGACAGGAAGGTAAAATAGAAGACTAACAAAATTATTCAGCAAAAGGGTAATTTTAAAAAGAGTGTTATATGACAGGTTTGCTTCCACTAAAAATGGTTTTGTTTGTTTTGGTTTGGGTTTTGGTTTTTTTGTTTTTTGTCTCCCCTATCCCATTAGAAATTCCTTTTCTATTGTCTCTTTTTCTTTAGAGGAAATCTGGCCACTGCCCCACCTCCTTCCTTCCCCAGTGCATTCTTGGAAATTCCTGCCTTGTGACATCTTATTACCGCTTTAGATTCCAGCCTCTGGTTCTAAAACTTCTCTGTCTGTAACTAGACGAGCAGATTTCATGATTGGGCATAATGTTTCATATTCACCCCTCCAACCTTTCCACCTGAAGTACACACAAGTTTGGGCCCCTCAGAGAAGCTGCCTTCATGTACAGCCATTGACTATAAATCCTTCGTGAGATTACATCTCAGCAAAAGAGACACAGAATGTCTGTCATCCAGCATTCCCAAATAAGTCTTGACTTTTAACCCACAAGATCCTTCAAACTGAGATGGATTTCTTTGCAGTGAGATCACAAATCTACAAAAAGTGTTTCCTTTTAAAATACCCATTCCTGAGGGTTTTGAGAGCTAAGGTAGGTTGGCTAGGCTTGGCAAGAGTAGAGTCTGTGATTTAAGTGCTGCATTTCAAGGCCCAGCCTTATTATGAAGGGAACAAGATTTCTCATTCTTTTGAGGTGTGCTGCCTGCCTAAGGGAATATAAGGTGTTGTTTTTTTTTTCTTTTTCACTATGAGAATATCTTTCTTCTTTGGGATACATGTTTTTACTTGAAATAAACTGACAAAATAGGAATCTTGATGATGGAAAAGGAAAATATAATGATGTTTATTTTTATGTGATCAATAAGTAAGTCTTCACTGAACTAATTAAAAGCCAAGAAAATGCCACATATTTGACAAAGCTCGCTGACTTTTTTTTTTTTTTGTCTGCGTTGAGTCTTCATTGTTGCGCGTGGCTTTCTCTAGTTGCGGCGAGCGGGGGCTACTCTACGTTGCGGTGCACGGGCTTCTTATCACAGTGGCTTCTCTTGTTGCGGAGCTACTACTGTTCAGTAGTTGTGGCACACAGGCTCAGTAGTTGTGGCTCACGGGCTCTAGAGCGCAGGCTCAGTAGTTGTGGCACAGGGGCTTAGTTGCTCCCCAGCATGTGGGATCTTCCCGGACCAGGGCTCGAACCCATGTCCCCTGCATTGGCAGGCAGATTCTTAACCACTGCGCCACCAGGGAAGCCCTGACTTTTTAAATTGAAAGATATTTTTAAGAATGTATCCGTTAACTCTTCATTTTGTATATAAAGAAGGGAAACAGCTCTCCACTTGGTAAGGGCATAATTCCTTGGTGAACAAAGTATACTAAACTAAAGAATATCCCCAAATTTATCTGATAAAAAATCTTTTAAAATACCTGGCAAATCATTCAGAATTTAGGGATTATCCCATATGAAAAATATTCAATAGGATTATTATTTTTGGACTAATATGTTTTCTATGTTACAGCATCCAGTTAGCATGCCATACTTATTAACTTCAATATAGGAGTTAAAAATATTTTTTAAACCTCTGGCACTTTCTCAAAGTGCTTATCAAATTATATTTGAACATAGATTTCCCTGGTGATCCAGTGGTTGAGACTCCACGCTTCCAATGCAGGGGGTGTATGTTCGATCCCTGGTTGGGGAACTAAGATCCCACATACCATGTGGCCAAAATAAATAAATAAATAATTTTTTTGAAAAAATTATATTTGAACTCGCCTATTGTCTCTATCCTTCACTAAACTGTAAGCTTGGGGAGAACAGGGACAACGTCTGACTTGTTCATCATTATTATTTCACTTACCAGAGATTATAGCTTTCAGTAGCTCCTTGTTGAATAAATTAATTAAACAACCAATTACTCAATTAAGATTTTTAACATCAGGGTTATTTTTTAAGTAAACCTTTTTTTTTTTTTAATAATTTTAGGTTCACAGAAAAATTGCAAAGATAGTACAGAGAATTCCAGTATGTCCTTATCCAATTTCAGTTTGCCCTGATGTTATCATCTGACCGTGGTACATTTCTCAAAACTAAGAAGCTAGAATCCATGCATTACTATGAAATAAACTCCAAACATTTTTCAGATTTCAATAAATTTTCCCATTAGTGTTCTTTTTCTATTCCAGAACCTGATACAGGGTACCACATTGTATGTAGTCTGCATGCCACCTTAGTGCGACAGTTTCTCAGTCTTTCCTTATTTTTCATGACCTTGAGAGTTGTAAGGAGTACTGGTTATGTATTTTGTAGAGCGTCCTTAGAATTAGTTTTGTCCAATGTTTTTCTCATGATTAGTTGGAGGTTATGGGTTTTTGGAAAGAAAACTGCAGAGGTGAAGCACCTTTCTCATTATATCATATCAAGGATACATGATATGCACGTGACAACACTGGTGATGTTAACCTTGGTCATGCAGTTGAGACGGTGTTTGCCAGACTTCTCCACAATAAAGTTACTATTCTTCCCATTCCCTACTCTGCCCTTTGGAAGTAAGTCAGTAAGTCCAACCACACTTAGAAAGTGGAGCGGTGAAGTACTACATAAATTATTTGGAATTCTTCTGTTAGGAAGATTTATCTCTTCTCCCCTATTTACTTTTTTATTCAATCATTTATGCATATCACTATAAATGTATGTATATTTTATATTTCATATTATAATCCTATATTATGATTTATTTTGCTACTGAAATTATTCTTGTTTGGACTATGGGCATTCCTTCAGTTTAGTTCCTTTGACATGCTCCATCCTTTAATTTTGATAACATTTCCTTACTCTTTAGTACTACAAGATGCTCCAGGCTCATCTTGTATTTTCCCTAACCAGCCCTAGAGTCAACCATTTTTCCAAGGACCCCCTAGTTGTTTTTATAGCAAAAAGATATTTAGAAATCAAGATCTGTGCACTGAGAGTGCTTGTTTCTCCTGAGATGTCATTGCTTCTAGACTCTCAGTGGACTCTGTCTCAGAATCCACTGAGACAGAGCTAGGTGATATATGTATATGAACCTAGATGATATATGTATATGAACCTAAACATACACACATCTAAAATTTTTTGGTATTAATCCATCTGTGTGTATATATTAAGCCATATGTGAGTTCATACTGATGTCTTCAACTCTAATCCAGTACAACAGGGCTCATTCTAGCTTTCCCCTCTTGCTTGCCTGTAACCTTCCACTGCAACAGTGAGAAACATGGTACCCACCATCCACCATCCATTTACTTATTTGTGCATTCCCAGTGTAAATGTAAAGCAGTTTCATAATTATTAACTCATACCTCCATGAGAAACAAATTTACCAACTCGAATACAGTGTTCATATATAGTTCTTTTTGTCTTCACCCTTACAGTTTTCAGTCAAAACACTGTTTTTCAACTTAGCTCTTTTTCCTCCCACACCCTTTAGTGCAGTTATGTTGTGCATTTATCCCATAGTTAGAATCACAGGCCAAAGTCTGCATTCCACCTTGGGATATCTAATATCTTCACTGACTTTTTTAGTTTGCATACATTAAGGTTCACTATATGTGATATGCCCTTCTATAGATTGTGACAAATGCATAGAGTTATGTATCCACCATCCCAGTGCCATACAGAATAATTCTATTACCCTAAATTTTTCCTGTGCATCCCCTTTGTGGTCAACCACTACTAGACCAATGCCTGGCAACCCCTGATCTGTTTTGTCTCTGTAGTTTTACTCTTCCAGAATGTCATATGAATGGAATGATACAATATGAAGCCTCTGTGATCTGGCTTCTTTCACTTAGTAAAAGAAGATTCATTTTTCTGATGAAAGACATCTTGGTTAAATCCAATCTCTAGTGAATATAATTAAAGCCTCTATAAACATTTATTTACAGGTTTATGTTTGAATAGAGGTTTCAATTCAGTTGGGAAATACCTAGGAGTGTGAATACAGAGTCATATTGTAAATCTGTTTCACTTTATGAGAAACTGCCAAACTGTCTTATAGGGACCTTTTAAAACAGTATAATACAGACTGTAGAATAAAAATAATTTTTAAACCAGTTCAGCTATAAAATTAGATTGTAGCATTAATAGTTTATTATTGGGCAAGTGTCCAAGATGGTAGAGTAGGAAAACCCTGAGCTCACCTCCTCCCATGCGCACACCAAAATTACAACTATTTACAGAGCAACTATCAATGAGAGCAACCTGAAGATTAGCAGAAAAGATCTTTTACAACTAAGCTATAAAGAAGAAACTACAATGAGACGGATAGGAGGGGCAGAGACATGGTACAATCAAGACCGGCAATCCCAGGTAGGCAACACACAAAGGGAAGGAATATCAAAATCACAGAAATCCTCCCCATAGAGGTAGGGGTCCAAGCCCCACATTGGGCTCCTCAGCCCAGGAGTCTTGCACTGGAAGAACGTCTGGCTTTGAAGGCCAGCTGGGCTTGCTTTCAAGAGACCCAGAGGGCTGTAGGAAACAGAGACTCCACTCTTAAAGAGTGCACACAAAATCTCACACACTCCAAGACCCAGGACAGAAACAGTAGTTTGAAAGGAGTCTGGCTCAGACCCACTTGCTAATCTTAAAGAGCCTCCCAGAGAGGCAGGAAGCAACTAGGATTCACCCGGGGACCTAGATGATGATGACAGCCACTTGGGGGAGCTCACTGTACCATAAGGACTCTGGTGCTGGCAAGCGCCACTTTGGAGTCCTCCCTCTAACTTATTAGCACTGGGATGTGGCCACCCCACCCACCAGCCAGTCAGCGCTTGTCCTGGGACCCCGCCCCCCGCAAAGTCAAGCAGTCAGCCACATGGGGACAAAGCCCCACCCACCAGCAGGCCAGCCCTATCCCCAGACCTGGCCTCACCCACCAGCTGCAGGAAGCAGCCTCGGAACCTCCCTGGCCCCAGCCCCACATCAGAGAGCTATGGTATATATATATATATATATATATATATATATATATATATATATATATATATATACCATGGAATATTATTCAGACATCAAAAAGAATGAAATCTTGCCATTTGCGACAACATGTGGACCTAGGGGATATTATGCTAAATGAAATAAATCAGACTGAGAAAGACAAATACCATATGATTTCACTAATATGTAAGATCTAAAAAACAAAATGAACAAACATAACAAAACAGAAACAGAGTCACAGTTATAAAAAACAAACAGGTAGTTGCCAGAGGGGAGAAGGGTGTGGGGAAGAAAGAAATAGGTGAAGGAGATTAAGAGGTAAAAACTTCCAGTTAGACAATAAATGAGTCATGGGCATGAAACGGACAGTGTGGGGAATACAGTCAATAACGATGTAATATCTTTGTATGGTGACAGATGGTAACTAGACTTATCGTGGTGATCATTTTGAAATGCATGGAAATACTGATTCACTAAGACGTGCACCAGGAACTAACATAGTGTTGTGGGTCAATTATACTTCAAAAACACAGACAAACTCATAGAAAGAGATCAGATTTGTGGTACCAGAAGTTGGGGGTGGGGAAGGGGGAACTGGATGAAGGTGGTCAACAGGTACAAACTTCCAGTTATAAGATAAATAAGTATACTAGGGATGTAATGTTCAATGTGATAAATATAATTACCACAGCTGTATGTTATATATGAAAGTTGTTAAGAGAGCAAATCCTGAGTTCTCATCATACGGAAAAAATATTTTTTCTATTTCTTTACTTTGGTGTCTATAGAAGATGATGGATGTTCACTAAACTTACTGTGATAGTCATTTCATGATGTATATAAATCAAATCGCTATGCTGTACACCTTAATTTACACAGCGCTGTACACCATTATAGCTTAATAAAAGTGCAAAAATAGTTTATTACCATAATTTTAAAAACCATTCTAGGTAAAAGCTCATCTAAAAATGTCTACAACTACTGGTGACTGGAGGACCTCAGGCCAATTATGTGCAGCTAACATCATCTGTAAATAGTGTTGTATTACTTAAATACAAAAACTACCAGGTTAAACGGTCTTTGTCTTGAGGGTGTTTGGAGCCAATGTAGCTAATTCATAAAGACAAACTAATTTCAGATGAAGAATGTGGTAATTCTCTAGAAAGCTTATTAAAATTCTATAAATATTAATGAGCAGCTTGATTGTTCTACTTTAAAGCATCATACCTCTCAAAGATAAGAGCACTAGACTATTAATTTTAAGAAAAACTAAAAGATGATCTCTCAGAATTATCAATGAAGCCCTTCTTTTTTAGATCATATATCTTACATGACACCTTTCCATTGACCTCCTGATTTACATAAATTATTCCTAAATTATTTGGAAGTTATTCTTATATCATCCTCAATCTTCTTTAAACCCAACCACACACTTTAAGTATTTTTCTAAATCTGTTTGCTGAAATATAAGCTAAGTTGTCATTTCTTCAAGGTAAGCAGGCATTTTCAAATACTCAGCTGTGTAATTTACATGCAGCCTACCTTTTATCCTCTCCCTCAAAGAGAGAAGGTGAAAAAAATAGTAGATTATCAATATAAATAAAACATATTGTCATGTTCCTATTACCTCCTTTGTCCATGAAGTCAACATGCAGTTTCTGAACAGCTGAGCTAATTATGGACTCCAATTCTAAATGTATTTATTAAAATACATTTCTCCCACTCTTGTCATCTCCCACCAAGAAAATGACAAAATTGTAGACTTAACCACTCTAGAACTTGTCTGTGCCTATACATTTTATGCAGACTAAAACTTTTAAAATTTTAATGGAACTTTGCTTTTCACCCCACAACCTTATTAATGGGAATAATCTTTCAATCTTTATATCAAGCTATCTTCAATGTAGATCAATAAAAACAACAGAGAGAGGTCATTCCTTCTCTGAGTTCAGGATCCAGGACCAATTTCAGAGGCGTGCAACCTTGAGCAATCACAAAGGCTCCACACTTACAGAGGCCCCACGTTTGGTTTAATGCTCTGCTTTCTCTGTCTTGAAATTCTTAATGATTTTTGAATTATTAAGAGGCCCCTCATTTTCATTTTGCACTGAACCCTGAAAATTATGTAACCAGTCCTGTCAAAATCATATTTTAATCACTAATCAAGACACTGCAAGGGCATTCTTCAGAATTGTACATACTTTTTCCTTCTACCAGAATCTATTTTTAGGGTAGTAGTCTCCTGAATCAGCCAACTTGGTTCTGCAAAGACTACAGTTCTGTAAATTCCTCTCTCCTTAGTCATCAGGGACGAGGGTAGGGTAGGGGAAAACTGGGGAGGGGTGTTATAGTCAAAAAGCTTCTTTGCAGTGTTTATATTTAGACTGGACCTTTCTAATGGTCCAGATTAATGAAGAGGCTTCTGATTTAAGGAGCTACATCTGGCAATCTGTGGTGTGATGGACAAGATTTGGCATTAGTAGATTTGGGTGTGAATCTCATATTCACCGCTCACCAGAAGTTATTGAAACACTAAGGCTCAGTTGGTTTTGTTCTGTTTTTTTAATAGGAGAGATAATGATAACTCTTTGCGAATTTTTGTAAAGTTAGAAAAAAACATGGTTTATACTCAATATTATTGTGGAACTATCCTGTCTATAAAAATACACACCCTTGGGTGATTAAGACTTTAAAGACTCCTTAAGTCTTCTTTTTTTGGACCATTCTCACTTCTGGGCTCTTTTCTACTTTGTCGTGTTGCCATCAAAATTCATCACATGTATTTATATCCTAGCTGAAAAACACAAAGGCATTGAGAAGAGGTTCCAGCACAGAGGTTCTTTACACTTGGCAGACGCTTTATTAAATTGCTTGGAAATGAATAAAAAGAGATAGGGAAGTGAATCAAAAACCACCTTTATTCACAATTTTTCAAGAATTGACCTAGCTGCCTCACCAAAGCCCTATAAATCTACACCTCTCCCACTTGGACTGATTCCTATAAATCTACCCCTCTCCCACTTGGACTGATTCCTATAAATCTACACCTCTCCCACTTGGACTGATTCCTATAAATCTACACCTCTCCCACTTGGACTGATTCCTATAAATCTACACCTCTCCCACTTGGACTGATTGCTCTGAGTTTCTCCTTCTGCTCACTATTTAAGATAGTAGAAATAGAGGTTTTTTCAATCTAAGTTTTGCTTATAAATCTTTACTTATCCTTGGGAAAAGAAATAACTATATTTGAACTCATCATCATTCCTGGGAATACTAAATAACATGGTTTACTCCATTTAAAAAATATAAATTTTCAATGTCTGTATACTGAAGAAATCAGGTTAAAAAATGTTTCATGCTATTATCATCACCAAATGATGTAACTAAATTCCAAAAAGATGTCTTCACAGAGACATTCAATGTCAAACGTGTCCAGAGCTATTATTTATAATTAAGTTTCAGTTGATGAAGTTCATAAGTAAACAATCTAGATGCTTTATCAAATTCCACCATCAAAACTTACCCTGCCACAGTTGCTTAAGCATTGAAACTTTGACTCAATGGCTTTCATTGTGTGTGCCTGAGTGTTGACATTGGCCCTTGAGAGGAAATTATATTAAACAAGGGACTGGTGTGCCAAAGGGCACAGCCTTAGAGCCAACCCTCTCACCCTACCTCAAAAAGTTCAATTCACTTAAAACCAGTTAGAAGATGTTTGTCCTGTAAGACTCTGATCAAGATTCTGAAGCTACAACAGGCTGTTTCAATCTACTTTGCAAATTTGTTCATTTCTAATATGACCGTGTATTACTTCCCAGAAGAAACACATCAATCCTGTTACTTAATGAACCTATTTTCCATTACAATTGTCATTGAATTTTAGACTTAGTACCTCTGGAATTATCTCATCCATCCCCTTTATTTTACAGTCCAGAAAACTAAGACCAGAAAATTTAAGTGACTTGCTCAAATCTTGCAACATGTCAATTGCAGATTTGGAGCTAGAACTTATCTCCTGATTCCTGGGACTAGTGTTCTTTTCATTAGGAAGTGAAGCCACTCTAAAGTTTAATATACCTGCCTGTGTCCTTTGCTAAAAAACTGCCTCTTGCTCATTTGCATCAGAATCTACTCATGAAGCAAGAGCTTCAAATATAGATGACAATCTCAGATACAATAAGAATAAACATTCTTCCCCAGACAGGGCCTTCAAGATGGCAGAGGATAAGACGTGGAGATCACGTTCCTCCCCACAAATACATCAAAAATACAACTACATGTGGAACAACTTCTACAGAACACCTACAGAATTTTGGCAGAAGAGCTCAGACTTCCCAGAAGGGTCTTGGTGCTCCAGCCTGGTGTCAGGGCTGAGCCTCTGAAGTTGTAGAGCCTAGTTCAGGACACTGGACCATCAGAGACCTCCTGGCCCCATGTAATATCAATCGGAAGAGCTCTCCCAGAGATCTCCATCTCAGCACTAAGACCCAGCTCCACCCAATGGCCAGCAAGTTCTAGTGCTGGATTCCCCATGCCAAACAACTAGCAAGACAAGAACACAACCCCACCCATTAGCAGAGAGGCTGCCTAAAATCATACTAAGTTCACAGACACCCCAAAACACACCACCGGACACGGCCCTGCCCACCAGAAAGACAAGATTCAGCACCACACCTCAGAACACAGGCACCAATCCCCTCCACCAGGAAGCCTACACAAGCCACTGAACCAACCTCACCCACTGGGGGCAGACACCAAAAACAACAGGAACTACAAACCTGCAGGCTGCAAAAAGGAGACCCCAAACACAGTAAGTTAAGCAAAATGGGAAGACAGAGAAATACGCAGCAGATGAAGGAGCAAGTAAAAACCCACCAAAACCAAACAAATGAAGAGGAAATAGGCATATGATAGAATTCAGAGTAATGATAGTAAAGATGATCCAAAATCTTAGAAATAGAATGGAGAAAATACAAGAAACGTTTAACAAGGACCTAGAAGAACTAAAGAGCAAACAAACAGTGATGAACAACACAATAAATGAAATTTAAAACTCTCTAGAAGGGATCAATAGCAGAATAACTGAGGCAGAAGAACGGATAAGGGACCTGGAAGATAAAATAGTGGAAATAACTACTGCAGAGCAGAATAAAGAAAAATGAGTGAAAAGAATTGAGGACAGTCTCAGAGACCTCTGGGACAACATTAAATGCACCAACACTAGAATTATAGGGGTCCCAGAAGAAGAAGAGAAAAAGAAAGTCCTGAGAAAATATTTGAAGAGATTATAGTTGAAAACTTCCCTAACATGGGAAAGGAAACGTTAAATCAAGTCCAAGAAATGCAGAGAGTCCCATACAAGATAAATCCAAGGAGAAACATACCAAGACACATATTAATCAAACTATCAAAAATTAAATACAAAGAAAAAACATTAAAAGCAGCAAGGGAAAAGCAACAAATACCATACAAGGGAATCCCCATAAGGTTAACAGCTGATCTTTCAGCAGAAACTCTGCAAGCCAGGAGGGAGTGGCAGGACATATTTAAAGTGATGAAAGGGAAAAACCTACAACCAAGATTACTCTACCCAGCAAGGATCTCATTCAGATTTGAAGGAGAAATTAAAACCTTTACAGACCAGCAAAAGTTAAGAGAATTCAGCACTACCAAACCAGCTTTACAACAAATGCTAAAGGAACTTCTCTAGGTGGGAAACACAAGAGAAGGAAAAGACCAACAAAAACAAACCCAAAACAATTAAGACAATGGTAATAGGAACATATATATCAATCATTACCTTAAATGTAAATGGATTAAATGCTCCAACCAAAAGACATAGACTGGCTGAATGGATACAAAAACAAGACCTGTATATATGCTGTCTACAAGAGACCCACGTCAGACCTAGGGACACATACAGACTGAAAGTAAGGGGATGGAAAAAGATATTCCATGTAAATGGAAATCAAAAGATAGCTGGAGTAGCAATTCTCATATCAGACAAAATAGACTTTAAAGTAAAGACTATTACAAGAGACAAAGAAGGACACTACATAATGATCAAGGGATCAACCCAAGAAGAAGATATAACAATTGTAAATATTTATGCACCCAACATAGGAGCACCTCAATACATAAGGCAAATGCTAACAGCCATAAAAAGGGAAATTGACAGTAACACAATAATAGTAGGGGACTTTAACACCCTTTCAGCAATGGACATCCAAAATGAAAATAAAAAAGGAAACACAAGCTGTAAATGACATATAAAACAAGATGGAATTAATTGGTATTTATAGGACATTCCATCCAAAAACAGCAGAATACACTTTCTTCTCAACTGCTCATGGAACATTCTCCAGGATAGATCATATCTTGGCTCACAAATCAGGCCCTGGTAAATTTAAGAAAATTGAAATCATATCAAGTATCTTTTCTGACTACAATGCTATGAGACTAGATATGAATTACAGGAAAACAACTGTAAAAAATACAAACACATGGAGGCTAAAAAATATGCTACTAAATAACCAAGAGATCACTGAAGAAATCATAGAGGAAATCAAAAAATACCTAGAAACAAATGACAATGAAAACATGATGACCCAAAACCTATGGGATGCAGCAAAAGCAGTTCTAAGAGGGAAGTTTATAGCAATACAATCCTACCTCAAGAAACAAGAAAAATCTCAAATAAACAACCTAACCTTATACCTAAAGCAATTAGAGAAAGAAGAAGAACAACAACAAAAAAACCCTCAAAGTTAGCAGAAGGAAAGAAATCATAAAGATCAGATCAGAAATAAGTGAAAAAGAAATGAAGGAAATGATAGCAAAGATCAATAAAACTAAAACCTGGTTCTTTGAGAATATAAACAAAATTGATAAACCACTAGCCAGCCTCATCAAGAAGAAAAGGAGAAAACTCAAATCAACAGAATTAGAAATGAAAAAGGGGAAGTAACAACTGACACTGCAGAAATACAAAGCATCAGGAGAGATTACTACAAGCAACTATATGCCAATAAAATGGACAACCTGGAAGAAATGGACAAATTCTTAGAAAGATACAACCTTCCAAGACTGAACCAGGAAGAAATAGAAAATATAAACAGACCAATCACAAGCACTGAAATTGAAACTGTGATTAAAAATCTTCCAACAAACAAAACCCCAGGCCCATATGGCTTCACAGGCGAATTCTATCAAACATTTAGAGAAGAGCTAACACCTATCCTTCTCAACCTCTTCCAAAGTACTGCAGAGGGAGGAACACTCCCCAACTCATTCTACAAGGCCACCATCACCCTGATACCAAAACCAGACAAAGATGTCATCAAAAAAAGAAAACTACAGATCAATATCACTGATGAACATAGATGCAAAAATCCTCAACAAAATACTAGCAAACAGAATCCAACAGCACATTAAAAGGATCATACACCATGATCAAGTGGGGTTTATCCCAGGAATGCAAGGATCCTTCAATATATGCAAATCAATCAAGGTGATACACCATATTAACAAACTGAAGCATAAAAACCATATGATAATCCCAATAGATGCAGAAAAAGCTTTCGACAAAATTCAACACCTATTTATGATAAAAACCCTACAGAAAGTAGGCATAGAGGGAACTTACCTCAACATAATAAAGGCCATATATGACAAACCCACAGCCAACATCATTCTCACTGGTGAAAAACTGAAACCATTTCCTCTAAGATCAGGACCGAGACAAGGTTGCACACTCTCACCACTTTTATTCAACATAGTTTTGGAAGGTATAGCCAGAGCAATCAGAGAAGAAAAAGAAATAAAAAGAATGCAAATCGGAAAACAAGAAGTAAACCTGTCACTGTTTGCAGATGACATGATACTATACATAGAGAATCCTAAAGGTGCTACCAGAAAACTACTAGAGCTAATCAATGAATTTGGTAAAGTAGCAGGATACAAAATTAATGCACAGAAATCTCTTGCATTCCTATACACTAATGATGAAAAATCTGAAAGTGAAATTACGAAAACACTCCCGCTTACCCCTGCAACAAAAAGAATAAAATACCTAGGAATAAACCTACCTAAGGAGACAGAAGACCTGTATGCAGAAAACTATAAAACAATGATGAAAGAAATTAAGGATGATACAAACAGATGGAGAGATATACCATCTTCTCGGATTGGAAGAATCAACATTGTGAAAATGACTATACTACCCAAAGCAATCTACAGATTCAATGCAATCCTTATCAAACTACCAGTTGCATTTTTCACAGAACTAGAGCAAAACATTTCACAATTTGTATGGAAATGCAAAAGACCCTGAATAGCCAAACCAATCTTGAGAAAGAAAAAAGGAGCTGGAGGAATCAGGCTCCCTGACTTCAGACTATACTACAAAGTTACAGTAATCAAGACAGTATGGTACTGGCACAAAAACAGAAATATAGATCAATGGAACAGGATAGAAAGCCCAGAGATAAACCCATGCACATATGGTCACCTTATCTTTGATAAAGGAGGCAAGAATATACAATGCAGAAGAGACAGCCTCTTCAGTAAGTGGTGCTGGGAAAACTGGACAGCTACATGGAAAGGAATGAAATTAGAACACTCCCTAATACCATACAGAAAAATAAACTCAAAATGGATTAAAGACCTAAATGTAAGACCAGACGCTATAAAACTCTTAGAGGAAAACATAGTCAGACACTCTTTGAAATAAATCACAGCAAGATCCTTTTTGACCCACCTCCTAGAGAAATGGAAATAAAAACAAAAATAAACACCTGAGACATAATGAAACTTAAAAGCTTTTATACAGCAAAGGAAACCATAAACAAGATGAAAAGACAACCCTTAGAATGGGAGAAAATATTTGCAAATGAAGCAACTAACAAAGGATTAATCTCCAAAATATACAAGCTCAAGCAGTTCAATATCCAAAAATGGGCAGAAGCCCTAAATAGACATTTCTCCAAAGAAGATATACAGATAACCAACAAACATGAAAGAATGCTCAACATCACTAATCATTAGAGAAATGCAAATCAAAACTACAATGAGGTAACACCTCACACCAGTCAGAATGGCCATCATCAAAAAATCTACAAACAATAAATACTGGAGAGGGTGTGGAGAAAAGGGAACCCTCTTGCCCTGTTGGTGGGAATGTAAATTGATACAGCCACTATGGAGAATAGTATGGAGGTTTCTTAAAAAACTAAAAATAGAACTACCATACGACCCAGCAATCCCACTACTGGTCATATACCCTGAGAAAACCATCATTCAAAATGAGTCACATACCACAATGTTCATTGCAGCTCTACTTACAATAGCCAGGACATGGAAGCAACCTATGTCTCCATCAACAGTTGAATGGATAAAGAAGATGTGGCACATATATAGAATGGAATATTACTCAGTCATAAAAAGAAATGAAATTGAGTTATTTGTAGTAAGGTGGATGGACCTAGAGTCTGTCATACAGAGTGAAGCAAGTCAGAAAGAGAAAAACAAATACCGTACGCTAACACATATATATGGAAGCTAAAAAAAAAAAAATATGGTTCTGATGAACCTATGGGTAGGATAGGAATAAAGACAGAGACATAGAGAATGTACTTGAGGACATGGGGAGGGGGAAGGGTAAGCTGGGACAAAGTGAGAGAGTGGCATGGACATATATGCACTACCAAATGTAAAATAGGTAACTAGTCAGAAGCAGCTGCATAGCTCAAGGTGATCAGCTTGGTGCTTTGTGACCACCTAGAGGGGTGGGATAGGGAGGATGGGAGGGAGGGAGACACCAGAGGGAGGGGATTTGGGGATATATGTATATGCATGGCTGATTCACTTTGTTATATAGCAGAAACTAACACAACATTGTAAAACAATTATACTCCAATAAAGATGTTAAAAAAAAAGAATAAATATTCTTCCCCACATTTGGGAAAAGATTAGGAAAATAGTATTTATTTAAAGTATGAAAATCTCCCCCAGGGATTTGCAGCACTTTTAGGACACCACATGTCTCAACACCAACAGATTGCAAGGCCAGGGGTGCTGATATCAGCTGCCACAAATATGGAATACTCCACAGCAAAATATTCTCCAGATTGCTACACCAAGTTGGCAAGATGTGAACTTCTTTTCCTCGTGTCTTTACCATTTCATCAAGGTGTGAATATGCATTCATTCACGAATGTCTTGGTTTTTTTGCCAAAATCAAAATACACATGGAACAGTCTTGAGATCCTCTTAGAAATCCATAAAGTTAATCCTGGGCTGTAGCAGGATGTGTGACACCAGGCCCAAGGGAGCCATCCAAATGTTTAAAACACATTGGTCTTTCCCCCAAGTCTCATTATTACCATAGTACCATGCTTAGCCCGCTCTGGTTCAATCTCTATCCCCATCCCTAGCTCATCACTAAAGACCTTTGGAGTCTAGCATCACATGGGAACTTGTTAGAAGTACATTCTTAGGCTCCACCTAGACCTACTGAATCAGAAACACTGGGGGTGGGGCCCAGCAATCTCTGTCTTAATAAGGCCTCCAGCTGAGTCTCAGTCACACTAAGGTTTGGGAACCACCAGTCTAGCTTATATCCCTTCACTCTAATTGCCATTGGTAATAGGAGAGAGAAGCATGAGGCAATAATAAGGATTTGAAATACAATACAATAAGGATTTAGAAAAAGTCTAAAACAGCTGCTGCAATACATTTACTGAGAACTAAATACGAGTTGAACAAGTGAAAAAAAAACCATCCTGTAATAACAAAGATTCAATTGAATTTAGTTAATCCAATGTGCAAAATTTTTTCATCTCTTTTTATGGTCCCTGCAGTTGAGAAGAAGTAAAGAATGTACAGGGCAGGGAAAAGACAAGGTAGAGAACAGGCAAGTGTAGCGGATTTGTATCATGTCAATTTAAGTAAATTTCCAAGAATTCCCTTCCCTACACAGCACAGATGAGTTTGGAGCACAGAAGACATTTGCATGATATTTGAAAGGTGAAAAAGAAAGAGCAGTCATCTTTCTTCTGTGCTGCAAAGGCCAGTGCCAGGCTCAGGGCACTGCTGCAGCTCCTGGGCATTGTCCTTCTGTGCTGCTCCCCTGATTGGCAGCAGCCAAGCACACTTCTCCAGCTCCTACTAGATCTCCTTCTTCAGCTTCTCCAAATCCTGGGCCAGGTGCATGTTTAGCTCTGTGACAAAAGGTGCCAGCTTCTCTTGCAGGATATGCCCATCACCAAGGTTAAAGACTTAGTATCAGGAAGTCAGTGAGGATCTGTCTTTAGAACCATTTCATGCTTTCAACCCTTCCCAACTGCCTGTCCTGCAAACTTTGGGTTCCATTACCAGACAAAGAAACAGAAAACTCATATAAATTGTGTCATCAACTCCCACAATTGCATAAGGTCAAATTTCTAAAATAAATCCCTTTATAGTGTGTGTGTGCTGATTTTTATATACTAAGGGATATAGAGATAGATATAGATTATATAGATGAGAGAGAGAGAGACAGAGAGACAGAGAGAGAGAGAATGGTTCTCTGATCTAACCCTAAGTGATACAGATTTAAGTACCTGGAAATGGGATGCTACTGCAACAAAAATGTAAAATGGGAGAGTGGCTTGAGATGAGGTGACATGTAGAAACTGGAAGGATCTTGAGAAGAATGCTAATGAGAGCCTAAGGGACTTGGAAGAGACCGCTAAATGAAAGCCTGATGTGCTTCAAGGAGGCTTTCAATGAGGGTTTCAAAGAAAGTGAGTAAATGGATAAATAAACTGTGGTTCATCCAGACAATGGAATATTATCCCACAGTTTTAAAAAATGAGCTATCAAGCCATAGAAAGACATGGAGGAATCTTAAATGCATATTACTAAGTGAAAGAAGCTAAATCCAAAAAAGCTACGTATGGTATGATTCCACGTGTATAACATTCTGGAAAAGGCAAAACTATGGAGAAGGTAAAAAAGATCAGTGGTTGCCAGAAGTTAGAGGGAAAGGAGGGACACATAGACTAAGCACAGAGGACTTTGGGGCAATGAAACTCCACTGCCTGATACTATAGTGGTGGATAAATGTTATTATACACTTGTCAAAACCCATAGGATATACAACACCAAGAGTGAATCCTAATGTACACTATGAACTTTGAGTGATAACGTGTCAGTGTAGGTTCATCAATTGTAACAAATGTATCACGTGGTGGAGGATGCTGATAGTGGGGAAGCGGTGCCTCTGTGGGGACAGTGGGGACATGGGAACTCTCTGTACTTTCTGTACAACTTTTCTGTGATCCTAAAATTGTTTAAAAAATAAAGTCCAGTTTAAAAAGAAGAAAAAAAAAGGAAAGGTGGAAAATGTTACTGAAAGCTGGAGAAAAGAGTATCTTTGTTATGGAGTGGCAGGAAATTTAGTAGTCTGCTGCCCGCAGTGATGGGCAAAGTAGAAGATGTACCTGACGAACTAGATGATCTAGCTAAGGAGATTTCCAGGCAGGGTGCTAAAAGTGCCACCTGGCTTCTTTTTGCTCCTCATAGTAAAATATAAAAGGAGAGATGAGCTGACGAACAACAGTTAAGTGTATAAAGAAGCCAAGACGTGCTGAGTTCAAAAATGAAACCTTCTCTTTCTCAGCCCTTCCAAGCTTCTCAAATTAAGAAATGACTTCAGAACAGAGATCAAATACAGCGAAGAATTATAAGATCCTTTCTTAAGACCTTAGAAAGATCTAAGGCGGTACCTGAGAAAACTATTCAGTCAGACTTAGACCTTCTAAGGTCTAAATCTCACAAATTCACTCCTTTAAACAAAAATCCCTCTAAGACCCTTAAAGGTGATGTCTCTCAGTAGCCTCACAGGAAGATCCAGGTGAAGAGAGGCCTGTCTTGAAAAGATATGTACGTGTGCCTTTTGTCTAACAGAGTGGATTATAAATTGATTCACTAAAAACCCACAAAATTTTAAAAAGAATTATGTCTTCTTGGATTTAAAGGACTGACACAGTACAAAATGAGAGGGCTTTGGATCCCTGAACCACTATGGGCAAGAAGCAGGTTGAGAAAACCACTCGGGTGCAAATACTGGCCATTTCTTATAAAAAAGGAAGGAAGACCCAGATGGTAGAATCAAGAGCCCAGAGGGCAGAGCCAAGGGTCTTGGAGAATCCTTCCCAGGCAGTAGAGTTGAGCACTCATCAAGGAATTGGCAATGTGTGCCTGGCTATCTGCAAAAGTGCCATAGACCACTGGCTCTGTGTGTTTCCTGTTTTCTCCCTTTTTGAAGAGTTTGGATGCTATTATCCTGTGTTTTCTTAATGACTGTTGGGTACTGGGCACTGTAGGGGACAGAAACTTGTTCACAGGTTTCCAGATCGAGAGGAACAATGTTCAAGGTGTTCCCAGATATGACTTAGATGTTGCAGTTTTGCTCTTTGAGCTGATATTGCGATGGCATGAGTTTTGGGGGTCTTGTGGCATGTGATCAGTATATTTCTCTTTTTTTTTCACATCTTTACTGGAGAATAATTGCTTCACAGTGTTGTGGTAGTTTCTGCTGTACAACAAAGTGAATCAGCTATATGTATACATACATCCCCATATCTCCTCCGTCTTGAGCCTCCCTCCCACCCTCCCTATCCCACCCCTCTAGGTGGTCACAAAGCACAGAGCTGATCTCCCTGTGCTATGCGGCTGCTTCCCACTAGCCATCAGTATATTTCCACTGTGGACCAGAAGGTGGACTATAGTGACCAGTCTCAAAGATGGCCTCTGATGACGCTCACCTCCACATATTCAGGCCTTGCATAGCCACCCCCCTTAGAAAGAATAAGGTCTGCCCCTGTGTGACCACTACAATATGGCAGAAGTAACAGTGTGTGACTTCTAAGACTAGGTCATATAAAGCATTTCAGCTTCTGTGGTGGTCTCTTCATTCATTTGCACTGGGGGAAGCCAACTGTCACAATGTAGGAGACCAGAATATGCCTCCCCAAAATATGCCTCTTTGGCATAAGAATTATTTTGGTAAACAGTAGACAGAGGAGAAGCTCTAAAAACAGAATAGAAGTTACCCTTTTTTAAGGGAAGTTTATATTTTTAAAGAAAATCACAATTTGTAAAGACATCTCCCTATTTGTACCAGGAAGAAAAGGATACTCTAAATGGCAAAAGACTTGTCAATGGAGAAGACACTTACATCTGCCTAAAAACCTTACCCTTGCTTACTGTGCTTTTCCTTCCCTCCCATAACTTGCCTGCCCAACACCCTTTTTCTTTGTTTTAGCTGAAGATGGTATGTAAGCCCCAATCCTAACCACCTCTTTGAATTACTCACCCCTAAATTTCTCCCATGTGTATATGAGATATTGAATGAGTTCAGAATGAACCTTCCCAAAATGTGCCACTTTGGCATGTAGACTATTTTGAGCTGAAAGGAATCAAGACCCAGCAGACTCAAAAAAAAATTTACCTCTCCTTAACCACCTAAAAGAATTTAGATGGGGGCCTAACCCAGAAAGAGAGTTATTACCAGAGAGAACTTCTTATCTGAATGACCTATCTGGATGGCAAGACAAACATCTAATTACCAAACATCTGCTTTTCTTATTGTCCTGTGAATCGGTCTCCTCCCCTTTGAAGCTCCAGGCCCCTATCCTGTTCCTTATCTCAAGAGGACATATTAGCCTCAAAGGCCAGACCTGCCCTTAGGTCTCACTGTCTTTGGGGGCCCCTGTATATATGTAATTAAATTTGTTTTTCTCCTATTAATCTCTCTTATGTCAATTTGATTTTTAGAACAGCCAAAGAACCTAGGCAGGTAGGCGGAAAAAAAATTTTTCTCCCCAACAATATACATGTTAATAAACTTCTGTTTGTTTTTCTCTTGTTAATCTGTCTTTTGTTACAGGGCACCCAGCCTAGAATTTAGAAGCTGATAGATAGCACATCTCTGATATGGCTTAGAACTTAGAAGGAAAAGAGATTTTCCTCCTTTACAATACCATGAGGAAACTCAAGCAGCCCCATGGAGAGGCCCACGTGGAGAGGAACTGAGGTGCATGGGCAACAGCTATGTGACTAAACCATGTTCCAGCCCCTGTTAAACCCTCACATGACGGGAGCCACACCTGACATCTGATTGCAATGTCATGAGATGCTCCTAAATTCCACAAAACAATGAGAAATAATAATTGATTATTTCATGGCATTACATTTTGGAGTGATTTGTTATGCAGCAATAGAGAAAACTAGAGAAAAAATTTCCAGAAAAACTGGAAATGAAGGAGATTAGCAGGGGAAAGACTTGAAGATGATTGATAGCACACCTCTGGTGTGATGTTAACAACAGGGGCCAGGCTGCATAAGAAAACAAAAGTTGCTTAGAAGGAAGGTCATGGTTTTCAACGAGAAGTTTAAAATGAAGACTAAGTATTCTAAGATATTCTGCCATCCCTGATAAAGGTATTGGAATGGCATAAATTCCTGCGTTAGAAAAGTATGGTTGCATAACAGTTACTCATTTTAAAAAGATTTTATGAGCAAATATTCTTAATAATTTACATGTGTTTGGTCTTTGCACATTTACTTTCACATACCCTATCATGTTTCATTTTCACAGTAACCCTGTCAGATAGCGACCCTTAACTCCATTTTATAGATGAAGAAGCTGAGGCTTGAAAAAGTCACCTAAGGTCACAATTAGGAAATGACAGAGCCAGGACTGAAATCCAGGTCTTCTGATACAATGCATAGCTTTCCTCCCTTTGATCAAAGTTGCCACATGCAGAATACAAAAGAAATGTTAGTCCTGTAGTCCTATCCTCTCAGAATTTAAAGCTTTGTTAAAAAGAAAAGATATAAATATGCAAAGTAGGTAATTAATGATAACTAGCACTTTATTCTCATGGAAACAAAGGAAAAATGTGGATAGCAAAGGCAACAGGAATTTAGAGAGCGAAGAGATTTGCTGGCACTAGAGAAAAACTTCACAAAGAGCAGGGGCTTTTAGTGGAGGAGTTTAATATGGATAGTGAGAGGGGAGAAATTATTCCTTTTGAAGGTACAGAAGAAATCCTGAGCAAAGCTTCAAGTCGGGAAGCACAGCATATTCCGGAAACAGAAATGAGACTACATGACTTAAAACGGTTTTACTTAACAATTTTTCAACTTCATGATGGTGCAAAAGCGATACACATTCAGTAGAAGCCATATTTCAAATTGTGAAATCTTGATCTTTTCCCACGCTAGCCATATGCAGTAGATACTCCTTCCTGGTGCTCGGCAGAGTCATCGAGCCACAGTTGCTGGTCAGCCCACGATCACGAGAATAAACAACCAACACACTTAACCACCATTCTGTACCCATACAACCATTCTGTTTCTCACTTTCAGTACCTTATTCAATACATTTCATGATATATTAACATTTTACTATAAAATAGGCTTTGTGTTAGATGATTTTATCTAAGGGTAGACTAATATGAATGTTCTGAGTACATTTAAGGTAAGCTAGGTTAAGCTATGATGTTTGGTAGGTTAGGTGTATTAAATCCATTTTCAACTTACAGTATTTTCAGTTGACGATGCGTTTATCAGTACATAACCCCATCATAAATTGAGGAAGATCTGTACTTGTATTCAACAGAAGGTCCATGTTGGATCCCAAAAGAACAACTAGAGGTGAAGTACATTGGTGGCTGGTATGAGGAATTTAAGTTTGATGCCATATGTAATGGAAAGTCACTGGAGATTTCTGGACAAGGCAGTGACCCATAGAAATGGATATTCATAGAGATAAGACCCTCTTCCAGCTTCTGGCATAAATATAGTCACACTTCCTTTACCTTTCCAACTTGTTGCTAGAAACTGTATCTGCCCTAGCAGGAAGTCTAGCATCTCCCTCCTAAAAATGGCAACCCATCCTAACCCTGAATTGTCCAAGAATTCTAAGGGCTTTCACAATTCAATTCAGGGATCATTTGTTCTTCTAAACGCTAAGAGAAGAAGAGAATGGAAAAGCCCATTAGTCCATAGCACCATAGCTTGGTTCACTGCCAGAGTCCCTGCACTATCTAAAAGACACTACCCACTGCTAAGGTGACATCTTTACTGGACCAGATCTCAGTCATGGCCATAGTGCTTTCCCACCCTTACATCTCAAACTTACACTTCTTTAATCCTCACATGCTTAGCCATTGTTCCCAGAACAGAACCTTGTGCCAGGGCAACTAGATCCAAAGGGTCATCCACCACATGATGTTCAGAATCAATCTCCCCTCCTTTAACTCTTGGTCCATGTATTAAACCCAGAGCACTAGCCATTCAACCCTTCCATTGAGGTGTTGCTAGTAGGACTTAGCTCACTGGGTTGTTCTGAAAATTAAGTGTGAAGAATTCACACCATCCGGGGGAAAGCAAGTTCTCACTAAATGTTATTACCACTATTATTTTACATCCACGAAAACATCTCAAGGGGTGGAAAACTTCTTGGAGATACAGGCTAAGCATATTATTGTTTTCAAAATGATTTCTAGCTCTTGCTAGCGCCTTAGAACCAAAATTTGGTCACTATCCCTTTCCCATAGCAAAGACTGAGCACTGTCAAGAGGCAAATATTCAGTCTAGGCAGTTATTAAAAGTGAGAATGGTTGAGTCAGGATTTCCAATCCACACTAAGCTACATGTGTTATAAATAGGCCTTTTCTGATGGTGTGAGCAAGTCAGGGCAAGGCAACTTTTGTCAAGAAAAAGAAAAGAATTGTGTTTTTTAAAAAAGTTCTAGTGTTGTAGAATGAGGGATGGAATCACAAAGGATAAAATACAACTAATATACTATGTGTATTTTCTGTGCTGACACTTTAACATACAAATCCCCTTTCTTACCCTGTCTTCTAAACTTCGCTCAAGTTCTGCCTGTTAGTGTACATCAGTGAAACTCTAAACTCCTAAAAGAGTATGCCAAGTATCTCTGCCGTTAAGAACCATAAACGGGACTCGGATGGAGCAAGTTTCCTCAAAGACATCTTGATGGGTGAGCATGCAGGGCTACAATGCTGTGCTGTACACGCTGCCTTTCAAACAGGCCTCCTTTATTTGTAAAGTGCCGTCTCATCCCTAGCAGTAATGATTCAACAAGCCTACTTCCTGAGGATTAACCATTTGGGGGCGGGGAGGATTTTAGGAACTATTTTAGGAACTGCCTTCTCCTCCTCCTCAGGAAATGCCAGGCCCTTTAACAGCTATTACCTAAGTGGATACTGCCAAAGTCATTTCAGTTCTAATTAACCTCAACTCCCCACTTTTACCCTTGGGCTGAAACCATAGTTTAACTAAAAATCTATATTCCAAATTCTTTCCCCACTGCCTTCCAATTTCATTCTGTATCACAGAGACAGCACTATCTAGTGTTGAGAAACCTTGATCTAGATCATCACTTCTCTTTTATTAAGACTTTATTTGCCTTCACTGGGGCTCTTTAGTGACACATCACGACCATTTTCTTTATAATATTTCACCGGGTTTCAGTAATAAAGCTTCCTTAGTAACGAAGAAAACAGTACTATAATCAAGCGTGACCGTAGTTGTCTGCCAGTCATACAGAAGCAAAGAAGAAAGCTCTGGAAAAGAACATGAAACATAATGAGTTTGCTCTGCAGGTAGTGTGCTGAACTCCCCTGAGCCCTCGCTCGGAGCGTATTTTCCTGCCTGTGCCCCGGGTGCCAGCACCTGTTGCTGTTTCCTCTCCGCCGTGGCTCCACAGGGCTCACTGCGGATTCATGTGTCTGAGGCTGTCTGTCCTCCCACCCTCTGGGGACAGTGACTGACAAGAGATGGAAGGCCCCCTGTTGCAGAAGGTGTTTAAATTCCAGGGGAATATCTGTGAGCTGGAAAGGAAATGCTGGCGGGCCAGCACCTGATAAGCAGCTGATCACGCTTTCGATGTCGTCATTATGGTGTGTCATCTAAGCGACAGGATTGGAATAGTGAGACCCCCTGGAACCAGAGGGTCAGATCCAGGCAAAATTAGCTCAGCTTTTCATCAGGGTAATGACTGTAATCTTTTGCATTCCCCAGAGTGCTTTAGAGTCAAGGATCTTCGAGTTTGCCAACAATTAATCTCAGCAGAGGCCAGTGGGTTTCGGGATGGACAGTAGTTCTCACTTACTTCTTTCTCATCCATAGTGTGCTCTCTCGGGGACTGCTTGCAAGCACTGAGACTGGAAAACGATCATAATACTAGCAATATTACACCTTTTGGTAAATGATTCTATCGAGGACTCAGTGGTCCACGCTGAGTCCAAAAGTGGAGAAGCACATGCAGAGCGGCTGTGAAACAATACCTTTACCAAGAGTGGGAAACACACCAGCATCTTTCCACCAAACTGCCCAGCAGTCCCAGTTAGGAGCTTGAAATCCAAGCACCTAGAAACTGGGCCTGAGACTGACCTGTCTTTTATGAAATGTGCTATGGGCAGAATACTAGTTTAGGTCCAAATAATATTCCTTAGAGAGAGAGATAACAAAACAAAAAGGATAATTCCACAAACATGGTGAAAATGGAAGTTTTCTCAAGAAAGTTTATAATCAGTAGTTTTCATTGTGCCCAGAAAAGAGAGGCTCATAGAATCACAAGATTTTAGAACAGGAAGAGATCTTGGATATCATCTAGACCAATTTCCTTATTTTACCAAAACAAAACTGTAGACTAGATTTTTTCCCCCAGCAATCAGTCGGTTAAGAACAGGTTTCCACTGAAGGGGAAGGAGCCAGGTAGGGACAGGAAATAAGAATTTCCTGAGGAGGGCAGAGCTCTGTGGTATTCCCCATGACCAAACTGGCCATAAGGATTAAGATGCTGAAAGGGGAAATAAGAATGCTGGAAGGGCAAATACAGGAAAACCAAAACCAGCATCATTTCATTTCCCAGATTCTACTAGACTGTCCTTGAATCTACCCTGGAAGGTTACAAACAAAAATGAGGATCCCAGGTCTAAAGTGAATTCAACAAATTATAATCCAATGTCAAATAAAATTGCCACATGCATTTCTGGGGTGCCTTGAAGGTACTCCATAAAACGTGGCAATAGGGACTTCCCTGGTGGTTCAGTGGTAAAGAATCCACCTTACAATGCAGGGGACGTGGGTTCGATCCCTGGTCAGGGAACTAAGATCCCACATGCTGCAGGACAGCTAAGCCAGTGCGCCACAACTACTGAGCTCGCGCACCTCAACTAGAGAGTCTGCATGCTGCAAACTACAGAGCCCATGCGCTCTGGAGCCTGCACGTCACAACTAGAGAAGAGAAAGGCTGTGCGCCACAACTAGAGAGAAGCCCACGCCGCAATGATAGATCCCGCATACCTCAATGAAGATTCCATGTGCCGGAACTAAGACCCAACACAGCAAAAGATAAATTTAAAAAATAAAAAAATAATAATAAATAAATAAATTTTAAAAAGTAGCAATAACAACATGCCTTTTGCCAAATATAGACCTTACCCTATGTTCCCTCATAATAATGTTAAATAAGATGTGAATGAATAGAGAATTAATAAAACTGTGAGGCAGAGTCCTACGAGCTTTCCACAGATTTCCTTACAAATTTAGGATAATAAAATATATAACTAAAACTCTGTACTGTTTGACAATTAAAGACTGCCATTTCCCAAACTCTTTGACAATGCTGTAGTCTCACACTGCTTCTAAAAATTCCTTTCACAGTTGCCTCTATAGAAGTTTATGTTCTGCACTATTCTTAGCTCTCAGCTAGGTCTCAGCAGTTGGAGAATTCCGGGGAGTCCTCAACGCCAAATTCCAGAACACAAAGCTAATACCATGGCTTCAAACTTCTCTTTTTAAAACTAATGATTTTAGGTTTTAGTTATCAAAAGAATGTTGCTTTTAAATATAATGTAGGCTAAAACAAATATTTTTCTATAGCAAACTCAAAATAGCAACCATTTCAATGAAAGCTTATGACAGGAGTGGCAATGGGGGTGATAAATATAAGTATGTATACTTGTATATATATATCTTTTAAAAATAAGTTTCAGATTTAATATATGATTCAAGTACCAAACTTTCAAAGAAAATTGATATTTCACACAGTAGAGCAATTTGATTGTTAAATTTATAGGCTATACTGGATGCATTTCTCTACTTCTCAGATTAATTCATTGATCAAATATTAATTGAGCACCTAAATGCTTATGAATAAAACAGACAAAAATCCCAGACTTCATGGAGCTCACATTGTAGTGGAAAGAGACAGACAGTAAAAAATAAACATTAAAAAACAGCAAAATTATATATAGATTGTATATTAGAAGGTGGCAAACACTATACAAAAACAGAACAGGGTGAGACAACCAGGGTGGAGATGCTATACAATTTATTTTTTTTTTATACAATTTTAAATAGGGTGACTCAGGTGTACATAATTGAGAAGGTGATGTTTGAAAGGCTTTCAGCAATTGAAAGAGCTGGCCATGTGGCTTTCTAGGGGAAGATGATTCCAGGCAGAGGTCCATGCAAAGGTCCTGAGGTAGAGCACATCAGCTTTGTGAGTAGGAAGGGAAAAGCAATAGAAGACAAGGTCAGAGATTAATAGGGGTCCTTCGTGCAGGGTTGTGTAGGCTGTTGATAGTATTTTGGCTTTCACACTGAGGGTTATATGTAGAAGACATGACTTAGGCTTTACAAGGATCAATCCTTGTTGAAACAAATGATAAGAAGCAAGGATGGAAGCAGGGAGACCAATTAGGGGGTGAGAGACAATAGTGGGCTTGTACCAGGGTGCTAATGATAGAGATGATAAGAATTGATCAGATAAAGCACAGAGTTTAAAAGTAGGGCAAATGAGATTTTCTGACTGGCTGTGGGGCAAGAGAGAAAGAGAAGATCAGAGGTACCTCTAGGAACTTGGCTCTGAGCAATGAAAAGGGTGGTGTTGGCATCAACTGAGATGGAGACAAATGGAGAAGAAGTATTGCAGGCGTGAGGATCAGACATTCCATTTTGGATATATTGTTTGTGATACTGATTAGCTCTTTTAGTGGAGATTTGAAGAAGGTGGTGGATAGAGGCAACTATTTCAAAGAGTTTTGCTGCAAAGGAAAGCAAAGAAGTAGAGTGGTAACTGGCAAGGATAGTGGAGTCAGTAGAAAGCTTTGGTTTTCATTACTTGTTTCAAGATAGAAAATATAATAAATAACATATTTGTATATTGGTAATAATGTTCCAAGAAAGTGAAAAATTGAGGAAGCAGGAGAGAGAGGGGAGAATTGTTGGGGCAATGATCTTTGGCTGTAAAAGGCGGGATCTAGCACACAAGTAGAAAGATTAGCTTTCACTCTAAGGAGAAACAATGGAAACAAGTGCAGAGGGTGGAGCTAAAGGATGCAGAAGCTGCAGACGGGTAAAAATGGGGGTTGGAGGCTCGAGAATTTTCTTCCAGTTGTGATTGAGGATGATGGAGGAGGTATTTGAGGTTTGAGGAGAGATGTGAAAAAAATTAGCTAGAAAACTGGGAAAGCCAATAGACTAGGGAAACCATTTCCAGGCAGCATTAAGGATGAAGTATAAAGCAACAGAGGCCCACCTGAAGTAGAAAGTCATCAATTTACAGTGGGATAAATCTGTGCAAATTATATAGTGAGGCAAGGTTTTTTGTCTTTCCCTTGTCATGTTCTGATGGATTGGTGTAGGCGTGTAGTAGACAGACAGATGGATTTAGTGGCTTTTGCGAGGAAGAACACTGAAGTCAAAACAGGCAAGGGAATTGAGGGTATATGCACGAGAGTGACTATACTGATTGCAAATGGAATTCAATCTTGGTCAAGAGTGAAGAGAGGACATCGAGAGGGTGACAGCGAAAAGGTGGTAAGATCAGTGGGTTGCAGATCTAAGTGGAATCAAATTGTTGGAATCATGGTTCTAGAAGGAGGGAGCTAGAAGATAGGAAGTAATGGTCATAGAGTGGGAAGAGATTATGGAGATATTGCAATTATGGGTAATGACAAGATTCAGAATAATAATCTGCACCCAGAAAAAAAATTATAATAGAGAAGAAAAATAGAATGTGACAGGAAGAAAATGAGAAAGGATTAAACCCAGAACTGTTGAAAGGATCTGCAGCTTTTCAGAAATGACTGCTAAACTGCTTCTTTGGGAATTTTGTGGGTGTGGAGAGAAAAGTGACAGGTGGCAGCCAGTATAAGAAAAAGGCACCGGGAAGACTTCATTTCTCAAAAAGAACTATCTGCAACCATCTCACTAATTTGAAGCTTACTTGAGTCATAATGCTCCTCTTTTAAAATGCATTTAGTACCTCAGTCACCTACCCCTCAGTATGAATTAGGATCATTAGACTGTTCTAATGCTCTCCTAGCTCTGGACTTAGATATGGGGAAGTGGAAGTTCTGAGTAGAAAAATGAAAAGATGGACTAGAAACTTTGAATGATATTCACATCAACATTATCTTTAATAGCCAAAAAGTGAAAACAACTGAAATATCCTTCGACTGATGAATAGATAAATAAGATATGGTGTGTTCAGACAATGGAATATTATTTGGCCACAGAAAAGTCCCGATATATGCTACAACATGAATGAACCTTAAAAACATTTTGCTAAATAAAAGTCAGAAACAAAAGGCCATATATTGTACACTTCCATTTATAGGAAATGTTCAGAATAGGCAAATCTATAGAGACAGAAAGTATGTTAGTGGTTGCCTAGAGCTATGGGTACAAGAAAATTGGGGGTGATGGCAAAGGGGTATGGGTTTCTTTTTGAAGTAATAAAAATGTCCTAAAATTGATTGTGGTGATGGATGAACAACACTGAATATACTAAAAATCCACTTTAATGGGTAAATTATATAGTATGCGAATTATATCTCCATAAAGCTGTTTTTGAGAAAAAAGAAATTTTGAGTGAGTTTGGGTGGGCTTTGGACAGCTGGAGGACAGCATTATAATAGACTACAAGGAAGAAGAATTTGGAAAACATTAAAAGGAGCTTTATCTTTCCTGGGATTTGACCTAGAGCACTGTCATACACCATGGGGCTCTCTTAAATCAGCTCTGTCTCCAACTTGGGCCTTTCCAGCAGAGACATGGGCTGACCAAACACCTAGGAGGGTTTTCGGAGCACACTGTTTAAAGTTCAGTCTCTAAATTCAAGCAGAAAAGGACTGAAACCCTCATTCTGCTGCAGGTTGTGTGTGTGTGACTTTGGGCAAGTCTCCTCATCACTCTCTGTCTCAATTTCCAATGGAAATCATAAAACTACCTTTCTTCTAGCATTGTCGTAAGAAGTCAATGAGATCAGAACGGCATAGCACTTACTGAAGTAGCTGGCACACAATGACTGCTTAATCATAATAATTCTAAAACTTAAGGAATATAAAGAGAGGTGGCTAGAGATTCCAACAGGTTTGAAGGTGTGTGCTCCAGCACTGCACTTACACACTTCCAGGCCAGGCAAATTGGAAAGGATGGACATGTGTCCAAGAGAAGTATGTTTTCCCCCTTCCAGTACTTCCCCTTTGGCATATATTCCTGTCTCTGGGTGAACTCTGTCCTTGCTGTCAAGAAGAAATGGTAATGTTGCAGGGGCAGCTATATTTCCACCCAAATACTCAGGCCCAATGCAAAAGAATTGCTTTATCATCACCTTTTACGAAAAAATCAGGCCCAATGTCATCAAATGGCTTTCATAAGCCTGTAAGAAAAATTCTCCAAAAATATATCTTATGAGCTTGACATTAAGAATTAAATAATATTCTTTTCCATTATGGTTTATGAGATAAACCATAATGGAAAAAAATATATAAAAGAATATATATATACATGTATGTATAACTGAATCACTTTGCTGTACAACAAAAATTAACACAACATTGTAAATCAACTATACTTCAATTTAAAAAATAAGAAAAAGAAAGAAAGAAAGGAAGGAAGGAAGGAAGGAAGGAAGGAAGGAAGGAAAAGAATTAAATAAAAATTTACTGCCAGATGATTAAAACACTTTCGGAACTTGCAGATCTCATGTTTTCATGGGCAGACAGATTTCCAAATACATTTGAAACTGCAATTTATTGAGTGGTATAATAAAAGCATGTATCATGGGCTATGGAGGTACATGTGAGTGAATAATTAGTTCTACAAATCCAGGTAGGCTTCAGAGAGGAAGAGTCCTTTCAGCAGGCCTTGGAAGGGTGAGAAGTTTCAAAGCTGGGGAAGAAAGGAAGGACAGAGTGACTTCACAGGTATATTTCATATGCAGGGACTAGTAAGTAAAATGGGAAGTATGGGAGCAGGTAGATGAGGACAGACTGCAAAGGGCTTTGACTGCCAGGCTGAGGTTCGGACTTTATTGTGTAGTTAAAGGAGGCCAGGGAAGTGGTATGATATGATAAGATCTATGCTTTGAAAGAGAACTGTGGAATGTAACTTAAAAAAAAAAGATACATCCTTTACAATAGCAACAAAAATATACGGTGCCTAGGAATAAATCTAATAAAGATTTTTCCTAGTTGTCCTCCTGTATCCATTTTTCTTTCTTCCCTGGTAATAGTGTCTCTAGCTGAGCACAAGGCCAAACAGAATGAAGGCTGCCTTCCAGCCTTCCCTGGACAAACAGAAAGTTGAGCAGAGCTGCAGACCCCTGGGGAAGAATGATATCCCATACATATGCCATCTCCCTCCTCCGAGCAAAGGCCAGGCCTTCTATCTGCACTCGGGATCCCAGACTCATCTTTCCAGCAACTTTTCTTCTTTAGCTATCCTTTCTTTCTCTTACAAAATTAATTGCTTACCCTCCATAGGATCATTCCCATTGGCTTACAAATATCTTCCAATATCTACAGTCATGAACAACAAGAACTTTCTTCTCTACATACCCACTTCCAACCACTGCCCTATTTCCCTGCTCCCATAAATCACCAAATTTCTTGAGTTTTAGATACATATTTACTCCAATTCCTCATTTTCCATTCTCTCTTTAGCCTATTCTGAACTGTCTTCTGAACTCATGATACTCAGAAGAAAGAAAGCTACCGGAGACTTCCATATTGCCAATCGTGTCATCTTCTACTTTAGCCCAAAAAGCAGCATTTCATGTAGTTGTCTCACTTCCTCCCCCCCTTAACACTCACCTTGCACACTTTCCTGCCTTTCCTCCTACCTTTCTGGCTGTTCCTACTCAGTCTCCCTTGCTTGTTTCTCCTCCTGTTCCTGGCCTCTCAGTATTGGATTTCCATAGAGCTCAGTCTTGGACATTTTCTCCTTTCTCTACAATCTCTCCCCAAAATGATCTCATCTATTCCCATGGCTTTAAATACTATCTATAAAATATGATGACTCCAAAACTGATTCTCCAGCCCAGCCTCTTCTCTGAGATCCTATCTAGTAAATCCTGGTGTATCTACCTCCATGTGGATGTCTTAGATACTTCATATTTATCAAATTTAAAACCACACTCTTAATTTATCCACAAAACAAAACAAAAACATACCTGTTTCTCTCTCACTCATTCTCTCTCACCAGGAGTCACTCAAGATAAAATTCTGGATGTTGTCTATGGTGGCCATGGGTGCACCATTCAGACCTCCCTTCAAGAAAAACTGTCTCACAGGGCACTCCTTCAGATCTGTCTCAAAGTTCACTCTGAGGCAATGCTTCCTCCTGGCTGTTCCCAGAATGACTAAATGCAGTAGGAGAACTAGAGCTAGGCTGTTTTGATGTGGGACTCCTCTAACAAACAACCTTGACCCAGGAACTCCGCATCAGCCTACCTAAGATGCTTTCAAAATTGCACTGAGCTCTGAAGCTCCTTCTATACAATCCTCTTTTCTTGCCGCTCTGCTTTCACAGGTCGCAGACCTGCATCACAGCCTGAAGTCTCCCTGCCATGCTCCCTCTCTAAATATCTGTGAATGAATGAGTCATAAATGAGCCATACAGTTAACCACCTGTGTCTCATTCAAATACTATCTTTCATAAACTTTTTAAAGGGTCTCTAAAGTTTTTCTGTTTTGGACCTATATTTTTACTTAATTCCTTAAGAGAGAAAGACCAGGACTGGGTGACCTCCAGGGCAAGCCTCTAGTGGAAAGAAACTCATAGCTCTCATCCCTAATGGATGTCTTCTGAAGCATTACAGGAGGGGCCTTGAGGACAGCAATTGACTGATACCCACCAGCAAGGTAAAGCGTAATTGACCAGTACTTCAATATCTCAATATCTATCTACTGGGAGCTATCCATCTTGAAACATCCACCCCAGGATCCAATTACCGATGCACCTAGTTAAAATGCATAAAGAACGAAGGTCAAGCAAGCTGATTTGACAATGAAGATATTGGGTGGGTTACATTTTCTGAGGCTGGTGGCTCTACCATAGCTAGAATTACTAAATTACTTCTCTTTTCACATAGCTAAATTCTGAAAGGACTGAGGTAACTTCTTTTGTCACTTCTTTGATTGAGAAGCCATCAAAAAGACATACCTCTCATGCCAACAATGTTGGGATGGGTTTAACTATATAGAATTACTAAAAGAAAAGTGGCTTTTCATTGGGGAAAAAAAATCTATTATTGCTCAAAAAAATATGCTCATAGCTAAAGTCTGGCTATTAAAGTCATGAGGCTATTTTTTCAACAAGTATCACCTGTTACCTGGAGGCAGTTTTTCCCTAGTTGTGAGATATTTATGGTAATTCTTAAAAGGAAACAAACTCCCCTATAGTCAATTTGCAAGCTTATTAAATGTTTCTATGACAACAGCAAAAAGGTTTGGCTAGCTGAGAAAGAGCAAATAAAAATCAAATAAGTATTCAGTTAAATCTCATAAATCCAGAACTATGAAAAGAGGAATCTAATTCAAAAAGATCCCTGAGTTTTCAACTTGGAACAATTTAAATATTATCTCCTCAGGGAGACCTTCCTTGACTGCTCAGTCTAAATTAGCTAAACGCCCTACCACTGCCACCACCCATAACCAGTAACTTTACTGAAATCCCTGCTTTGTTTTCTCTATGGCAGTTAACACTATGTAAAACTGTGGTTATGTGTTTGCTTTTCTCATGTCTATTTTCACCACTGAAATCTAAGGCTCAAGAGAGCAGAGACAGTGTCTATCTGCTCAGAACCCTGTCGCCAGCCTCATGTACAGTGCCCAAGTCATGGCAAAAACACAATGAATACTGGCTGAGTGCATGAATACAACCATGCCACAACAGTCATTTCTCTAAGGTGTATAGCATTGAAAAGTTTCACACCGTGAACAGAGTTTTAAATCTCAAAAGACCTTCAGTAATCATTTGATTCCCATCAACGTGTTTGAACCAAGATTTTGTCATTCCAAGTGATTTATCTTTCCAATCAACCACAGAGGCACCAACACAACACCAGCTGACACACAGGTGATAGGCAGACTGTAATTCCCACAAAAGTCTTACTGATTTCAAGCTAGTGCCTCAGGTGAAGGGTTACTTCTTTTCGTACATGAGTTGACCACTCAGTAAAACTTTAATGCTTAAGCTTACGTTCCATTTAGACTATGGGAAGTGTTTTCATCCCTAAATATATCATTCAGATTGACCTAAACACTTTGAGGGGTGGTAAATTAATAAATATACCTAGACCCATTTGGTCATGTTCCACCTAAGAATAACAATTCTTAGGGAGGTTAAAGGGAGGAAGGAGAAAGGGAAAGGGACAGATGAACTTTATTTAGGTAGTGAGGATACAGGTAATAATCAAGAGCTCTGTGCACTTTTGGATGAGAGAGAGAAAGTTATACTGGCCATGATATGGGATTAATTACGCATGCTGCCTGAATCACAATGTTGGCTATAAGCTTCAAATGTGTTAGCACTCATTGGTTTGGTGGAAAGAACTAAGGGCTATTGGCAGAGACAGGAATAAAAGCTGCAGTAATATTGCTGTGAGAAGCAAGGACTCTCAACTATTATTCTAATACCTTACCAAAGTGACTTTAGAAAAATCTAGTCTCTTTTCAAAAATGTTATTTCTGTAGAGTGTTGAATTTACATTTTGATTTTGGAATAACCACTATGTACTAAAAGATCTTCCCCAGGCCACACCCATCCTAGAGAGCCAGGGAGACCATCAAGGATATAGTAGTCATTGCAATTATCTTTGATGCTGGAGCCCCCAGCCCATGAGGGCACTCCACTCCTAAAAGTCTAGGTCTTTCCCATCCCCTTGGATCCCTGAAGTAGAGAAACACCATACTGAAAAAAAGAAGGAAGGGAGGGAGGGAGGGAGGAAGGAACCATAGGCAGTGGTTCGGGCTACGGTAAATATAAAACAAAAACAAAACTAACCGTGAATCAGCTAACATTTAGGACTTCTCTGTAGGAGTCAAATATTTCTCCCAAACAGTCAGTGGGCTGCCATGTGATATCTATTCAATCAGTTAGAACATTTTGCTCTTTAGTATAATGAAACTTGTAAATAAAGCTAAGCTCTGGGGCTTCCCTGGTGGCGCAGTGGTTAAGAATCTGCCTGCCAATGCAGAGGACACGGGTTCGAGCCCTGGTCTGGGAAGATCCCACATGCCGCGGAGCAACTAAGCCCGTGAGCCACAACTACTGAGCCTGCGCGTGTAGAGCCTGTGCTCTGCAACAAGAGAGGCCACGACAATGAGAAGCCCGCGCACCGCGATGAAGAGTAGCCCCCGCTCGCCGCAACTAGAGAAAGCCTGCGCATAGAAACGAAGACCCAACACAGCCAAAAATAAATAAATAAATAAATAAATAAATAAAAGCTAAGCTCTGGATTGGTTCTCAAGGGGAAGATCATGCAGTTTGCTTTGGTGGAATGTCAAGACATAAGGGGAAAAAGTGATCATCAATAAACAAATGCACAGAACTGAATCACCAGATTCTTTTTGTAGACAAACCCTCTTTATTTTGAGCCCTATGTTAGGAAGTCTCTTCTCCTCGTTATAAATAACTTGGCATTTGGGGACTACCATTTGTACTGGTGTATAAGAGCCTCTCTGTACATTTCACCCATTGTGTACCCATGGCATACCATTTGTTTGCATTCCATTTGTCAGCATATGCATTTGTACTTGGTAGATTTGTGGAAAGAGGGAGAAGACCCAGCAATCACACAAAGCTTGACACAAAATTGAAAGTGTTTACATTGCACTGTTGGAAGTGAGCTGACTACTTTCAATAGCTCCAGGAAACATAATACTTACTTCATTAGGCCATCATAAAATGCATTTCTGGCTTCTTCACACACACACAGATTTGGTAAATTCAAACAAAGGAAAATGGATATGCCCACACCCCAAAATGATGTGATTTTTATTTCATTCATACCATTTCCGAAAGGGATATGTAAATAAAAGAGGGAGATAAGAATACAGCTTGATAAAAATCAAATGTCAAATGGGCAAACCATAGTAAGTTAATAAAGCCTTAGACAAAACTAACCAGAGATAGTCATCTGACTTGACCTTTCTTTCCCAACTGAATTACTATTCTTTCCCTATTCAGGGGCTGGCTTTAGAGGGCTGGTTACTATTGTGGTACCATATTCGCTTAGGATTTCATTTTTAACAATTCCAATGTCTATCAGGAACAGAGTGGACTGCTGTTTGGAATTTCACTTAGAAGGAAATTTTTAGCTAAATTGTTAAATTTCTCTTCCAAAAATATTTTTATATTATAAGATTAAAATTAGATATAAATACATTGTAAATCAACATACTTCAATAAAATAAATTTTAAAATAAAATTAGGTGTATACAAAGGAATATTTTTGTTGCTGAGATTTTTTTTTTAAACAGTGGGTGTTGGACAACCGATGTGGGTATAAAGCGGCAGCTATCTTTGACACTATTTGGACTATACCCTAGAACTTCACATTTCACAGGAAATAAGGACTCTAATTAACCTCCAGCTCTAAGGGAGGTCTTACAAATCTGTTTGTGGCAACTATATTTCTTGGAACTTAGTGTTCTCTTAAATTCTCACCCCACCCACACGACTGCGTGACTGCATACTGCAATTCTTTCGATCTTTGCCCTGGACGGGCATTAAGCAATCTAACTCCTACAGTTAGAATCTCACCAGAGAGAAGAGACGAGGGGAAAGGAGAGAGGAGAGAAGGGAGGGGGGGAGGAGAGGAAAGGATCTAATGATGACAGATCTAATCACAAAATAACAACGATTTTTCATACTATGCTAAAATAGAGTAAAACTTCTAAATGAAAATGTTTGGGTTTTTTTTGGTTTTGTTTTGTTTAGGTTCTTTTTTAAAGGCCTAAGGCATGCAATAATCACTGGCCCTTACAAAACATCCAACTCTCCAAAGGGAGACCCATTAAATATTTTAGAAGTAAACTTTCAGTTGGCATCTTTCAAAACACTTATTTCTAAAAATCTTCAGGCTAGAATTGCTATTGTCTGGAATCCAATCTGTCAGTAGGCTAAACCTCAGAGCCTTCACTCTCAATAGTAAAATGGACTGAAGGGTAGACACACTGACAGCTGGCTCATTTCTTGCTTTGCCATGTAAATTTTCTTTAACATAACTGGCTCGCACCCTAGCTTTCAGAGTGATGGCTCTACTAGGAGCCAATCTAATTGGATAAGCTTCTAGCATATTTCCATAATAACAATCAGACCAAGACTTCCAAGATTTCCACAGACAGTCAGATGGAAGGACTGCTGGACAGAGAATGCTAACATTTAATGAACTGGCTCCCTGCCCCAATCAATCAGTCCATCTAAGCCTCAGTTTCCCCATGTTGGAAATGAACCCATCTGATAGCTTCTTGGTTCACACAGAAGGATGAGACTCTGGTCTTTCTCCTGAACAAGTCAATCACAATATTAGGTTATATATGTAGAAAGATGCATTCAGCAAATGTGAAAGCACTGAAAAAAATAATAATGTCCCTGCAAGATTTAATAGACCTGTCTAAGAAATTGACTTGTACAATAAGAAGTTAACTAATAATAACAGTTGCCATTTATTAAGCAACTATTATGTTCCATTATCACCTTTACCTAAATATTCATTTGACTTTGGTCAAAAAATTTTATGAGAACTATAATTACTATCAGTTTACACCTGAAGAAACAGACTCTCTGAGACTGATTTTTCCAAGTTCACTCACCTAGTAAGTGGAAAAGTTGGAAAATAAGCCCATGTCTCTCTGATTCAAAACCACCTATATTTATTAACTTTCTAATTAAGAAATCAAGATTTTGATATATGTGAATTAGTTAAGGAACATTAATAAATATATATGTAGACAAACATATTTATATGTGTGTATATATGTATACATACGTATAGTCTTTGGTTTTTGGGGTTTTTTTTAACATCTTTATTGGAGTATAATTGCTTTAAAATGGTGTGTTAGTTTCTACTTTATAACAAAGTGAATCAGCCGTACATATACATATATCCCCGTATCTCCTCCCTCTTGCGTCTCCCTCCCACCCTCCCTATCCCACCCCTCTAGGTGGTCACAAAGCACCGAGCTGATCTCCCTGTGCTATGCGGCTACTTCCCACTAGCTATCTATTTTACATTTGGTAGTGTATATATGTCCATGCCACTCTCTCACTTTGTCCCAGCTTACCCTTTCCCCTCCCCGTGTCCTCAAGTCCATTCTCTACGTCTGCGTCTTTATTCCTGTCCTGCCCCTAGGTTCTTCAGAACCATTTTTTTTTTTTTTTTTTTAGATTCCATATATATGTGTTAGCATACGGTATTTATTTTTCTCTTTCTGACTTACTTCACTCTGTATGACAGACTCTAGGTCCATCCACCTCACTACAAATAACTCAATTTCGTTTCTTTTTATGGCTGAGTAATATTCCATTGCACATATGTGCCACATCTTCTTTATCCATTCATCTGTCGATGGACACTTAGGTTGCTTCCGTGTCCTGGCTATTGTAAATAGAGCTGCAATGAACATTGTGGTACATGACTCTTTTTGAATAATGGTTTTCTCCGGGTATATGCCCAGTAGTGGGATTGCTGGGTCATACATACAAATAGTCTTTGAATACCACATACCTTACGTAATAAACTCGGGACTTATAAGCCTGTATGTGGACAACTTGGTAAGTCAGTCATTCTATCATCTGCTAAGGAATCTGTATCCAGGGAGAATATTCCATTTGTCTAGGATGATCTAGAAAATCAGGACTGTGGCTGTGCTATTTCCCCTTTGCTTCCCCACCCTCCAACCTGACTCATTCTCTTGATTAATTAACTCCTAATTGTCCAAATCTAAAAGATTCAGACACTCGGCTCAGCTGTCATCTCTGCTAGGATGACTTAGTTGAACTCTGGCTTTCCCTCTGCCCTGAGTCTGACTTTAGTGACCAGCACTTTTCACACAGCGTTTACTTGTCTTCTATCTCCTGTCTTCTCCACTGAAAAGAGCTCATTGTCTTATTCATTTCTGTCTCTGGTACATAGCACAATGTCAGTTGCATAGTCAGATGTTTGACCAACGTGTGATGTATGGATAGATGAATGAACAAATGATCAGAACTCACGGTACTTGGGCTCCCATGTAGTACTGACACCCCTTTACAATTCCACACCCAATTCCATAATTGCATTCCTGTGATGGCCAAGTTTCCTGTTCTCTGAAACTTCTCAGGGAATACAGGTGTTTGAGATTTAAATATGAGAACCAGGAATCCCCGAGTCTAAATTCAAGAGTCTAGCAGAATTAGGGAATCAGTGACTCCTTGATGGGGAGGATAGCTCCTCAATGATCAGTTTCAACTTCTCTATTTGCATATATGATCCCAATACATATATAAGGTTATTTATTTTGCTATACCAACAAAACCTGAGATTCAAACTTAAGGAGAAAGTAAAAAGGGAATGCGAAAATTTTAGTAAATACAAGGGGCCCCACTCAATATTTCTTTGTGCAAATCTAGGGCAGAAAAATCCAACTACTCAAATGTTAAAACTTACAGTTACTCTTTAAACTAAAATCACAAATTTGAGGAGAAAAATACAAAATAATTTTTCAAAACAAGAAACAAAGAAAGTTCAAACTTTTCAAGTTTAAAAAGTAGCTGAGTACACACAGAGGCAAACTGGACAATTTAAATATCCAGTTGAGTACATGTAGTATCATATATTGTGGACACCATTCAAAATACTTTTGACTTCAGGAACATTCTTGATCCAAATATTTTAAATATTGAATTGACTGACTGAAAACGAAAGCATCAAGTGAAGGTATCACAGTGGAACAGCATTTTTGAAAACACCCAAACCCGAAAACAATGCCAAGGGAAGGGCAGCTTCCTTACACTGCTAACAAAGGCAGGAAAATGCATAAGGCAAACGGTCCTCACCAAATGCTCTGACTCAAAAAAAGTACACTTAAAGTTCAGCTTAGATGGTACTTTCATCCCCTCTATGGTATACACTATACACGGGTATGAAAGCCGTTTGGATGTGTGAGTGGTGATTTGATAGAGGAGAATTCATTGTGCTGAGGCACCTATAGTCCTTGATCTTGCTGGAATGATAATTGTAGACTCTTTAGACTCTGAAGTTTTTCAGAGTTTTTGGTGAGGAAGATCACAAAGGTAAAGTGCCACTCCCATCACATCATATCAAGGGTATGTACTCTCAAGATGACTTATCCCTGGTGATGTTGACATCAATGCTAACATTTTTACGATGCTGATTATCTTCATGTCCATTTGTAAACTGAGTCAGAGGAAACTAAAATATAAGATCCTAAATATGTTAAATATTAACTTCTCATTTTATGTGCACATGAGAAAAGAAATAAATTATGGAACACTTGCATTTTGTTTGATGGGTGTTTGGGGGGATTTTTTTGCTATGTATGTTTCATTTGTTAATAGGTAATTTTTTGTCTGTGACTATTTTTGATAGGCTATTATATAACTGAGGCTGAGTTCAGAAAACAGCTGCTTCCTTCACCTCCAAAAAGTCCAACAGTTGGTTTAGTTAAATATTCTTTTCCACTAAATTAAGCAGTTGTTTGAATTGTAGGAAACTCAGCCTGAAAGAACTATAAGTTGTTCAAAGAGAAAGCAGCATGCTTACCACACACACTTTAAATATCTGCTAGTAGAATTTTTTTTTTTTTTTTTTTTGGTACTCGTATACCTCTGGAATACTTCACTTACAGAAAAGCTGTAGTTTAATTTTTAAACAAATCCCGAAAGAAAAATGGTTACAGATTGTGTGCGGTCTTAAAACATCAATTCCACAAATTACCAAAGTGACCAAGTTGGCTCCTCATGCATAATGTGTTATTCTAGGCATGTAATAATATATGTAGTTAAACCTAGTGCTATGGTATCTCATTCCAACTGAGGAAAAATAGAGGTAGGATGATATAGTGGACTGTGGTGGAGCTTTGGGACAAGACAATCCCAGATTTTAAATCCTGGTCTCATTACTTACTGGATATGTAACCCCTTGATAGGTTACTGAATCTTTTCAAGCGTTGATATCCAAATACAGACAAAACCCTTCACTATGTGGAAGTTGCCCCCATAGTGAAAGAAGAAAGACAATAATCCAAGCAACCAACAGACAAAAAGAGTTCATTATATAGTATTGTAGAAGATGATAAGGGTTATGGCAAAAAATAGATCCAGGTGAGGGGGATTGCTAGAATCAGAGAGGTCTGTGGTTTTCTATAGTGTGGTCAGGGGAGGCCTCACTGAGAAGGTGACATCTTGGCAAAGGCCAAAAAAAGGTGAGGGAATGAGCCATGCAGGTATTTGGGGTAAGTGAGTTCTTAAGATCCTAGGGCAGAAGGGGAGTCTAAGCTGTAGGTACAAATAAATGCAGTCTTGGCATATAAATGGCATTAGAATGAGATGAAATGAGATCTCTAGGGAGTGAGTAGAGAATAATAGAGAAGAAATGAGCACCAACGACTGAACCCTGGTGTTCAGGTTGGGGAAAAGAGAAGGAATCAGCAAAGAAGGCTAAGGAGAGACTAGTGAGGTGGGAATAAAATCAAGAGTGCATATCATGGCGGCCAAGTGAAGAAAGAAGGAAAGAGGAATCAACTCTACCCAGTGCTGTGAACAGTTCAAGTAAGATGAGCACATGCACCATAGACGGTCTTGAAGCCTATTGCATTTTCCCCATTTAGCCTCTAAATCATAAAGCTCAAATTACCTAACAAAGAAATAGGCATATTGTCAACCCAGCTATATAAAGAACCCCAGCATAAATATAAACCAGTATCAGGAATCTCTTGGAATTTATGTGATCACCCCATTTACATACCTGTTTGTTACTTGCTTATAGCAATTAAATACCATCCCATACTAGAGAAGGAAAGGATGTGAAAGTAAGAGTCAAGGGCAACAAGAATAGAGACAGACTGGTTATCACATAACAAATCTGAGAATCAGGATGTTTTTAATGATTCTTTCAGAGATATAGAGGTTTCAAAGAACAGTTTGGTGATCATAGGGATACAATTATGGAACTGGATATGAAATTGTAAAGGGGTGTCACTACTACATGGGAACCCAAGTACCCTGAGTTCTGATCATTTGTTCATTCATCTATCCATACTTCACACGTTGGTTAAACATCTGCTGACTATGAGAAGGAAACTCTCTCCTTAGGCAGACACCATTTCTGGCCTCCAGAAGTCTGAGAAGTCATAAAGAAAGAAGGGAAGAAAGAGAGAACAAGAGAGAGAAGGGTCAGAGAGTGAGCACCCACTTTTCTAATGGGATCTGGTTTCAGAAAGGCTCTAGAAAATCTTTTCACATATACATCTTAGAATTATTTACTTCCTACCCTTGGTTTCCTTCAATGTTCTTCCTGCCATTATTTTATTTGGATTTTATTTCTCTGTGGTTTGCAATCCAAAATCTCTAATCTAAGGCTCTATTTTGTCCATAATTTGGAACCTATCAAATTCTCATGCTTCTGTCTAATTTAACCCTCTTACTGAAATTTCTTTTGGATTTCTCCCTTATAAATCATTCCCATTGCCATCACCCTTGGGTTTTTAAATATTTGTATTAGCACCTTAAGTACTACTCCACTTACTTTGTCCTACTTATTCATTTACTCCTTGGCCTCTGGGCTCACACCTGAAGGTTAGAAAAAAGCCTGGGCACCCTTCCTTTTACAGAACATTGGCAATTTTTTATGCTCTATCCACAAGCACTCATATTTCATACTTCCTACCTTCCTAAAAGATCTTCCTACCTAATCTTTCCCTCTTCCTATATGTTCTGAAAAGAGTTGACAGTTTTATTCTTCTGAAATATGAATTTGATCTTTCTTCACCCACTCCCCTAATTCACTTTCCCTGAACATCAGATTCTATGTATGGATATATATTTCTATCAGTGTTTCTATCCAATTCTCCTCTCTGCCCCAGGTAAGGACAATTTCCTTTCTGGTCTTTGAATACATTGTATTTCCCTCCCTCTGACACTTAGAAATGACTTCTCTGCTTTTAAGTTCTGCTTTCTCCCTGTAGTAGCTTTCCTGCAACTCACATTAATTTCTATCTTCTTCAACTTATTTTGCACTTACTTTTTGTGCCATACACCACTATTACTAACCACGCTATACTATCCTGGTCTCAATTAGTGCAATAGTTAGCACTACGTTTTATCAGAATACAGTGACAGTTTGTTTACTATTCTTTTGTCCTCTAATTGTTTCAAGCCTATGTCTTACCTCTTCAACCATAAAGCAAATTCATTTTAAGAAAACGCACTGTCTCAGAAGCTCTCATGTCTCTTAACTCCTAATATAAGGTCAGGTAATGGACCGTAACTTTTAACTCTTGCCATCCTCATTTACATTGGTTGGCAAACAACAAAATATTTAGTAAAATTACTTTAATAAGATAATTGAGAGCAGATAGAGCTCTACTGTGTATCTATTTTACAATGACTGAATTTGGTCATAAATATATATTTAACATGGAATAAATACTAGTTCACTAGATTATGCTGCTTTGTGGACCATAGTTCTAGATATTTTGTGATCCTACTTATTACCAGAGATAAAATAAATTTTATAAATCCAGATGAGCCATCTTTCCTGAACTCCAAACTCAGATATCCAATTGTCTATTCAACATTTCCACATGATAACTAATCCACTTGTCCAAAACTGAGCACTTGGTATCTACCCTCTTCCTCAAAAAAAAAAATTATTTCACAACTTCTGTATCTCAATTGATGGCAGCTTCCACTTGCTCAGTCCAAGCATCTTAGAGTTATCATGAATCCTCTCTTTCTCTCAAACCCCATATCCAATCTCAGGAAATACTGTGGGTTCTACTTTAAAATATATCCACAGTTCAACCAGTTCCCACTACCCTCATTGTACCACCTTGGCTCAAGCTACCATCATTTCTCAGCTGAATTACTGCTGTAGCATCCTACCTAGTCTCCCCAGTTCCATCCTTGCAAAACATGCTAGGTCATGTTACTTCTCTGCTCAGAACACCTCAATGGCTTCTTACCCCACACAGAGTAAAAGCCAAAGTCCTTACAATGGCCTAACAAGACCCGTTCATGGACCGAGACTAGTTACAATTCCAATCACATCTCCTGTTATGCTTCCCTTCAGTCCCAGCTGTCTAACCATACTGGCCTTGCTCCTAAAACATGCTAGATAAGAGTCCACCCAAGGCCCTTTGCACAGGCTTTTCCTGATCGGCTCTTCCCACTGCTATCCTCATGGCTAAGTCCCACCCCTCCTTCAAGGCCTTGTTCAAAAGCTCCTCTCTCATTGAGGCTACCTTAAGAGCCCAATTCTAAACTGCAACTTGCCACCCATTAGAGATCTTTATTCTCCTCCCTTGCTCTATTTTCTTTCCACAGCATTTATCACTGTGGCTGTCATGAGAATGTGCCTCTCAGACATCCAACTATGGGAATATAATCGAGCAGGGGTCCCAGCTGTTGTACTCTGAAATCCATCCCTGTATTTGCATCAAGACCGTGCCTCTCAGGGGTTACTCCCAGCCACTGATTGAGTCTGGCAGGAATGCTAAAATAGGCTCATTCCTCGGAGACACAGGACCTCTCTGGTAGCTGACTTTGGCTCCAGCACTCTCTGATGGCCTTGCCGATCCTCCTTACATTGCACTGCAGGTTGGGCTGTTTTCACCCAACTTTCTCTCCCTCTCGCCTTCAGTCTGGTCAAATTTGCACCATGGTCTGACCACTCTCCCAGACCTTCCCAGCTCCAGCCTTTGCTGCCTACCTCCCCATTTTCTCTCATACTGTCATTCTCCTAATAAAATCAAACACATTTAACCCATCTTGGCATTTGTTTTTCAAAAGGACTCAGACCAACATAGTCATCTTCTCACCCCCTATATTTTGCTTGTTTATTATATTTATCTTTTACTGCCTACTAGAATATAAGTTCCAGCAGAGCAGGAATTTTGTTTACCCATGTATCTCAAACATCTAGCACAGTACCTGACACATCATGGGTGCTCAACAAATATGTGCAGAATAAATGGATAACAAATGCTGAAAATTAGCAATTATTAGTATTATCAACTAAATAAATGAATAAACACATGATGATCCCAATCAGTTATTACAGTTTTGCTCCCTCTTAAATTCCCTGATTCTCTTATTTAATCTAGTCCTCCCCTTACACTAGAAAACACTTGGGTTCTCCCATTACAGAAATGAGATTTAAGAGGTAAATTGATTTTAGGAAAAGATTCAGACTAATAATTGGATGGCTGCCATCTGTTCTGAGCAGCAAACATGCAATTCTGACTGAGATATTTATCACTACCGCTCTCTTGTCTTTAATTTCAGCCAGGATCTGCAGATCAACAAAATCAAAAATTTTAAAGGTTTGATCTTTTAAGCTTAAATATCTTTTAAGCTTAAATAGCAATCAAGCTTGGCCCACACCTGGTCAATTCTCCCATTCTCTAGTCTCCCTAAATGTCCCTTGAGGATGTATGAGTAAAGACAAACTACGCTCATGTATGACTTCAGACTGTGGAAACTGGTGGGGTTCACCTTAGGGTTCTATGGTAGGGTGACTTTAAATGACAATATGGGGAAATCTTTTCTCACTAGGGCCACAAAGGTTACCCAGAGGAGATCCCCACAGAGTTCTAACTAAGGGGTTTATACCCAGCTCTAAGTGTTCTGGGAGCTAGATGGAGGAGGAGGCTGGGGGCCCAACTCTTTCTCATAACGACTGATGTAACCTTCAGCCTGTGTTTCACCTTGCCCTGTTTCTTGGGCAGAACTGATGAATGGCTATTAGAAAGTCCAGGTTCCAATCCTGGCATTGCTACTTATTACCTGTGTGACAAATTACCTCTCTGAGCCTCAGTTCCCTCATTTTTAAAATAGGGCTAATATCTGCCAGCACCTTGTAAGACAAATCCAACGTAAAGCATTTGCCTATAGCGAGTACTCAACAAATGTTAGCCATTATTATTACTGATATCAATAATGCAAAGGAAATTAGAACATCTGTTCAATGTGTGGGGTGTCCTTTTAACCTCTTCAGCTGAATGTTGATATGAAGGTGCTTGATAGCATCTAAACATGTAACAATGAGGTAGATGGTAATAAGGATTTATTACATCAAAATTTAATTAAAGAAATGGTAGGGGAAAGAAAACAAAGTCAGTCATAAAGCTTCCCAGCCTCTGCTTTGACCTAAGAGTTTCGCTGGGCTTGACTTCCTCTTTCTAAAGGGCCAGGGAATACTCACATGGTGTTGGACTACATGAGTTACAGAATGTCTCATCACACTTTCAAAGTCTCACTCCTTTCTCTTGCATAACTGGTGAGGTCAAGATGGGCAACTTCCTGAGTGTCATTGCTGAATAGGATCCAAGAAAGAACTGCATTCCGTAGAAATCCAAGACAAGAAATAAGGGAGCGTGGTACCTGACATTTAAACCACACTGAACACAGCCGGTGGACCAAGTTCTTAACAGAGTCACATTAATGCCTTTGATTTCTCCATGACCTATAGATTCCAAAATTTGAAACAAACTGCTGAAGTAGGAGGGGAAGGGCAGCCTGATGTAAATTTACCACTATATTAAATTCTAAAGTTACTCTAGAATTTTGTATTCTTATCTAAATGCAATTAAAGGAAGAAAGGCAAGCAAGTGACTTGGCCCAGTCAAGGTAAGGCTTTGTCTTTGCAACTCTGGGGGACAGTACAGGTAAACAACTTTGTACAAATACACACAGACCCACACACGCAGAGATTTGGTTGTGTGTGGCTAGAGCAGAGGCTGATTAAGCGCTCAGTGCATGGGCTTCTAGTGCTACTCCTAGCAAAGAATGAATTGGGTAAGGAACAGTTAATAAGAAAATGTGCCTCGTTAACTGTGCACATGACAACAAAGAGCTGGCAGCTCCTGAAGGAAAAGGGCTTGTACGGCTGCCGTTCAAACTTGTCAGTCAGCCTGTGCCGGCAGCCTCAGCGTCTGCTTCCCCAGCATACCCTCGTTACATGTGTCTGGCCTGATCTGTACATCTGCTCAGAGACGGTCCTGCCGAGTCGGGGATTTCTGCTTTTCTCCACCGCTGCCAAAGCGGATTTCTCCCTGCTTCTCTGTCACCTCCACTCCTCTCCCCCAGGAGGCTCCTGCTTGATGGTAGTTTTGGACTTCCCTCACTGGCTGCCTGTCCTTGACTTCTAGAATGGAAGAAGCTGAGCTGGTGAAGGAGAGACTCCAGGCCATCACAGTAAGTCTTGCATGCAGTTATAACTCATGGAGGAGGTTGCTTATACGAACGACAGACGCGTTGCTAGCTGCCCCTGCCGCTGAGCCCCGTAAGTGGAAAAACAGAACTGTCACCTTTCATGGAGGACGAGTCTCTGCCACTCTCTTAACCCTGGTGACCCGCTGTAACTCTTGGTTTTCCGAACCTGAGTACAGGGCAAATGTTCTTGATTTCCACAAAAACTGTGCCTATGTTTTAAATAGCAGTCAGAAGTTTTTAAGGCAGTTTGGTTAACCTTCTATGTACCTTAAAAAAATGCAGATTTTCCTTAAATTTATATTCAACAAACAATAGATCACAAAACAGATCCCTAACTTGGAAACTTTTTTAAACAATTAATTCACCAAAAAGTTAAAATCTTTTAAAAGGAGGAGAGAAAAAGAAATAAAACAAATGACTTGAAACTTTTTATTTGTAGTTGTGGAAGTGTGCCCAGAAAGCCTAACAAAATTAAAATGAATGTCGTCGTACTTAAGCTAAGCATTAAACAAGAGAAAAGTAGGTAAAAGCATGTATCAGATTAATTCTAAGATATCAGTTTCCAGCAGAGTCACAAACTGAATAAGATCCTGATAAAGGAATGCAATGCATGCAATGCAATGGATTTGGAAAATATTTCGTTAATACTGGGAAGGAGAATAGTGTATTTTTTATGTTTGTTCTGGGAAAGAGTCAAAGTGTGAAATGAATTACTTTCCTTAAATGATCCAGCTTTTTTTTTTTTTTTTTAATTTTCCAAAATCCTCTATTTGGCAGTAACCTGGAAATCTCTGGCACAATCACTTATCATTAGCTACAACTTATAATTTTTTTAAAGAAAAAACACTTTGGAAATCAACATCCCAGTTTTTCAGCATTTTCTGCCACTGAAATTAACCGTCAGGAGTACTTTTTAAAAACTGATGCATAATATCACAGATGCGGATTTATTAATTTCAATGTATATTGGACATTACTATCTATAAAAATATCTCTTCATTGCCTTGTGAAAAGAAAACTGATGCAAAATCAGGGTGGGTAGAAAGATATTACTCTTTGCTCTTCAAAGTCCCATAGCATAAATTATTACTATGCTAAGCCCAATTTAGAATTTTTATTAGAAGGATACAATGTTTCAGTTCCACCCAGAAAGATGCAATAACTTGAAATATTTTCTCAGCCAATGGTTAGGAACCAAAAATCCACAGATAAAATTGGCACTTTTCCATAAGACAGTGCTCTCGAAATGTCCAACTTCTAATTAGTACATTTTGCTTTCAGAAAACCTTGGTTTGGATTATTGTTTGTTTTGCTTTGTTCTTTTTTGTTGTTAAACTCAGCCACCATTTCAGCTGTCCCGCTTTAAGGGACAGGAACTGGGCCCTGCTCTGTTGTTTTTGGCGTGGGCCTTTTAGGTTACAGCTGTTGTCTAAAGGTTACTGTATTAGACTGTGTGAGTTGTGTGGGCACAAGCTCCGCTTTTCCTGATGCTTCTATCTCCTAATTAACTAAATTAAATCATGTATCCAATGAAATCCACAAGTAGCCCCTTGTTCCACATTTTCCTTTTTGAATCACAGCCCACCCTTGCTTCCACCCTTTTTACACCCGGTGCACCTTACAACTCGTACTAAAGCAGCATGTGTTCTAAAGGTATGACTGCATACAGTTATTCAGGAAAACTAGGAATTTTCACTGAGGGTTCCAAATGCAAATAGAGCTAGAACAAAAGTCATAATGCCTTAAATGCCTTACAAGCAGACAAGAGAATAAATAGGTTCCTGAATATACTGGTGTGTGCTTTTATGATCATTTAAAAAATAAAACAAAATAACAACTACTTTTTGGAATATTTCATTAGCTTAACCATATCCCATTAGAAAGAATTAAGCAAATCTCCAAAGTAAAATCACAAAGTAATTCTGTTTTGGAAGTAAGATACTTGTATAAAGATTGTAGAGAAAAAATTGAGAAGAGTTTATGGGAGCAAATCTCCAATAGCGTACACCTCACCAGACTAAGTCCAGTCACATTGGTCACCACCTAAAAGGAAAAAATGGAGCAGTGGTGTGTCCATGGAAACAACACATCCACTCATCTCCCTCCCGGACACCCTGGGAAATGCCAGCTTTCTCCACCCTTGCCTTACGCAGGAAGCCACCTCAGCTATTCCCCTTCCCCCTGGGGAAATGAAAATATACAGTGTCCAGAGAGTTTGCAGGGATTGTTTCACTTTTGGAAGTACTTAAAATCTTCAAAATCTCTGACCTAGACTAAAACTCAGAGACAATATCCTCATTTTAACTGTTTTCCTCTTATTTCCCTACACTGAAATAATTTTTATATACTTTAAGAACAAAATCATAAGACAATTGCCCAAAGTAACCCAACACAGCAACTCATAGGCACTTTGTTAGAAAAAATAAAAAAACTTTTGACAGTCTAAGAAAGATCTATTTGATTTTATACTAAAATTTATCCCTCCAATTCCTGGCTGTGAAATGAAATAATCTTCACTGTTATATTTATTCCACATGATTTTGAGTGTCCAAAAAGTCATTATTTCCACTGCAAGGAATTTAAAAAACAAATGTATATGCCTATAACTTGACAGAATCAAGTGCCAGTCTTATTGTTCCTCTTTTTAAAAAATCAGATTAAGCATAGTAAGTAGATGGAATGTGACACCAGGCTCTCAAACTGAAAACTAAATTACTGTGATGGTGCCATTCATTTCTCATATCAGTAAGTTGGATTTTAGATTAGTCAGAAGTCCTTCTCAAAGACTTTAAAAGGGGGAATTCCCTGGCGGTCCAGTGGTTAGGACTCTGCGTTTTCACTGCCGAGGGGGCGGATTCGATCCCTGCTTGGGGAACTAAGATCCCGCAAGCCACAGGCGAGGCCAAAAAAAAAAGACTTAAAGAGAATAAAGACAAAATTATGAAAGTACACAGAAATGATTGTTTAAAAGAAGGCACCTCATTTGGGTATACCAAATATGGGTATACCAAATATGGGTTACTTACTCTCATGTTTCTCCTTCATTACATGGGTACAGGCGTACCTCGGAGATATTGCAGGTTTGGTTCTAGACCACTGCAATAAAGCAAATATCACAAAAAAGTGAGTCACACAAATTTTTTGGTTTCCCAGTAGAGATAAAACTTATGTTTGGACTGTATAACATAATGCAATAGTATTATGTCTAAAAAATAACATACATACCTTAATTAAAAAAGACTTTATTGCTAAAAAATGCTAACCATCATGAGTCTTCAGCGAGTTGTAATCATTTTGCCATAGTAACATCAAAGATCACTGATCACAGACAAAGAAATACTGTATGTTTTCACTTATATGTGAAATCTAAAAAATTAAACAAACAAACAATTATAACAAATCAGAAGCAGACTCACAGACACAGAGAAAAAACTAGTGGTTACCAGAGTAGGGGGAGGGGTGAGGGGCAAAATAGGCAAAGGGGATTAAAGGTACAAACTATTAGGTATAAAATAAATAAGTTACAAGGAGGTAATGTACAGCACAGGGAATACAGTCAGTATTTTACAATAAATTTGTATGGAGTGCAATCTATAAAAATATTGAATTGCTAGGTTGTGCACCTGAAACTAATATAATATTGTAAGTCAACTATACTTCAATTAAAAAAAAAGACTGCTCACAATGAAAAAAAAAAAAACAAAAGATCACTGATCACAGATCACCATAACAAATATAATAATAATGAAAAAGTTTGAAGTATTGCAACAATCAGCAAAATGTAAAAGTGATCAAATGCTGTTGAAAAATGGCGCCAATAGACTTGCTCCACGCCCGATTGTCACAAACCTTCAAACTGTAAAAAAAAAAAGAAAAAAGCAGTATCTATGGAGTGAAATAAAAGTGAAGTACAGTAAAATGAGGTACACCTGTACCAACTCTTCACTTACTAAATTAATGGTCAAAGTATATCTTAGCCAAAGAGTTTAGTTTTCAACTCTAAGTGGAAAACAGGGTACTTCAAACTAATTAAATATTACATTGATTAAAAAGTCTCTTGAGGCTTAAGTTAGTACATAGTGTTTTAACAAATAGCTGATTTTGATACAAAAGGAGAGCTACTGAAGTAGGCTAGCGATTTGAAACGCGCTTTGAGTATCACCGGAACTGACAGTACCAATGTCTCCAGCGTTCTCGGGAAGAGTGAGATGAAGGACTGAAAGAGTTATCCCTACAGAGTTCCTCTCTGGAAGTAAACATGGTCCACACCAAAGAATGATGAAAAGGCGCAGGTAAATTTCCCTCAGAAATAGCAAGATCCCCTTATGACCAGCAATATTCTATACTGCTCACATCCTCCTCCACAAGGAACACGTTTTCTTATCTCCACTCCGACGGTGACATTAGAAAATACTGTTACTAAATAACATGGGGAGACTCAGACTGGAAAACTCCTAGATCTTAAACTGGCTAGAGATCATAGATTCACAAAAACAGTACTGTTTGGGGTGAGGGGGGTGAGCTCAGAAGAATTCTGAGAACTAGAATCAATGTACAGAGAACATTGAGGAGAAAGGGGGCAAGAATAAAGCTGATATTTTTACTCTTATCAAAGTTTAACCTTTAATGTTAGAAATGCACGTTATCCACTCATTCTCTCATTCCCTTTATTCAATTCATGGTTATTGAGCACTTACTGTGTGCCAAACCTCATGCATTCACATTAAAATAAGTGAAGAAAAGGGAATCAGGAGTGTCAGGAATGGTATGGGATGGGTTGCAATTTGCAGTATCATGGTCAGGATGGGCCTCATGGAGAGGGTGACATTTGATCATAGATGAAGGAGGTGAGCTTGGTCAAAAGTTAGACAACAGCAATAATCACAAGAACAAGCACCTGCCTAGGACTGACTCCATTTGGTAATGAGCCATTTAAAGGCCTGATGCTGGAATCTGAGGAACAGATTTGCCGGCCAAATCTGCTCATGACGCAGAATTATCAAGAGCTCTCACATTTCCCCGGATCCACTCCCTATTTTGTTCCACTCCCAAGGAATTTTTTCTAGACTTGTAAACATAGGAATGTAGGAGGTAGAAAGCTCTTTATATAAAACAGAAATCTACTCAATACAGAGACCACTATTAAAACAATAACATAAATACACACAGGTTCTATTAATAGTTACTTCCTTAGCACATGTTTCCTCTCACTAGACACCCCACCTCATCTCGTTCTCTTTTTTTTCAATATCTGGGATCTTCTAACAGTTAATAAAACAGTTAATGACCTCAAAACAGGACCTGCTACATAATTTGTGAGGCCCCGTACACAATGAACATGTGGGGATCCCTGTTCAAAAAGTGTTCAGAATTTCAAGGTGGTAACAGCAGAAGTTTAAAAGCATTCAGACTAAGCACTGGGCCCCTCTGAGCATGGTGCCCTCATGTATGACTTCACAGGTCACACGTCCAAGAAGCCCAGGCTGGCCAGGTACATTTTTTTCCCTGTTCATTCTTCCTGTACAAATGAGAGCATGAAAACAAGTGCAAGCCAACCTGGATCTTGACAGAAGTTAGACCTTAACATGTGTTTGGATCGCTGTGTTATTTAGAGCTCTAAGGACTCCTTAAAGTAATAATGACTAAAAGGAAGCATAATGAACCATTGTTCCACTGTACCTCGTGGTTAAGACAAAGTTACAGGAAGAGTTCCCAATTTGTCATGAGCATCCCAAGACATTCACATAAAGATGGTATGTGGAGATACAGGAATCTCCTAAGTAAAGATGTCCTGTGCCACTATATTCAAACAATAAAGCCTCCGCACAATTTTCCACAGTGCTATACTGAGATTACATGTTTCTTCCAGAGAGGGAAAGGTTTCTTCAAACAAAAGTACTATGCCACATTTCTTTGCCAAACATAATAGCCCACCCACAAAGGAGACCATGTGATGAGGTATAATAATTTTGATAGCTTATTAAGGAAACTGCCTTTTGATAACCAGGGGTGGTTTTTCCAGTGTGCTACAGAGTGATAATGCTACTTTGCAAAGCCCTCTACTGACAAGGATCCCCATGAACTTTCTCAACATTACTAGATGGTGAAAAGGAAAAGCTGCTTCTTTAGAAAAACTGTGATTAAAACAAACCAGAGAGTAAGTCTAACAAGAGTCTAAACAAGTACAGCATAGTTCAGGCTAAAACCAAAACAGAGCTTCCACTTCCTAATCTAAAGTCTCAAACTACCTAGCTTCTCTTGAAATAAAATAAGAATATTTTAATTTATTAATTTACTTAATTTATTTAAATGGCAGTGGTGTCATTCTGGGAAGCTCAAGAAGTTTCCTCACCAGGAACCCTGTGACATGTCTATTTTTCTAAAACACCATAGGAGCAGTTTGAGTGAGATCTGAACTTACGGATTTTATGTAAAACCCCAGTGACTGGATTCACTCTAACCATTTCAGACATAGAGCCAGGTTATTTTCTGAACCTCTGGCTTCTGTCTTAAGCATCAAGTTTTCAATGTGTAACTGCATCAATGATTGATATGGGGTGATACAACATGTTAAAAGGAGCTACAAGAGCTACTCAAAATCAATCTATGCTAACAAATATAGATATAAAGACATATCCTAAGCACAAGAATTCTGCGATTAAAAATAATAATAACACCAAACTCCCAGTCCATCCCTCCCCCACCCCCCTCTCCCTTGGTAACCACAAGTCTGTTCTCTATGTCCATGAGTCTGTTTCTGTTTTGTAAATAAGTTCATTTGTGTCACATTTTGGATTCCACAAATAAGTGATATCCTATGGTATTTGTCTTTCTCTTTCTGACTTACTTCACTTAGTATGATAATCTCTAGGTCCATCCATGCTGCTGCAAATGGCATTATTTCATTCTTTTTTATGGCTGAGTAATACTCTGAGGTATATATGTACCACATCTTCTTTATCCATTCATCTGTTGATGGACATTTAGGTTGTTTCCATGTCTTGGCTATTGTGAATAGTGCTGCTATGAACATAGGGGTGCATGTATCTCTTTGAATTATAGTTTTAGGAGTTTGGGGTTAGTAGATGCAAACTATTACGTATAGAATGGATAAACAACAAGGTCCTACTGTATAGCACAGGGAACTATATTCAACATCCTGAGATAAACCATAATGGAAAAGAATATTAAAAAGAATATATATACATATAAACTGAATCACTTTGCTGTACAGCAGAAATTAACACAACATTATAAATCAACTGTACTTCAATTTTTTTAAAAAAGATGGGAAAAATAATAACCATTTGGGGTTAACATATACACATTACTATATATAAAATAGATAACCAACAAGGACCTACTGTGTAGCACAGGGAACTATCCTCAGTATCTTGTAATAACCTATAATGGAAAAGAATCTGAAAAAGAATATATATATATATATAACTGAATCACTTTGCTGTACACTTGAAACGAACACATTGTAAATTATACTTCAATTTAAAATAATAATAATAACCTATTCTTGCATAGCATTTAGATTTTAAAAATAAAAATAAAAACTTTCACATTCATTATCTCATTTGTCCAAACAGTCCTATGAGTATTTTCAAAAGCAGATGTTGCCATCCCCATTTTATAGGTGAAAAACCTAAGACCAAGGAAAGCTAAGGGATTAGTTAAATAGTAGAAAATGGCAGAGTCTCTGCTCATGACATCACAATAAATTCTAGTAAACTTCAAATCCATAAACCTCACCCTCGTTCAGAACTTCCTCTGTTGTTCACTCTTAATAAAGTTTGAAGTGGAGCAAAGAGAAGAATCTATGGAGGTTCTGCTTCACGTAATCCCCTTTTTTAACCCAAACCAGTCCTTCACACCCTGCAGTCTCCCCTCCTCTTCCCCAGGCTGATAGGAGTAAAAGTGGGAAAGGAAAGAATGTGATGCCATTGCAGAAGCATTTGTTATTGCTTTAACAGGATTGGGACAGAATCATTTTTCAGAGCATCCCATATTCTAAGCCTCGGTTACCTTCTCCCCATCCCACTTCCATTACATAGTCTCTTCCCTTCCAGCCAGGATTTCTTAAGGCAAAGACATTGTTGCATCTCTCACAGCCCCCCAACACTGAGCTCCACACTAGCTGGAGCCCAAAAAACCCGTCATGAATAAGTGAATGAGTGAATACCATCAAGCTGAAAGGAAGGAGACAGCTAATGATTGTCTGCCCAGCTAACAGTTTTTTTTTTTTATTTACTGAAGACATGGCCAAGTTTATCATCACCCTTTGATTATTCAGGAGTTTGTTTTGTGTTTGTTGTTTATCCTTGTTTTGTTTTGTTTTGTCACAATTCATTAGAACAAACAGGAAAGGGTAGACAAAGGAATAAAAGAGTAGAACATAAACCAGATTCTATTTAGAGATCTGTCAGAATTTGTTGTAAAGCTGGGAAAGAAGACTAAATTTACTAAATAAAATAAGGTTTAGAAAATTTGTGTTTTTTAATTCACCCCATAAGTAGTAGTGATAACTACATCCAATTCCCATGGCTAACATAAGAATTAGGGTTTTTCAAAGCTAAATTCAGAAATAATCATAGGACCAGGAGAAAACTTAAGGATTTCTTCATCCACATTCCCATCCCCATTACACCATGCTCAAGAGATGCTCACCCAGCTTCTCCTTGAGCACTTCCAATATCAGGTGGATTAATACCTCCCAAAATACCCTATTCCATTTGAGAACAACTCACTGTGTTAAGAGTTCTGACATAATGTGCCAGAATCTAGTTTCCTTTAACTGCTTCCCAATCATGACTCTAGCCATTGAAGCTGTACAGCTTTATTTTCTTGATTTCAATCATTCCTCATATCACAGGCTCATTCTAGACACTCTTTTAAATGTCAGTGTCACCCTTAAAATTTGGTGCTGAGAGTTGAACAGAACACTCTGACCAGTACAGAGAGCTTACTGCTATAATTTCCCTTGTTTGGCTAATCGTATTTCTACAGATATATTTGGGAAGTGATAAGGAGTGGTATAAGGAGCATTATCTTTGGAATTATAGAAAATTAGGCTCAATACCAATTCCAACACTAGACCAACTTTATGACTTGGGAAAGCTGTTAAACTCTCTGGTCCTCACTTCAGTGTCTCTAAAATTAAGAATGAATTAACTTGAAAGCTCAGTATTCAGATACACAATGAATATACAAAAATCAATAGCTTTCTGAAAAACAATAATTAGTCAGAAATTATAATGTGAAAACATCCCATTCCTGATAGCTACATTTTTTTAAAAACTGTTGAAACCTAAAAATAATCCTATTAAGAAAATGTGCAGAATTTATATGAAGAAACCTTTATGTTTTTATACCTACTAAGGAACTGTGCAGGATATATATAGTGAAACTTTACTAAGTGATATAATATATATGTCTAGAGAAGCACACCATTCCTTGAGGTAATGTTTGAATACAAAAAAAGCTGTCATATATTTTCAAATTTATTTTAACTTTAATGCAATTCCAATCAAAATCTCTAACGAGGCATTCTTGTTCACTTCTGATGGCACCATGTAATTGCTAAAACAGGATAATTTGGCAATTGGTAAAAGAAAACTCAAAAACTGTTTTACCCTTTGACCAAGAATTTCATTAACAAGGAAATTTATACTAAAGAAAAATAAGAGATGCATACAAGATGGATTCCTAAGATGTTCATAGCATAACAAAATCATTTCTATAGTATATAGTACAAAAGTGGAAGCAAATTCAAAGTCCAAAAATAGGGATTAGCTGAATAAACACAGTGCACATATACGTGTGTGTGTATATGTATGCATATATGTGAAATAGAATAATGTGCATCCATTAAAAATAATTTAGAAAACTATTTAATGACATGGTATATCATTATGTTCATGATATATTAAAAAAAAAAAGATTACTAAGTGTGTAACAAACAATTCAAATTTTATATGAGCTATAATATATCATGCAGATGTAAATCATATATAACAGTATCGATCTCTGATTATCTCTGGATAAAGATAATTACTATTAGGAGTAACTTTTAAATTCCATCAGGGTGTGTGGTTTTTTTGTTTGTTTGCTTGTTTGGTTGATTGGTTGGTTGATTTTTTTTTTTTTGGTTTGGTAGAGAGTGATGAGGAATTGGTTGAGTTTTCAATTTAGTTTCTATTGGAATGTAACAAAATGATTCCAAAGTCCAACCGGAAAAATAAACTACTGCTACTAATCAAGACATTTTAGATAAAAGCAACAAAGGAAAACTTGCCCAATAAAATGTTAATTTATCTCATTGGTGCTACATAGTACCAAAATCTATAACTAAAGACACTATACAGATAACCTAGAGCCAGGCCCTAATGTACATTTTTTTTAGTGTAAATGATAAAAGTTAGTAAATAATAAAATTAGTAAACAAAAAAAGTAAACCAATAGGAAAGAATTCTTTGATAAAACTTCAGATTTAGTTTAAAATTTGGGAAAAAAATATTAGACCCTCAGTGTTTACCATAAATCAAAATTAATTAGGCTGGATTTAAGAGTTTTTTTAAATTCTTTAGGGAACTGGAAGAAAATATGGATGAATAATTACTGTATCTCAGATAGTAAAAGATATTAAAAACATAAGGGCAATAGGAAAAAACTTTCAGTACTTCTAGGAAAACCATAAATAAAATTTAAAGGCAAATAGTAAAAATTATTTACAACTAGTATGGCAAACAAAAGGTTACTATTCCTAATTCAAAGAGTTCTTACAAATTGTTGATTAACTAACTAATAGGCTTTACCCAAAAATAGGTAGCCATCACAAACAGGCAATTTTAAAAAATAAATAATACAAATAACCAAGAAAATTATGAAAAATATTTGACCACACTAATATCAGAAATCTGATTAGGACATCAAAATAAGACACTATTTTTGCTCTACTTATATTGCTAAAGGATCTTTTACTTATAATATTCCTAATTAGAGTGAGGTAATGGACACTGTTTTGCAGAAATATAAGTTAAAATAACTTTTCATTGAAGTCCTTTTACCAATCTGCATCAAGAATTTTTAAAACATCCCTACCCCTTGACGAGCTAACTAAATTCTAGGGACCAATCCTGAGGAAATAATCAGACAAAAGTGGTCAAAATTTTACAAACAAGGAACTTCATCATACAACTACTTATAACAGCAAAAGATCCAAAACAACCTAAAAGGCAGAAAAAGGGAGACTGATTAAGCAAATTACAATACTCTGAATAAAATTCAATATTTTTATTAATAAAATTCAATTAAATGAGAAATGCTCATGACACAATATTAAGTGCAAAAGGTGGAACACAAAACTGTGTGTATGGGCCTCCTTGCGTGGTTTGCACATGTGTGTTTGTATAAATTTGCATATCTGTGTTTGGGGTATACTGAAAAAAATATTGGAATAAAATGCACCAAAATGTACATAGTAGTTATTTCTAAAGTAGTGGGAGTATAGGAGATTTTTATATTTTTCTTTAAAGTTGTCTAGATTTTTCAACTGTTCTGCAATTAACATATCCTATAAGTTTCATAGTTTACATTTATTAATAATAAAATTAATCATTAATTTGGGCCCATTTTTCCTACCAGACAAGATGTTTGAAATCTTGGCTTGGTCATCTTCTATTTCATTGGTTCCCAAACCTGGCTGTTCATTAAAGTCGCCTGGAGCAGCTTCTAGCAATAAGTCTTCGAGTGCACACCCACTTCACCCTTGAAATTCCGGTTCAGAAAGTTAGCTCAGTGCGTTTATGTTTACTTTTTTATTGGGCTTAGTTTTTTGTTTTTGTTTTTGTTTTTATACAGCAGGTTCTTATACGTCATCAATTTTATACACATCAGTGTATACATGTCAATCCCAATCGCTCAATTCAGCACACCACCATCCCCACCCCCCCGCGGTTTTCCCCCCTTGGTGTCCATATGTTTGTTCTCTACATCTGTGTGTCAACTTCTGCCCTGCAAACCGGTTCATCTGTACCATTTTTCTGGGTTCCACATACATGCGTTAATATACGATATTTGTTTTTCTCTTTCTGACTTACTTCACTCTGTATGACAGTCTCTACATCCATCCACGAATCAACAAATGACTCAATTTCATTCCTTTTTATGGCTGAGTAATATTCCATTGTATATATGTACCACATCTTCTTTATCCATTCATCTGTTAATGGGCATTTAGGTTGCTTCCATGACCTGGCTATTGTAAAAAGTGCTGCAATGAATATTGGGGTGCATGTGTCTTTTTGAATTATGGTTTTCTCTGGGTATATGCCCAGCAGTGGGATTGCTGGATCATATGGTAATTCTATTTTTAGCTTTTTAAAGAACCTCCATACTGTTCTCCATAGTGGCTGTATCAATTTACATTCCCACCAACAGTGCAAGAGGGTTCCCTTTTCTCCACGCCCTCTCCAGCATTTGTTGTTTGTAGATTTTCTGATGATGCCCATTCTAACTGGTGTGAGGTGATACCTCATTGTAGTTTTCATTTGCATTTCTTTAATAATTAGTGATGTTGAGCAGCTTTTCATGTGCTTCTTGGCCATCTGTATGTCTTCTTTGGAGAAATGTCTATTTAGGTCTTCTGCCCATTTTTGGATTGGGTTGTTTGTTTCTTTAATATTGAGCTGCATGAGCTGTTTATATATTTTGGAGATTAATCCTTTGTCCATTGATTCGTTTGCAAATATTTTCTCCCATTCTGAGGGTTGTCTCTTCGTTTTGTTTATGGTTTCCTTTGCTGTGCAAAAGCTTTGAAATTTCATTAGGTCCCATTTGTTTATTTTTGTTTTTATTTCCGGTACTCTAGGATGTGGATCAAAAAAGACCTTGCTGTGACTTATGTCAAAGAGTGTTCTTCCTATGTTTTCCTCTAAGAGTTTTATAGTGTCCGGTCTTACATTTAGGTCTCGAATCCATTCTGAGTTTATTTTTGTGTATGGTGTTAGGGAGTGTTCTATTTTCATTCTTTTACATGTAGCTGTCCAGTTTTCCCAGCACCACTTATTGAAGAGACTGTCTTTTCTCCATTATATATCTTTGCCTCCTTTGTCATAGATCAGTTGACCATAGGTGCATGGGTTTATCTCTGGGCTTTCTATCTTGTTCCATTGATCTATGTTTCTGTTTTTGTGCCAGTACCATATTGTCTTGATTACTGTAGCTTTGTAGTATAGTCTGAAGTCAGGGAGTCCAACTCCTCCAGCTCCGTTTTTTTTCCCTCAAGACTGCTTTGGCTATTCGGGGTCTTTTGTGTCTCCACACAAATTTTAAGATGATTTGTTCTAGTTCTGTAAAAAATGCCATTGGTAATTTGATAGGGATTGCATTGAATCTGTAGATTGCTTTGGGTAGTACAGTCATTTTCACAATATTGATTCTTCCAATCCAAGAACATGGTATATCTCTCCATCTGTTGGTATCATCTTTAATTTCTTTCATCAGTGTCTTATAGTTTTCTGCATACAGGTCTTTTGTCTCCCTAGGTAGGTTTATTCCTAGGTATTTTATTCTTTTTGTTGCAATGGTAAAGGGGAGTGTTTCCTTAATTTCTCTTTCAGATTTTTCATCATTAGTGTATAGGAATGCAAGATATTTCTGTGCATTAATTTTGTATCCTGTAACTTTACCAAATTCATTGATTAGCTCTAGTAGTTTTCTGGTGGCATTTTTAAGATTCTCTATGTATAGTATCATGTCATCTGCAAAGAGTGACAGTTTTACTTCTTCTTTTCCAATTTGTATTCCTTTTATTTCTTTTTCTTCTCTGATTGCTCTGTCTAGCACTTCCAAGACTATGTTGAATAATAGTGGTGAGAGTGGACATCTTTGTCTTCCTCCTGATCTTAGAGGAAATGATTTCAGTTTTTCACCATTGAGAATGATGTTTGCTGTGGGTTTGTCGTATATGGCCTTTATTATGTTGAGGTAGGTTCCCTCTATGCCCACTTTCTGGAGAGTTTTTATCATAAATCGGTGTTGAATTTTGTCAAAAGCTTTTTCTGCATCTATTGAGATGATCATATGGTTTATATTCTTCAATTTGTTAATATGGCATATCACATTGATTGATTTGCGTATATTGAAGAATCCTTGCATCCCTGGGATAAATCCCACTTGATCGTGGTGTATGATCCTTTTATTGTGTTGTTGGATTCTGTTTGCTAATATTTGTTGAGGATTTTTGCATCTATATTCATCAGTGATATTGGTCTGTAATTTTCTTTTTTTGTAGTATCTTTGTCTGGTTTTGGTATCAGGGTGATGGTGGCCTCATAGAATGAGTTTGGGAGTGTTCCTTCCTCTGCAATTTTTTGGAAGGGTTTGAGAAGGATGGGTGTTAGCTCCTCTCTAAATGTTTGATAGAATTCACCTGTGAAGCCATCATTTTGTTTGTTGGAAGATTTATAATCACAGTTTCAATTTCATTACTTGTGATTGGTCTGTTCATATTTTCTATTTCTTCCTGGTTCAGTTTTGGAAGGTTACACCTTTCTAAGAATTTGTCCATTTTTTCCAGGTTGTCCATTTTATTGGCATAGAGTTGCTTGTAGTAGTCTCTTAGGATGCTTTGTATTTCTGCGGTGTCTGTTGTAACTTCTCCTTATTCATTTCTAATTTTATTGATTTGAGTCCTCTCCCTCTTTTTCTTGATGAGTCTGGCTAATGGTTTATCAATTTTGTTTATCTTCTCAAAGAACCAGCTTTAAGTTTTATTGATCTTTGCTATCGTTTCCTTCATTTCTTTTTCATTTATTTCTGATCTGAACTTCATGATTTCTTTCCTTCTGCTAACTTTGGGGTTTTGTTGTTCTTCTTTCTCTAATTGCTTTAGGTGTAAGGTTAGGTTTTTTATTTTAATCTATTCATGTTTAAGGTAATTATCGATATGTATGTTCCTATTACCATTTTCTTAATTGTTTTGGGTTTGTTTTTGTAGGTCCTTTTCTTCTCTTTTGTTTTCCACTTAGAGAAGTTCCTTTAGCATTTGTTGTAGAGGTGGTTTGGTGGTGCTGAATTCTCTTAGCTTTTGTTTGTCTGTAATCTTTTGATTTCTCCATCGAATGAATGAGATCCTTGCCAGGTAGAGTAATCTTGGTTGTAGCTTCTTCCCTTTCATCACTTTAAGTATATCATGCCACTCCCTTCTGGCTTGTAGAGCTTCTGCTGAGAAATCAGCTGTTAACCTTATGGGAGTTCCCTTGTATGTTATTTGTCGTTTTCCCCTTGCTGCTTTCAATAATTTTTCTTTGTCTTTAATTTTTGCCAATTTGATTACTATGTGTCTCGGTGTGTTTCTCCTTGGGTTTATCCTGTATTGGACTCTCTGCGCTTCCTGGACTTGGGTGGCTATTTCCTTTCCCATGTTAGGGAAGTTTTTGACTATAATTTCTTCAAATATTTCCTCTGGTCCTTTCTCACTCTCTTCTCCTTCTCGGACCCCTATAATTCGAATGTTGTTGCGTTTAATGTTGTCCCAGATGTCTCTTAGGCTGTCTTCATTTCTTTTCATTCTTTTTTCTTTATTCTGTTCCACAGCAGTGAACTCCACCATTCTGTCTTCCAGGTCACTTATCCGTTCTTCTGCCTCAGTTATTCTGCTATTGATTCCTTCTAGTGTAGTTTTCATTTCAGTTAATTGTATTGTTCATCTCTGTTTGTTTTTTCTTTAATTCTTCTAGGTCTTTGTTAAACATTTCTTGCATCTTCTCAATCTTTGCCTCCATTCTTTTTCCGAGGTCCTGGATCATCTTCACTATCATTATTCCGAATTCTTTTTCTGGAAGGTTGCCTATCTCCCCTTCATTTAGTTGTTTTTCTGGGTTTTTGTCTGTTCCTTCATCTGGTACATAGCCCTCTTCCCTTTCATCTTGTCTATCTTTCTGTGAATGTGGCTTTTGTTCCACAGGCTGCAGGATTGTAGTTCTTCTTTCTTCTGCTGTCTGCCTTCTGGTAGGGGCTTAGTTTGATTTTTCTATCCCTTATAGGGCATTGGTTTTTTTTAAAAAATGTTAAGACAATCACTTTCAAATAAATATTCCTCTCTGTTCACATTTACACAAATTTCCAGAAGAAAAAAAATAAGAAATTTTGTCAAAAGTCAGACTAAAACCAAGATATACTGAATTCCCATGATCTAGGTTCCTGTGCTCCTCAGTTTCTTTACCTGCATAAGGGGGATAAACGTGGTCCCTACTTCCTAGAGACTTGGGGAAAATTAAATAAATTGATACATTTAAGTGCTCCAAGTAGTTCCTGACACATAAAAAGCTCTCAATAAATGTTAGCTATTGTTACAACCATCATAATCGTCATCATCAGCAGATCTTAAAAAATTAAGCAAAAGAAATAGTCTTAAATGCTTTGTTTTTAATAACTGAATGCTATCTCTTAGACATTCCTTGTCTAAATACAAGACTATTTAATAATTCATTCTACAACTTTGCCACGTATTAACCAATACATTCACCAGTCATTAAATATTCATAATTCACCTTTTTCTCTCTTCAAAAAACTGGGTCATTTGCCACTTTCAGCCTTCTGATGCCTCTTCACTTCACCCAAGATTCCAAGACTACTTGATAATATTTTCTTGTCGTGTCTATAAATTTTTTTCCTCCCTGATATGAAACCCATCAGAGTCTGAGCAGTTCTGTCTTCGGTGCTTTATATCCTCTTGGGCTTTGATTTCCCTTTAAGCATATTTGTTCTACCCTTTCCAGGATCAAGATTATTCTCCTTAATGAAAAAAAATGGAAGTAAAACAGGAGTGAAGTAGTTCTAGTTTATCTCTGACATGTTATTACACTCTGCATCTCAGCAGTAGTCTTTTTGCTCTCAATGTAACTTAAATATTGAATATATATATATATATATTTACTTATACACACATGCTTTTTGTGTGCTCAGTGTTTTTCACATGCTTCACGTCTTGTCACCCTGAATTTGTACCTTATTTACATATTTGTACATATTTGTACCAATTACAAATGGGTACCACCTGTTTATCTGTATTCTTGGTTTCACGAGCTTTGGGGAAGCTCCCAGTGATGTTAAGCTATTTAGTTTGGTTTTGTTTAGTTCTCTTTTCTTTTTACTTGAGATCATTTTTTAATTGTGTATCAATATTTCCATTCGTAAATTGCCTATGCTTCATGATCTATCCTCCTTCTTAAAATGTTTGCCTCTTTTCAAGAAATTTTTAAAATAATTTTTCAAGAATTTTTTTCAAGAATATAAAAAATCTACTTTCATTGAAATGTAGTAAACCTCTAACTATGCTCAGGATTCAATTCTAGAGCACTGTGTTAGCACATCCCTTTCCTTCAAGGTTACCATTATATGCATTTCACCAGGAAGTTTTGCGTTGTTGGTAGTATTTAAATCCAAATAGTAGCTTCTATTATTGTTCTTTTGAGCCCTTAAACAGTGACAATATCAGCAAAGGTAGTCAAGAAGTTACAAGATACTTCTATCAGAATGAATCTGAAACCATTTGCCTAATTGAATTCACCAAGTTCTATTATCAATAATGTCTAATTAATCCCAAAATAAATTTCCATATGGGTTCTCTTCCTCCAGTACCTCTTAAATGTAGGTGTTTCATGAAGGCTCTGTCTTTAGCTCTCCTTTACATAAATATGTCTCTTGTCATGCTCTGATGTAGTCTCCTGGCCTCAGCTATCCCTTCCAAAACTCTGGCATCTTTATCTCTAGCTCTGACTTCCCTTCTGATCTAGCTCCATCCAACATTTCAACTACCTGCCAGATTACTCCACCAGGTTGTCCCAAAGACACCTCAACCTTGGTGTGAATCACCATCTTCCCTCCCAAACTCTCTTTCTTCTCCTGAGTTTCCTATTTCTATTAGTGATTCTGTTCTCCTCTCAGTTTACCTGGATATAAAAGCCTTATACCCCATTTGACCTCTTCCTCTCCTGCATCCATATGTCATCAGTTGCCAAGTCCTGCTAATTTTAACTCTTTGGTATCTCTGACATCCACACCCTCTGTTACCTCTTGTTCAAGCTCTCTTGATCTTATGTATGAGTTGTAGCCTAACTGATTATCCCCTTCAAGTTGTCCTCCTTCAGTATCTATAAATCAGGCTATTTTAAACTTCTTGAAACATGGTTTTAACTCTATTATTTCTCTCCCTCTGAAAACCTTTCATTGCTCCCTATCTCAATATGTAAATAAATTCTAAACTCCTTCCCCTGCCTTTTAGTATTCTCTATTAAGGATTTATCCTCATCTCATTTTCTCATTTCATTTCCCACTACTCTCTGTACGACAACTTGGATTCCAGACTTGCTATTCCAAATAATTTCTCAATTTTCTAAAACAGGCCTTTGCTCACAATGAGCTCTAGAGTTGAATGCCCTTCCTCCCCACCCCCAGCCCTCCAGCAACTACCCAACATACTCTATTTGGATGCTACTTGAAAGCCTCTCCTAACCAGATCATCTAGAAACAACCACTCCCTTTCGCCCCTCAACTCTCACAAGACCTCACTTGTGCCTTAGTAATGACATTTATCACTTTATTTCTTAGACTATAGTTCCTTGCACAAATGATTTTCCTTCTTAAAGACAACGTAATCTCCTTGGTGAAAGTATCTACTTCTGAATAATTTTCAAACATAGCACAACTCTTAACATCACCTTAGCATAGCATTTATATAGAAGTCCCTAAGTGCTGAATAAATTAAAAATTAAATAACTCAGGATCAATCCTGCCTTCTTGATAGAGTCAAGCATTTTAGAATATTAGCTAATCATTAATCAATAATATCTCTAAAATACTCACACTCCTAAGTACTGTGCTTACTTTTATCAAGTATGTGATTGTAGTAATATCAATGAATCATAGATGGTCACAATAGCTTTATAGTTGTACAAGGTTACTAAATTAATTTTCAAAACAATTAAGAGCTAGGCTTTTACAGAATTGGAATTTGTGGGTGTCAGCTGCTGAAATATTCCAAGTCAGACAGCTGAAAATCTAGGCAATTGCTCATTGAACAAAACGTCTTTACTAGTTGAACACTGAAGAAGTAAATAGGACTTCTCTGGTGGCGCAGTGGTTAAGAATCCGCCTGCCAATGCAGGGGACACGGGCTCGAGCCCTGGTCGGGGAAGATCCCACATGCTGCGGAGCAACTAAGCCCGTGCGCCACAACTACTGAGCCTGCACTCTAGAGCCCGTGAGCCACAACTACTGAAGCCCGCGCGCCTAGAGCCTGTGCTCCGCAACAAGAGAAGCCCGCGCACCGCAACCATGAGTAGCCCCTGCTCGCTGCAACTAGAGAAAGCCTGCGCACAGCGACGAAGACCCAACGCAGTCAAAAATAAATAAATTTATTTTTTTAAAAAAGAAGTAAACAGAAATATATGTTATTACGAAGTGAGAGAGTGACATGGACATTTTACCAAATGTAAAATAGATAGCTAGTGGGAAGCAGCCACATAGCACAGGGAGATCAGCTCCGTGCTTTGTGACCACCTAGAGGGGTGGGATAGGGAGGGTGGGAGGGAGACGCAAGAGGGAGGAGATACGGGGATATATGTATATGTACGGCTGATTCACTTTGTTATAAAGTAGAAACTAACACACCACTGTAGAGCAATTATACTCCAATAAAGATGTTAAAAAAAACAAATATATGTTATTCATAATGGTTAACATTAATAAATATCTGATGTGCTGGATTATGACAGGTGTATATAGAGATGCTCAAGCTTCTGGGGAAATTCTGGGAAGTAGATGGCATTTCACATCCATTTATTCCATGATAATTGGGAAGCAAGTAGCTGGCTATTATAACTTTCGGTATACTAGCAATAGAACTACATGTAAAACATAATTTATTCTGCCATAACGAAACTAAATTGTTGCCATATATTTTTCAGTAATGCTTATAGATCTTTATGAAATTTGGCAAAAGGATAATAACTTGCTGCTGATGAATATCTTATGAGGAAAAGTACTCCTATCTTAAAATAGAGTCATGCCCATAACATTATAAAATTACCTTCTTAACTACCTAGACTGATATGAGAGAGGCATCACATTACCTCTGAGTGACAAAACATTGGTATTCCTTAGCAACCCTTCGATAAGCATCGTGTTGCCAAAACACTTAGACGCCCTGCCTCTACCCACAGCTTTCATTAACTTATTACTAACCTCAGGATGAAACAAACAACCCAAACTGGTTACCGGCAGTGGTGTGGAAGCATTGCTGGGGTCAGCAGTCACGGTCACACGTACATAACGCGCTCTTTTCTATGGGCTGTCCACGGAGAGAGGTGGGCGGTTTGCACACCAGCACGCAGGGAACTAAAAATGTGCTCCTTTCTAATGAGGGGCCCTCCTCAGGCGCTGGTTGTGCTGGCCTCCAGACCTCAGTACTTCCCGATAGACAGGGCAATGGGGAAGATGTGAGAAGCTGGACTGATTTCCCACTCAGGGAAATGGTAGAGTGAATTGGCTAAGAGGCTGAACTCAGATTGCCTGGCTTCAAATCCTGGCTCTGCCACTCACTAGTTGTGAGAACCTGGATTGGTTAGTTAATCTCCGGAAACTTCCATTTCCTCTTCTATAAAATGAAAATACTACAATATCTCTTTGTTATCATGACTATTAAGTGTAATATTATTATATCTGTGTTATTATGACTATTAAGTTAAATAGTGCCCGAAAAATACTTACCAAAATGTTTGGCACAATACGTTTAAAATATTACCAATATTTGCTTGGTAACAGTTTTGAGATATAATGGAGAACTGACTCACAGAGGTCTTCGTAGTTTTTATTCCTAATGACCAGATTTCATCCAAACAAACAAGTGAATCTGAATATCCATGCTTGTTGCCTAGCTCTTTTTTTTTCAAAAGAGCTGTTTAGGAAATTTAAAAAACAATACAGATGAGGTCATATACACTTCTTACACACAAAGAGAAACATGACATAAATTTGGACAGCAATGTATGTTCAAATGAATGCTGTTACATTCAACAAATATACCTGAACTTATACATCAAAAAGGAGATTTACCTTCAAAGGAGTCACATCAGGAAGCCATGCACTTGTTTCAATAATGCTGCCAAATATTTTTGGAATTCCTCCTTCTAAATTACCTCCTGAGCCTGCTTCAAATTCTTTTAGATGTCTTCATTGGAAACAAATGTTTACCTTTGGGAGTTTTCAATTTTGAAAGCAGATTTAAAAACAACTCATAAATAAGATGGAGGACAATGTCACCTCTGGTCAAAAAATAAGGAAATAAGGGCCTTTTTGCATGGCTTGCAAAATGCCTCAAACAACTCCAGACAGGGAATCTCTAAAACATTTCAGACCAATGGAACCATTATCAGAATTAGTGTGTTGCTTTCTGTGTGATTAACAGATTATGTGTTTATTTACTTAATTGTATTAAACAAATACTTGTAGAGCACTATGTGTCAAGCACTGTTCTAGGAGCCTTTGCATATATTAGCTAATTTAATGCTCATCTTATGAGGTAGATGCCCTTATTACTTCCATTTTACAGATGAGGTAATGAGGCACCAAGTTAAGGATTTGGTCCCAGGACACACAGCTAGTTAATGGCAGAGCCAGAAATTGAAACCAGGCTTTCTATATAGTATACAGGCTCTATTTTCTAAAAAGTACAACTTCTGTGTATCAATAGTTATGCTATCTGGGATTTTAAGGTATTGCAATTTAAACTTGGTGAAAGATACTATACCTCTCCATGAATTTTTTTAACCTCTGCTAGAAGCCCTCTTAGTGTTAACATGCATTATCTGATCCCTTTTTTTTTCTCTCTCTCTCTTCCCATAGCAAGGTTTACAGAAGGAAACAGTCTCACTTTCTAGTTTCCTCGCGTTCTAACACTCTGTAGGCTATCCTGTTTTCCCACATAAGCAGATATTTTACCCAGCAGTTTCTTCAGCCTTATGCCAGGAACAGTCTCTCTCCTCACAATGTTTCCTCATGCCTATTTCAAAACTCCCTCCTATCTCAAAATTCACCTTTTTCATTGCATCTCTAAGTAGCTCAATCTTAGACTTAATGGGGAAGATAGAAAAGATGAGGGGGGAAGGAAAGACATTAAAATATTTTTAAATTCTCTTTGAAAAAGCACCTTATATCATTTTCCATCAGTAAAATGCTTTGAATGTCTCACTTTGCTCTCCTTTGCCTTGAAATAGGAGTTTCCAAAGCAGCTTCATACCAATGCCAAGAGCATACCACTGGCCAGCCATTCGATAATGACAGCATCCCCAAGGAAACATACTTAAGCAAATTGAAAAAAAATAGATTATGTTGGAACACTTTTTATTTCAGGATAAAAGAAAAATACAGGAAGAAATCTCACAGAAGCGTTTGAAAATAGAGGAAGAAAAACTAAAGCACCAGCATTTGAAGGTAACTTATGACTTTAATTTCATTTCAATGATTTTGCATTCAAATATTCTAATTGCACTGAAATTTCAGTAGTAAAGATGCTTTAGGAAGGAAAAAAATTCCAACAGTTATACTAACACCCTAATAACCATAAGGGAAGCCAATAAGCTAGTAATATTTGCATATGAGACTAATACCTCCTGGCAAACATGTGGAAAATTGAAAACATGGCTTTATTACTTTTACCCTTTATTACTGAATTTCCTCACTTTCTTGGATAACCTTGAGAATTCAGTCTTGATAGTTTGGCCCTGAATGCAGTCTTGCTTAACATCCCTTGGGAGTGGATCCAGCTGGGAAGTCCCTTTTGAAATCAATGAAAAACCAGCCCTTACCCAGGGCGTGCAAAGCAGACAGTGTCTGGCCTGCTCAAGGATGCTCGTATTTAAAAGCTCAGTGCAATGAATTCAATGCTGTTTGAGTGTGGTTCAAGGTTCTGTTTCATTTTGTTTTGACAGAACATGAGATCATAACCAAAAATAAGCCTCCATTTTTAAAATCAGACTTTACGTCTTTCATGGGTGTGGTCATTTTGTAATTTAAGCACATTGAGTCTCACATTTTATTATGTAGCTTAGTCATAGGGTGCAACCAAATGACAAACAGGAGCTCCTTGTGAACAGGCCCAAGCAGGAAACTACTTACCTGGCAGGGCTTCTATCGATAGATGTAATAAATCCCTCAGTGAAACAATGCCGCACACTCGTGGGGTCTACAATCTTTTGGTAAACTTGCCGAATTCAGCTAAATCCATCTTTCTGTTGGATCAAGTAACCACCTCTTGAGAGAAAAAAGACACAGTTTAGGATTCCAATTAGCCTCAGTTCTCTGGATTCTGTTTGCTTCTTTGCTCCTATACAAATTGACATTTCCAATGTTTGATGAATAATTTCAGTGTGTAGTCAGTCTGCTATCCTTACAGTTTGTCACACTGAATTTACATGAGTAGGAGACATAGCCAAGAAATGCAGTGTGTACTCCCAGAAAAATCAATGAAATAACAAATTTTACCAAGTCATTTTGATACAAGTCAAATGAAGTCAAAAGCAAGTGTACAACAATTTTTGAGATAGGCAATTTCTAACTCCAAAATCATTCTCTCTCTCTCTCTCTCTCTCTCTCTTTCACACACAAACATACACACACACACACAATTTGGATCTCACAGTGAACTAATTACTGCTTCTGAGTAATTGCTATCCTTGCAGAATGAATAGCCAAACAACATTAGAGTTCACAGTAGGAGAAAAGTTTTATATATCCTCTCTGTTCATTCTAGGAAGTAAGTTTCACACAGGAAAATTCTAACACACTGAGAGGTCCATTTCTGAGGTGACACCTCATTTCAGTACTTAACAAAAACAGTCCGAAAAGTAATATATACTGTTCCCTATAGGTTTGCTTTCTGGAACCCAGAAGACCTCTTCTAATCCAATCCAATCAAAGCATGTATCATGCTTTGGACTGCAGTACACAGTTGTGCAGATGGTATACTGCGTAAAGTTACCTGAGAGAGGGAGGGTGCTGAAATCCTGCCCATACTCCCTTGGAACCGTGCGCTCTGGCACAGGGCTGCTTCTGTCTGGAGGACAAAGTTTCTTTCTCTCTGCACAAAAGTGCTGTCCACCTTCCCAAGCTGTGCACTGACCTGAAGGAGTAGGAGTGGGGAACTGTACCTTTTCCTAATTTGCATATTAATGCCTTAGAGACTAGCAGTGGCCTTGAGAGTTGTAGCCCTTCTGCTTGCAACCTAGTGGGAAATTCAAGGTTAAGTAAATAATTAGTACAAGTTAAAGGATGATTTTTTTTAATTTAAGCATAAGTGTAAGCATTAGTAATTCTTTAATCTGGGGTGGTCAAAAAAGGTTCTGTTAAAGGTGTGGGATTTAACCTGAGTCTTAACTGATAAGTAGAAAGCCTTCAGTCAATAAACATCTATTAAGCACCTATTATGTGCAAGGTACTAAGCTGGACATTAAGAATATAAAATAAGTTTGATCTGTGCCCTTAAATGGTAACTGACACATAAACTTATAATGACATTTATACTGTGATGAACACTATATTCAAGGCATCAACTGCAAAGGGAACATAGAGGAGAGAATGGCTGTTTCAGTAATACATTCTTCCAAGTTCTGCAGAAAATGGTTGGCTATTCCAACAGCAACTAGGCACAATTCCAAAATAGGGTTCAAAAATGTGCAGAAGTGTTCTAAAAATTGATTCCAAAATATCTTCACCAAGTCAAAAAATCTCTGTTGGCTTCTGCAATTACCAGCCTTTCTTTTTATTTTCTTCTTCATCCATTTGTCTCCATTCCAGTGACTATCCTCACCACTTTCCCGATTGCAAATTATTTCATTACATGTCAATGACTCACTTTAAACAACACAAACGTAAATATTTACAAAGTGCTCCTTCTGTATGAGCAGTACACACACTTCAAAATAGTTGTGGTAACTCACTCTAATATCCTTTAGCTCTGGAACCTGACATTCATACCAATGACATCCTGGAAAGGGAGTTTCCATGGCCATTAACAGCATTCTCACATTCAAACATTCTGAGACTTGTCCACTCTTGATCTTCTTGCCTAGTACTCAACCTAGAAAACATTTCTGGAAGTCCATTTAAATCATGGTATGAAAAACTAATTTATTCTTAACATCTTCTGTAACTGCTGTGCAGAATATAGAAGTGCTTCAGGAAAACCTTTCCCTAAAAAACTGCCAAAAGATCTACTACCTGCATGTCACTTATATTTTTATTTAGTTACTATGGCTTTAGATTCTGAATGTCATTGTTGTGAAATAGATTTTATTCTATTCCTCAATCTCATAGACTAAAGCATAAGTCTAAACTGTGACATAAAAGCAAAATAACTGTCTTGTGGTTACCACAATATGTGATTATACCATATCATTCTGATTGCACATCCAAATTATATATTTTATATTTAGAGGCAAAAAGTTCTCTGCCAGAGTTAATGACAATTCCTGAACTATGAACAAAGCTTATAAGGCTAAAATTAAAATTATTCTTAGTCCTAACCAGACTAAGAACCAAGAATGAAGCCCCAAGATAACTTAATTATGTCACAGGAGCCATTCTCCACCCTCTACAACTCAGCATCATAAGACCATCCCATCTGAGTGTTTCTTACAGTGATATGGATGTAATTGACTGAAACTATCCTTGTAGGTGGTTTGTAAGAACTGTAATTTACTTTGATGGATGTCATCTATATTCTTTACTGTGCATTAGATATCATCATATTCCATCAAATAAAAATAAACTAAAATCAAGGTAAATTCTTAAATGCTGATATATTGAGATTTTCTTGGCATATTATCAGGAAATAAATCTTGACCTTTATTAATAATATTTACTGTGTCTGTGGGAACACATTTTTACAAACAACTAAACAGCTATAATTAAGGGAAAAGATAACATTGTGGGAAGGAATCTGGCTACAAACTGGAATAATACAAACTGCTTTTATGGGGTGTGTTGTCCACATGCAATTTCTTGAAACTCTGAAAAAAACCAACACAAATATGGTGATCTGGGTTGAGATAATTACTGACTTAATCTAGTGGTTTTCAAACTGTGTCCTGTGCATCTGTAGGCTTCCAGGCCCCCTCATTGCTTCAACGAGAGCAGGCCACATTTCATCTATTCTACAAGTTATAATTCCAAATAACATTTATTTGTAATTAGTGTAATATTTTTAATGATTTGAAGAAAAATTGCCTTAGTTAAAATAAACTTCCTTTGGTAATTATCTAGCCCAATTAATCAACCTTATTTAAATTTATTTTAAATTCAGAGGTATTTACATTCCAGTTGTATTAATTCTGTTTTTTAAAAAAGGCATGTTTTTAAAAAAAGACAAATATTCCTCTTACTTGCTTTCATTCTAATCATGGTGTTAGAGAGAGAAGTGTCAAAAAAATCAGGAAAATTCCCATTCTTCTCTCCTCACCATTTTAGAAACAGTAAATTCCCAGGGAATAATTATTGAACAAATAATTTACAAAAGTAGATAGATATATAGTGACAGTACTTTTCTTCAGGAAGAAAAGAAGAAACTCAAACACTTTGAAAATAATATCTAACAGTTTTCCCTTGAGACATGGACAGGATGCTAGCTAAAGCCCCCTGAAATTTACAGGTCTTCTTCATTTACTTTGTCTTCTTAGGCTCAAGTCCAGGAATGTAATTCTTTCATGCAAATTCGAGGGGATTTTTTTTCCACCTGATGAAACATAAATCTTTTTTGTTTTATTAAAGTTGACAAAAATTCAACTCACAAATATTTGGACAGATCGGTGAATTTTATGTATCATATGATTGGGACGAGTAGGGAGCTGAATGTAAAGGATATCTAGAACCAAGGAGGCTCTCAGAAGAAAGAAGGGGTACTGGGTAGGCAAAACAATAAATGTCAACCACAGAGCCTAAGACTATCATTGAATTAGTTTAAGATACAATAGCAATCTCTTGTTTTGCCCACCATTCCAATTAATCCTACAAAAGATTTTTTTTTTTTGGAGGGGTCACTACATACTGTCACTGGGATGAATAGCAAATGGCTTCAAGGAGCTTGTTACTTTGACACAAGATATACACCCATCAACCCAACAAATCATAGTAAGGCATCATCATGATGAGGTCCCTACATGACTGTTAAAAATACAGTAAACATACAGTATAGGTAAACATACACTGCTGTGTGATTCTGAAGAAGGAGAGTTCCCTGGGGGTGAAGTGAGGCTGGGGGGGTGGGGGAAGATGCAGAGGTAGGACAGAGAGCTTCATAGAGAAGGAGGACCTGAACTAGACCTTAGGATGTACATAGGATTCAGATACATAAACCCTGGCTTTAGAAGGGGGTCAAGAAGGGTGCAAACTAGGAAACTATCAGATTTATTCAGGCAAGACAGTGAGAGAAAACAATTTCTCTTTAATATTTCCACTATTGAAATTAATAAGATTTGAAAGCATTCAGATTTTGGAATTTTCGATTGATATAAGAACATATATTTATGTTTCCTGATATCAGAAAAAGGCCTTGAGGGAGAAATGGCTTCTAGATGGAATCAGCAGTGGAAAAGAACAGGAAGAGATGGAGAAACAAAATCAACAAGACCAGCACCAGATCCAGGTTCTAGAACAAAGTATCCTCAGGTATGGCCCTCTCTGAGATACTCCACAACTACCTTTATTTTGACTTTGTCCCATGTTGAATGTATAAAAGCCATTCTCCGTTTTAGGGGCACAATCAGATCTTCCATTTGGATTTCTAAGAGTAAGAAAACACACCAGAAAGCAACAACAGAAATTTTGCTGTAAAGGTCCCCAAAACATAACAACACGAGACTCATTTTTAAAATACGTATGGGTGACTTACCCATAGCTCTCTGAGCCCATTTCCTCATCTACAAAATGGTAGTAACATTATCTATCTTTCAGAGTTGTTGAACAGATTAATAAATGCATGTGCTAAACTACTAGCACCTTCGTGGCATTTGGCAAGAGATCAAAAGCAGTTCTTCACTGCCTCAACCCCGTCTCTCATCTTAGGACAGGTGACAGTTATAAGGGTGTGTGCATACTCTCCCCCCATCACACCTCTTCCCAGGCCCTCCCTAAGCCTCAGCCATGATATTTTGGAAGAGAAGACTCTATAGGACTACTTCACTAACATTTTCTCTCTTCTACTTCTCTGATTGGTCACAGGGGTTGACTTCACTTCTCAGTGTCCTTTCCTGACCTTCATACACAATTAGTACAGACTCAGCAACTTCAGATATAGCAAGTAAAGTTTTTTAATTGCCTTGGCTTAAAATGAGGTGTTGGACCTGAAAAAAATTGGAAAGCTCAAATACAAGATGGGATTATTAATATTATCACAAAGTATAGATAGCACAGAAGAAAAAGATGTGAGAAATGTCAGAATCGTTTTCTAGCCCACACATGGAAAAAAGATGGAATTTTTTGTGGTATAATAATGACAATAATTTAAAGCCTACACATCTTTGAAACATAGGTAACTTTCAAAGCCTCACTCACTGCAAATTTGTTATCTTTTGTGAGGACCATAGGAAAGACCGGGAAGATAAAAATATCCAGTAGCTGTGCTATGACCACATTTTGTCCATACTCACCACACTATGTAAACAGATTGCATTAGGCCTTAAACTGACAACATGAAAAAAAAAAAAAAAACTTTCTTTTTTCAACTGATTTTTATTTTACTAGCTTAATTTCATACACTTGTATATTTAATAGCTAAAATCATTGACTGCTCATTCTTAATTTTTATTTATTTATTTATTTATGGCTGCGTTGGGTCTTCGTTTCTGTGCGAGGGCCTTCTCCTGTTGCGGCAAGCGGGGGCCACTCATCATCGCGGTGCGCGGGCCTCTCACTATCGCGGCCTCTCTTGTTGCGGAGCACAGGCTCCAGACGCGCAGGCTCAGTAATTGTGGCTCACGGGCCTAGTTGCTCCGCGGCATGTGGGATCTTCCCAGACCAGGGCTCGAACCCGTGTCCCCCGCACTGGCAGGCAGACTCCCAACCACTGCGCCACCAGGGAAGCCCCGACTGCTCATTCTTATTTAGATGTTTTTAAATTAACAATTCTTTTAAAGTTATATTTTATAATTGAAATGTTTATATTTATAAACTCCTCAGTTGTTTGTTCAAAGATATGAACTACTGCTGAGTGGCAGATAGTAAATACTTTTAAAATAACTCAATAAATCAACTCTACAGTTTGGAAAACTTGATTATTCGTAAGGCATCCCTTAGCAAAAGCTTCCTAACAAAGTCTGGTTTAGTTGATGATTGCTTTCCTCACCCTTCCACATACAATCCTTATCTCTCAAGGAGCTCTGAATTTAATCCCTGTAAACCCTTGCCCTGCACAGACACCTCCTTTCTTCCCCTCAGAGCGCCTTCTTTGGAGTCTTTCCACATACTGAGCACCTACAACTTTCTCTGCATCTGATGATAAATGAAGTAGCTACATATACTCAAAGTCCATTAACGAGTTTGGGCTGCTTTCTGAGTAATCCAAGAGAATTTACGAGGACTCTACTGATTGCTTTCAGGCCTTGCCTGAATGCTCTGAGAATCACATAAGCTTCTAGTAGTTTTGGTAGTGGCTTGCCTAGTTAGAGCTCCTATGTGACGAAAGAGAGAGAAAAAGAGGGAGGGAGGGAGGAAGGAAGGAAGGGACGAAGGGAGGAAGAAAGAAGAACAAAAACAAGGAAGAGGAAGAAGAGGAGAAGTAGGAGGAAGAGGAGGAAACCTATTTGCTGAGCCGTATTATGCACCAGGCGCTTTGCATATATCATCCCATTTAATCTTCATAACCCTATAAGGCAGGTGTTATGATCTTCACTTTTTGCAGAGAGATTAAAGAATTCACACTGTTAGGAAGTGGCAGATCAGAGACTACTTAATTTGACTATCCAATGCTGCCTATAAAATAATGGCACACAGCAACCTCTGTAGACTGAAAAGTCATTATCTTGTAAGAAGTCTTTGAAGCATGTTCTGTCCCTTGGTTCTGCTTTCTCCAAACAGCCTTTACCACAATCAGGATCTTCTTCCACGTCCAATTAATGTCTTTGTTAAACTACCAATTAAATGTCTATTCATTACCCAATTTCTGGCATCTCACTGCGACTTTATTTTAGATCTTTAGGATGTCATTAACCCATCAGTGCTCCTTTATTAACACCAAACGATTTTAATCCCCAAATATAAATAATAATAACAGTAATGGTTCATTTTTAAATGGCCTTGTGCAATTTACAAAGCACTTGCACTTCCATTAAGTCATTTATTACTCACAGCAATCCTAGAAAGAAAGCATCAACACCTCCATTTCATAGATGAAGAAATACGCTCAAAGAGGATAAGGGACTTCATTAAGATCACAGAGCCAGTAAAGGATAGATTTGGGTCTCAAAGTGAGTCAAATTCAGTGCTCTCCAGCTGTAAAATTAATAGAGAGCTATAGGTGTAAATGCTCTGAAAGTAGTAAAATACCTGACACCTAACAGTAAACTACATTGTTTAAGGAGTAGTCCTAAAAAGATGTATTTGCAAAGAGCTAGTAAAGAATTTGCACCATCATGACCCATAAAGGCATGTTTATCTCCTTAAAAATGTGCAGGGAACAGAACATTCTAAGCAACATACGGAGACAAAAAATAACTGTGCATTGTCAGTATTAAGCAGCCTCCACTACTGCCTAGCATTATAGAAATCACATTGCCAAAGCAGCTTTACCTGATAACTGAACATTTTTTCCTCAGATATTTCTAAAGCTGCTAAATAATCAGGTACATGTTTTTAAATTCATTCTTTTTCAGAAACAACTACCCACAGTGCTTAAGAAGCCTTTATTACCAGCTAAATACAGTGCATTTTCCTGTAAGCTCTGAATGGCAACCAAGCCAACTGATGAGGTTGAAGTAGGCAGAGCCATCCTCCTTCCCTAAGCAGAGAAAGTATCCCAATCCCTGAATGTGATTTATCACCCGACTTCGGTGCCTGCTCAAGGGTAACATTTGCCATCTGCCAGGCCTCTCAGCTACAGGATAAGATTTTAACAGGCACATCAAAATAGAAATGTTGCAATTACCTCAGAGTCTGTAGCAAGGCCAGACTGCCCATGAAGTTTGCATTCCTTTTACTTCCATGGTTTCACACGATGAACTGAGAGAGCATGGTCTTTGGCATTCAAATCCCTGTTCTGCCGACCATAGTTCATAAGCCTGGCCATGTTCTTTCATCTCTTTGGGCCTCAATTTCCTTGTCTGTAATAGTGGACCATCATAAGCCACTTCATGGGACTGGGATGAGTGAAACAACTTCACGAGCGCCTGACACATGGTAGGTGTTCAAAAAACATTAGATACTATTTCTTATAAGGAATCCAAAAAAATTAAAAGAAGGACACTGCCTAGAGCTTTATCTGGAGATTTTCATCTTTTGGCTAAGATCTCTCATTCCTTTGTGCTAGTACAAAGAATCTTTTTCTTTGAGTAATCTGAGGTTATCCCCCAGCTAAGATTCTTTCCATAGGGAAAATAATTGATGGATTTCCTTTATGGTTTGAAGACTAAAATGTTAATAATATCAGTTAATTTTTACAGAGCATTTGTGGTAGACCAGACACTGTACTAAGCACTTCATATATATTATTTCGTGAATTCTCACAACCATCTTATGAGGGAGATAACATTTAACAGGTGAGAAAACTGACATTTATAGAGGCGAATTTGCCCCATGTCACACAGCTAAAAAATTAAGAGCCAGAATTTAAAATCGAATTAAAAGTCCTAATCATAAAAATAAATTGTGTCTTGGATCCATAGCAAAAGTTTACAAAAGTTAAATCCTATAAAAGCTATCCTCTACAGCATTTTTAATTTCCAATCCATGCTATCATTTCACTCTTATATGCATCATTTTATAGAGACATTCATATGACTCTTTATCATATTAAAAACACTCAGAGGTTCCCTGACTCACACATAACCTTTAAGTAAAGTATGTCTTCATATTTATCCTCTCATTTTTCCTTTCAAAGAGAGGCAACATTTCAGAAATTAAGTGGGTTTCCATAGTTCTTGTTTCTGAGTCACACGTTAGCTCTGGAACAATATTAGTGAGCACTTTGACTTGTGCCCTGATTAATACCTTAGGAGAAAACGTTCCCAGGAGGAAAACTGTATTGAACATCTTGTGAATCACTTTGCTCAAATTAGAGTTTCAATTTGCCTCCCAAATGAGCCCTGCTCTTAGTGTGACCACTGAACCCTTTACTTCCTGATTGTAGGCACAGGTGCAAATCCAGCACTGACTTCGCAATCCAAATATCCATGTGCACAGATTTATAGGCTGAATTAGAAATCCTGTTCTATCACTTCTGCTGCTTTCCTCCATCCAATACCTGCACCCAAAAGACACCCCAAGCACCCTAAGAAGTGTCCAAGGGAGCTATGTCATTCACTTGCTAGGTTCCTCTTTGCTATCTAGCTACCCTGCAGTTCTCCATGACTCCCTCTGCCAAACTGCCTTGCATCAAGCTCCCTTCCAGATACTTGCTACTTTTTGTACTGTGTCCAAAGACCTCTGACTTCAATTGGAGCACACAGAGTGCCTGAAAGAAATGTCATAAGCATAAAATGCAAAAGGTTAACTGCCAAGGAGAATGATGCAAATACACTGCATTCCCTCTGAGAAGGATTATCTACTTCTGATTAAATGTTCCCTAGTAAGAATTTTTTTTTAATATTCCAAAGTACCCTTCTGACCTTCTGCCTTTCTTTAATGCACTTTCATTCGTCTCCAAATAGGCAGAAACTGCCTTCCACGTATCGTACTCATGGGAAGGTGCATGTGAAGCTTGGATTTCTGTGTGATTGTATGTCATGAGAAAAGCTGGATAGTGGGCTGTTATAGCAGCTATAGCTAACTCACATCCCTTAAGGGAAATCCCTCCACAAGTGGAGATGGACAACTAGAACATACACTCTGCTCAACAGCGTGTAGAGCAATAAACCACTCAGTTAACTCAAAAGATAGCAGGCAAGATTCAATTTCAAAAAGGAACCCAAAGTACTGATGTAGAAATATAAAGCTTAAATGACTTTGTTGCTGGTTATGGTTTATCAAAGTTTAGCTCATTAATATTTCTGTCCAAGTTTAACCGCTACCTAATGTTCTTATCTACCTGTACAAGCCAATTGTACCTTAGTGAAAATAATGTCTCATCAAACACAGTGGCACATGCTGCATGGAAAATATCACAGGCTAAATGTTTCTGTCTTCCTGCCCTGACCCAACCAGCCACATCTAACATCACATTGCATGGAGATAGACAAGCTGCTCTTCTGTGACAACATAAGAGAAGATAAAGGGAAAAAAGGGAGAAAAAAACCCCACCATTTGTTTCTTCTTAAATTTGCTGTTGCCTAGAAACACACAAGAAATTATTCTGAGGCAATTATCTCAGTCAAAATCATTCCAAGCATGTTTTTCACTGCCCATATTTGACTAACTCATTTACCAGATTTGTAATAGTTCATCTGTGGTTATTTTTAATTTCCCAGATATTCTGATTATTTTTAATTCAGGAGCTTTTTTAATTTAACAAAAAGAGCTAAGGTAACCAAATTTTCAGCATAAAAAAAGGGGGAAAAATCTATCTCCCCCCACAAAAAAATACAATTCCTAGTACATAGTAGGAGTATCTATGACTACATAGCTTAATAAATGAATGAATGATGGATGGATGGATGGTTGGATGGATGGATGAATGAATGGACTTGAAAATACCACATATTTAAGGAGACCAGATGAAGATTAGACAGTGATTTGAACGTTAATAAACTACAAAGGAATGTCTTGAAATTTTTTTAAAAATAAAAAATAAACACCCAACTATCTTGAGTCAAGGCAAAGTTACATGGCTATAGTGCCCCTGGTTTTTGAGGCAATTGTTGATAGCATGTTTTACCACCTCATCATTTTACTTTCTCACTTTCCCCCTTCTTCATATGCTCTTTTTATTTCCTTATCCCTGCCTTCCAGCATTCTCTGTTGCTCATACCTGCCAATCTTGTTTATATGTTAGTAGAAATAAGGATTAAATGGTTACCTAGTATAAACACTCCCCCACCACAATGGTAAGCTGAAAGGTAGATTAGAATAACCTCTGAGAGTCCTCTCCTCACCCGACTGCAATTCAGTAACAACAGCTATCCTTTACAGAGTACATATTATGTACTAAGCATTATTTTGAGAATGACAGTTCTCTGAGGGGAGTCTAATTAGCCTTGTTTTACACATACAGACACTAAAGCACAGAAAGCTATGAACCTTTTAACAACTGACCTATAAGTCACACACAGATCTTTCTGACTCCAGACCCTTTCCATCATGCTTCACCCTGCTTATTCTTGATTCATTTCAATGAACATTTATTAAGAACCCGCCACATATAAGTCTTTGTTCTTCTAGAGGAGATTTAAGAATCATAAACTCCTCAAAGCAAATTTTTATTTGTTTACCTCTCTTTACATCCTTTAACTTTCCAATGTACTTTTACATTAAATATCTCATTCAAAACAATATTCGGTAACTCGAAACACAAGTTTAAGGCCGTTAACAGGGATGTCATAGATCTTTGGCTGTATTGGCATGAGTAAAGAAGGAAAAAAGGAACAATTGAACAATCCAGAAAGTGGGAGGAGAGTTCGTTTCAGTGATCCATCTTCCAGGTGGCGGTCATGTTCAAAAGCAGAGACTCATTGTGTTAGAGAAAGAGTCTGTGCTGCCATAGGGCCTAGGCTTCCCCATTCCCCAGGAGAGTCCCCGGAGACTAAATTTATAGCTCAGAAAACTTCCACACCACCCCCTTGCAATGCATCTTTTGTCTGACATAAAGCAAATGTCACTTAGTTCATTTAGACCACCCCAGGCTAACTGGTCTTTGTTGGTTATTCTGTGTTATACTGAGGTTGGAATTTATATTTTTGGTGTTCAAATAATAAGAGTCCTGTTCTTGGCATCAAATATGAACAATTAACACTAGGTGCAAAGTCAAAATGAAGTGGATAGAAAGTAGAAAATATAATGGCTGCTCTATAATACTGTTAGAGATAAATGTTAATGGTTACAAGACACTAAGCCAGTAATTATTTCTGAATGGAGAGAGTCACTGGCTGTATACATCACTGAATATGTTTTGTCATTTCATAATATGGTTACAAGTAGTATATTCACTAAAAATAGTTTTCCCCTACAACTTATTTTTTTTTAAGAAAAAAAAGCTTTCCAAATTCATGGATAAGCATATCTGCAGTTAACTTGCCATGACTTGGCTATGACAGTATTTGAAGGTCACTGGCAGAACATGTGAGAAGCCCATAACTAACCAATTTGCCATATCACACCAACCTCCCGGGTGTACGTTTATTTGTGTTCATTTGAAAATTACATTTGTAACTTGCACATAAAAATAGCTTATTCTCTGAAAACCGGTTTGGATTCTTGTTTTTCATGGCAAATGCATACCTTAATTTACAAAATATTATTCTGAATGAGAGGTTTTGGTTTTCTACTAAATCAATCTCTTGAATGCCTACCAGGCAGTTTCAAATCATGATAGTATTGTCTGCCCATAAGATAATTGTTAATATTTACAGTTATATTAGGAGATGAGATTCACCCCTGTAAAATCTGCTCACATGTAACTATAAATTATTCAGCTTTTCTAAACATCTGCTCTGTTCCAAATTATCAGAGCAAACTGACACTTGTTTCAATGTCACTGTTGGGCCAGCTCTCTGCTTCTAGTTATCTTGAAGCTACTGTGCTGTATTGCTTGTCCTGTTCTTCAGTGCTCAGGGTTAGAGGCTGTAGATCTGACTCGGGGCAAACTTAGTGTTTGCTGTATGCCAAGTGCCCTTTAATTCTCTGGCAGGCTTACCCATGGCATGTGATTGTTTGCACTGGTGGGTTAGAGCTTTCTTATTATACATGCTCTTCGGCAAGGGCCGATTGAAAGGCAATTCTTGTCCTATGTCCACTCATAGGAGCATTCTTCATCTTTTTTGATATACTTTTTTTTCAGTTTGGTGAAAAAATGTGCCTGACATGTAGGAGGTGCTTAATAAAAGTTTGTTACATGTTTGATGAAAGTTATTGGACCCCAACTTTAAAAATAAAGCAAAACAGCCTGCCTTCTACCTGATTACATACTCCCAATTTTATTTGGAAAATATAGTTTGACATTCCCATTGGCCACATTAGCTGTAAAGATAAAATATCTATAACCTCTGACCCATTAGTAATAATGTATCTGCCCATTACCTGTGATCAACACACAACAGTCAAGGATTCTTGATTAAAATCATCAACTATGTGTATTCAATAGTATCCATTGCAATTTCAGAGCAAAGTTTTTAGATGAGTTATGATTAAAAAATAAAATGACTCCCTTTTTTCATTGCAAACCTTAGCCATTCAATATTAACTAGCTAATGTTAACACAAACCATGTCAGATTTGATATATCATTTAGAAACATGTAAATTCTTTAACCACTAGGAGCAAACACTGATTTATTATTCTATTGTTACTGGTGAACTGCCTGAAATGCAAGATACTAATGATTAATTCTGCAAATCAACAAAAAAAATTATGAAAATATTTCATAAAATTTGTCACACCAAGATTCATCCTCCATAAGGTTATACAATAATTAACATTCTGGTTTTTTTGCTTTAAAAGCCTCCAGAAGAACAGTGGCTTAAACAAGATTAGAAAGGTTCATTTTCCTCCTACACATAACAATCCTAGCTGGGAGAAATTCAGGGAGGGGAGCAGCGACATTACATGAGATGATCAAGAGACCCTGTTTCTTTCTGTGTTATTGCTTTGCTACCCGCTAAGGGATGCCCTTTGTTGTAAGGTTAAAGGCAGCTGACCATCACCACATCTGCATTTCAGCTTAGGAAGGGGAAGATAAATGGAGGGCAAACAGCTCTAGTTTAAGGCTATGACCCGAAAATTGCATAGGTCACACTTGCTAATATCCTATTGGCCAGAATTTAGTCACATGACATCATTTCAATGCAAATAAGACTGGGAAATGTAGTCTGTAGCAGGGCAGCAGGGAGACACATAGAACTCAGGGAGTTCTATTACTAAAAGGAACAGGAGGAATGGATTTGGGGAGAAATCAGTGGGTTGTCAAAGCAAACTAGCATATTCTTTCTTTAATTAAATAGACATTGTTTACTAAATTGCATTTATTAAATAGACACTATCCCCATAAATGTTATGAAAATTCTAATAATGCTGGAGCACTGCTTTTTGTGTTCTGTCTAGAACAGTATTTTCAAGGACAGGTTTTTTTTTTTTTTTTTTTTTTTTTTTTGGAGTGGAGCACATTTTATTTTATTTTATTTTATTTTATTTTATTTTATTTTATTTTTTGGGGGGCTGTTATACATGTTTATTATCTTTTTTTTTTAACCTCTTTATTGGAGTATAATTCCTCCACAGTGGTGTGCCAGTTTCTGCTTTATAACAAAGTGAATCAGCCATACATACACATATATCCCCACATCTCCTCCCTCCTGAGTCTCCCTCCTATCCTCCCCATCCCACCCCTCTAGGTGACAGGTGTGTTTCTGATGCTATATTAGCACCATGCTTGCTCTAAAATCATTGATATCAAGGTTGAAGATCAAATCCAAAACTGGACCTGGTAGGTTTTCTCTTTCACTGGAGTTGTCAGAGAGGGCCCTCCTCTCCCTAGAAAACTGAGGAAGAGAAAGGAGTAACTAATCATTATTTAGGAATTCCTCTATGTCAAGCCCTGTGCTAGAAACTTACAAACATTATCTCATTTACCTCCTTAAAACAACCCTTTGTGAATATTATTCCTCAAATGAGAAAACTGAAGCTTGGAGGGGGTCAATAATTATGCCAAGTGAGTTAGCTTTGATATGAGCTTACTTTCTGTTTCCATGGGTAGAGCTGGGGGAAAAAAGTGGACCTCCTCCCACCAAAAAAAAACCTCACAAAACATAGGTAAACCACCAGCCACCTCCTGTTCTCCCAAGATTCAGTGGGGAAGAAAAGAAAGAATCTCTGGCCCAAGGGAAGAGTCAGGGATTACAACTGCTTACAACTCTATGTTGAATTCAACACCCTGTTGGAGGCAAACATATCTGAGAGCCTTTAAGTCCCAAAAAGAAACTGGGTCCTTCTTTGTCTAGCCTGGGGTGGGGTTGGAGAGGTGGTCCTAGCACTTCCATAGACTGGTCTCAGAGGTACATCAATAGTGGCACAGCCTGGGTCTAAGACCTGCTGACTCAGGCCATCCCAGAGACGTGGCCATTTGGCACTCTCTTTATGTAGTCCTGGCTTTTAATAAGAGAGCTTGAGTTACCGAGACATAAGTATTAATTCATCAGTACTTTCAAAGTATGTATCTAAAGCCAGTCATAAATTTAATTTCAAACATAGCATTGGTGATTACATCAAATTGTGAAGTTGTAATCAAATTGTATAACCAGCTTTATATTTAAGACCTAAAGCTTCCATTATTTTGAACAATAATCTTGTGTCCAAGCAAAGAAAATCTCTCTATAAAGTAGCACTAGGTTAGAAAACCTCAGACTCTTTTGAAAAAGACTATTCTAAGAACTCCTACCAAAAACCAAACTCAAGCAGCCAAAGAGAAAAATGACAAAGCCTGGACTTTAATCCTGGTCATACTGACTAGACCACTAAGCAGAGAAATTCTCTGCACAACAAAATCACTCTAATGAAGATCAGGAGAGAAATATTAGCTTTACAGGTAATGAGTCAGCACTGTTACATTGTAATAGACCCCAGCTAGCATTTCAATCTTCACTTTATTATCATAGAAATTTTTTAAAATCCTTTTATACTGTTGAGCAAATGAATGCTGTTTGTAAGTTCATAAGAATCCACTTTTTAAAGTTTTCTTCCCATGGTGGCTAATCAGCAAGGAGTTCAGAGCTCAGGCTCTATTGGCGGAGATTGATTTCAAATTCCGTCCTGTCACAGGCTACCTGTAAGCCTCTGGACCAGTTGTCTTTCTAGGTGCCCAGTTTGCTCACCTGTTGAAAGGAACTAATAACAGTACTCATGGGGGTTGTTGTGAGGACTAATTAGGCCAGTGCCTGGTACGGTGTAAATACGCAGTACATATTAAATGTTGTTATAATCGCTAACAAGTGAAATACTGTAAGGTAGGGCATAAACTTTTGAATTTTTTTCTCTTGATTTCTCGTTTGTTTGGCGCCTAATAGCAAACTCCGTCAGGTTGTTAGTCCTTGTTAACACCACCAAAAACTGAAAGAGATAAATGGACCCTTAGCAGCAGAAAAATTGCCTTCTGAAATAACCCTTTCTTGGCACATGCAGCGTTAATGTGCTGTCCTTTTTCTAAGACAATAACTTGCGTGTTGGAATTGGATTGGGGATATTATCTCATGATGATTAAGGAAAATTATTACTAGAACAGTGCATGATATGAAAGCTACCTGCTTTCACCTAGGGAGCTCTTGAAAATAATCCTCTTTTTCTCCAGCGAATAAGCAAGGAGAAGAAAGATTCCAATAATGGATAGCATTACAAATCCTTTTTCATGTACTTTGCTTATCTAAATTGGCACATGATGCCTGCTCACCATCTCTCAGAAACTGAGAGAGGTACTAACTCATCCATCAGACCCCGCCTAACAGCCCAGGAGGCACCAGGAAGGATATTTCTCTTTCTCTGCTGCCTGTTTCTCGCCAAACTGAATCAGCATTTCTAGGAGGTTAATTCCCATTTGGGAAGGTAATACCTTCTAGAGATGGGGGTGGTAGCACTTATGGAAATTCTAACCCATCAGCTGAGAGATAAGCAGGTGAAAGTTAGAGAGTTATCCCCCAGCGACCTACCCAAAGCTTTCCAAGTAAAAAAAATTTAGTTTTATATTTGCATGTATATACACATAAATTTATATTTTTATATGTAAAACTAAAATTTTATATATGCACACACAAAAATACAGACATACATATATACATATATGTGTATACATGAATGTACCTATACACACATACAGATATATAGATACATATTTCCCCAATTCTTCACTTATACTTGCTAAATTTTCTCTCCACCCGAAACCTTTGGAAAAGGATTGGATATGAGGCCCTAATTTAAGCCCTGCATTTTTTTGGTTTTGTTTTGTTTTGGGCTGCACCACACGGCTTGTGGGATCTTAGTTCCCCAACCAGGTATTGAACCTGGGCCTTCAGCAGTGAGAGCACGGAGTCTTAACCAATGGACCTCCAGGGAATTCCCTGCATTTTTGGAGCTTCAAATCAGGGTTAAGTATACTCTCAATTATGAATGGTCACTGAGCCAGGAAATAAATATATATTTATATATAGAGAGAGAGAGATTTGAAAATCAAGTGAACCCAAATGATAATTTTAAATAAAAATAGGATGATCAAATTCTATTCAAAAAATAATAAGTTTGGATTCTATATTACAGCTAAATGGAAGAGAGAAATAATGAGGAAAAAGTAAAAGTATACCAGAGGTAGATATTTCAAAATCCCTTGTAAAGCATGTATCAAGCACCTATACTACACCAGGCACTGTATTAGGTGCCCAGCGTTTCTCCACTTCAGCACTATTGACTATTTGAACCAGATAAGTCTTTGTTGTGGGGTACTGTGCTGTGCATTTAGAATGTTTAGCAGCATCCCCAGCCTCTACCCACTAGATGCCAGTAGCACTTCTCAAGCTGTGACAACCAAAACTGTGTCCAGACATTGCCAAATGACCTCAGAGAGGAAACTGCCATCAGTTGAGACCCACTGTACTAACTATACAAAGATAGCACCTGCCTACCAGTTGTAATTTTTGTTTTATGTTCCTTAAGAATCCTCATTCCTCAAAAACTTGGTACATCATCTGGTGTAGAGGTTGTGAGACCTCTTCTTCTACTGCTGGGCTACCACAGTGCCTCCCCCTCTGAGTTCTGGTCTTTTGAGGGGGTAGGCTAGAGAGAAGCCGGTTCCTTATCTTCAATTACTATTTCCTAGGTCTCCCATTACTTCCACTGACATTCTAATCTTTTAGAAAGCTTTGTCAGACAAAAAAGTCTAACGTTTTTCTCTTAATAATATTTATGTTATCCACAAATAATATACAGAAGTATCAAATCAACATATAAAAATAACATATTGAAGTGAGAATTTTAAGAAATGCTCTATATCAGTAAGCATCTCCTGGCAGAATTTTGCAATTCTAAGTAATTAGCACCAAGATACTTCCTTATTAACCTATTTAATGGAGAGTTGGTTGTAACTAAGTTATAAAGAAGAGAAAAGGAGTGTGTGTTTGTTTCTATTTTGTTTTCACAAACATATCATGATGTGTCATTTGACGACAACCTCATATTAATTCAGGTCTCACTGAGGACTTGAAAACCTTCAAAAACATTTATTAGCAGATACTCTGATGAGGTTAGCAGGCTTTCAACCTCATATTCTTACCATATTAGTCTAAAGATATTCATGAGAACTACATGACATTACGTTACGCATGGGCCTCTCTACAGAGGAAAACTACTACCAATACCAGTGCATTTCATACTTCCCTGAGATGTAATTGCCCAGGCAGACCAAGAGTTCTATCTCTGTGCCCCAGGAATAGAAAAGGGCAGAGACAGGAGGAAACTAGCATTTGCCAAGTGCTCGCTATTTCTTTTATTTTATTCCTTATTAAACCCTACGAAGTAGATAACATTGCCCAGACCTCTAAATGATTAATTGCCCCAGGATTCAGTCCTTGGAATCCCTAACTTTCTAGGAAATCTTATCCACTCCTATGGCTATAAATACCAACTCCCAAATTTATATCTTCAAACCCAGACTTCACTGAGCTCCCAACTTTTATATCTGTCCTCTCCATATCACCATTTGACTGTCTCACATTTAACACTTCCCCACCAAGCTCCTTCCTTCTCCTTCCCAGGTTAGTTTGGTCAATTGCATTCACATTTTTTCAATTATTCAGATTACAAACATTGGAATCACCCTTGACATCTCTCTTTCTCTCACTTCTCATATGTAATCTATCAACATAGCCTGGCAGCTCTTCCTTTGAAATATTTCCAGAATCCAATCATTTCTCACTCTTCTACCAGCAAGGACCCTGGATTAAGCCATCTTCGTCTGAATTATTTCAACAACTGAGACCTCCATGTTTGCCCCCCTCCAGTCTATTTTCAACACCGCGGCCAATATAATTGTTTAAATTTCATGTCTTGGCATGTTTCTCCTCTGCTCAGAATCCCCAAAGGCTCCCCAAAGGCCTTACCATGCAGAAGGCCCCCTATGATCTGGCGGCTACCCCCTCTCTGACTTTATTTCTCACCACTCACCTCCTTACTCCCTTGCCTCTCATTTCAAGTTTTGAAATTACTCTTCCCTCTCTATGAAGCACACTCCCCCGACACCCTTGTGTGTCCCTCCCTCATTTCCTTCAATCTCTACTCAAATGACACTTTGTCAGAAAGACTCCCTATCACCACAGTCTGTAAAATAGAGCCCCCTCCCCAGGCACTCTCCGTCTCCCTTATTCTTCTGTTTATAGTCCTTATGCTACTTTTTTCATGGAAACATTTTTCTTCATAAATAAATGTATATATGTGTGCATATACACATATTTGTTTATTATGTATATATATATATTTGCATATATGTGTGTTTATAAGTATATATATGAGATGTGTATATGCATATATATGTATATGTATATATGTATATATACGTATATGTATATATGTATATATACATATATGTATATATATAAAGTCCAGGGCTAGATTTGATCCTGGGTCATACACACACAACATTTACAGGAGTTGGCAAATCTAGCCCTGGCCTACTTTTTATATAGCCATGAGCTAGAAATGGTTTTTATATTATTAAAAGGTTATAAAAGGGAAAATATGAAAGACGAATATGCAACAGAAACCAAACGTGGCCTGCAAAGCCTAAAGTATTTACTATTTGCCGGCCCCTGTGTTAGTGTGTTGTCCACTAGAATGTAAACTCCTTGAGGGCAGGAACTCTGTTTTGTTCACTGTTATAACCCAGCAAATAGGATAGTGCCTGGTATAAAGTAGACGCTAAACAAACATTTTGAATGAATGAATGAAGACAATGAGACTTAGCAAGGTCTGGTGACTTGTCTAGGGTCACCCAGGAACTTGACAGATGAACCAGAATTCAAACCCAGGTCCGCCTGGTTCCACAGCTGGATCCTGAGGTCCCAGAGCTTTATACAGCAATGACTTGAACCTTCTTGTTTTCTACCCAAAAGCCCCTCATTAGACTGTCTCTAACATGCTGTCGGGTAAAGGACCCTGCAGAACAGGACATGGAATAGACATGGTGTATTGCAGAAAACCTTTGATAATTATACCATAATAACATTTACATCTGATATCAATTATATGTAATGTGCTTTCAAATACATCACTGCTTCTTAGCTTCACCGTGTTTCTGTATAAAGTAAGGCAGGTGCTATATTCTCATTGTACATGTTACAAAACTGAGTTTCAGGCAATTTAAAAGAATTGGCTCTCACAAGTAGTGGGTAGCAGAAACAGAATAATCCAGATATATCACTTTCAGTATAGAACTTTCTACTGTACCAACCAACATATCCCCACAACTCTACTGATGGGCAAATGTGCTCCATGGATGTGGAGGGAATTTAATAGAATGGCGTCACATCTCAGTAACTTCTAAGAAACCGGAGGTACTGCATTTTACTTGGAGCTCTGTGATATGCAAGAAAACCTCCTCAGCTATAAACAGCCAACTACCAACAGCTAGAGGCAGCAGGAAAGTCAGAATTTTGAAACGAAAGCAATAAGTAGGAGAATGATCTGCTTGACCATAGCTTGGACTTTTATTGGTGTGACAGTAGCACAGGAATTTTGAGTTGCCAGATGCATGACCATCTTAAAGAAGGAAGTCAAAAAAACTGACAATTATCTTAGCTGACACTCGTACCCACAGTTGTCATCTCCTGAACTAGCTGCTATATCTATGCAGCCATCCTTTGAGGCAGCTGATTCGAGAGCTCAGAGTATTTGGCTGAGAAACTACATGTGTCTCATGGCTGCCCAGGGCCAGCTTTACTAACTTTGTGAATGCTCGTGGTTGTGTGTTTTTATCCAGGATAGCGGTCACAATGCCACACCCTGGAATTAACTTGAATCTGACATGCAGCTCTAAACTAGTCTAGAAACCAGCTCAGAAAGCAACAATCTAATTTCAAATGTCTGTTTCTGTCCCTGCGAGTTCCCTTACACTTTGTCAGGCCATGTGATAACATTTTTTTTTTCTAGGAAACGTAGTCTCTATAAACAGCAGCAGCTGAGGCCACTGTACTAGATTTTGTCCATTTCTTACCTCTTCACTCTACTCACTATAATATGGTACAACTTTTAGAGAACTGTGAAATTAAAATGATGTGTCATTTTCAATGTTAGGATATGCAGGGTTTTTAAGTGTTAAATAGCTATGATTTTAAAACAAATTTAATAATTATAATGTTACAAAGTGTTGCTTGGCTAGAAAATAAAATTATAATGTTTTCTCCAAACAATTTATATGAAAACTTGTGTAAGAAAAATTAGCAATCTACAGGATAATGACAGATGGACCATTCCTTTTGGTCCAACTTTAAACTTAAGTCTCTTTGTAAAAGAAATCTCTGTTTCATGTGGAAGTAACATTAGTAGTTGCAATGAAGAAAATGGGACCAAGGGTCAAATATTTTACCTAAGAATCCCCTTTGTCAAAAATAAAAAATAAAAAACTTTAATTGAAAATTGTTAAGCCGAAGTCAGGTATTGGGTATCTTCTATGTACTTAATGTGATGTTTGGTGTGATGCTAAGTTCTTAGAAGGTATCTGGATACTTACATTCAATATTCCAAGTAAAGTTTGTATATGGGGAATATATATTTGAGAACTCTGTATTTGTACTGTCTTAAGTAATATAAAGTATATCTTTTTGTTCAGACTTGAGAAAGAGATCCAAGATCTTGAAAAAGCTGAACTGCAAATCTCAACCAATGAAGAGGCAATTTTAAAGAAACTAAAATCAGTTGAGAGGACAACAGAAGACATAATACGGGTAGGCATTAGCTAATTTTAAAACTGAATCCCTCCCAAAGTGATTCCACAAACAGTATATAATTCTTCAAAGTATATCCACATTTAGAATTTATTTTTTAAACTGTATTAATCATGGAGAATTCTTTTTTCTTATAGTCTGTGAAGGTGGAAAAGGAAGAAACATCAGGAGGTATGTTTTTGAGCAGCCTATGCTATGTCTAACTAAAATATTTTTTGATAAGCCCACTGAAATTTTTCCCTTTATTGTAAATATATTCTAAATATATTTTAAATTAATATTAATTTTACAGAGTCAA